>NC_083450.1:50000-361839 GCF_020745735.1 Hemiscyllium ocellatum
TATCAGATTTACTGAAGAAGAACACAAAATTTTGGTGAAAAGAACAATATGTCGACGATAGTTATGTATACTGACCACAATCCTTTTACATTCTTGGAACGATTCAAAGACAAAAAGATGAGACTATTTCATTGGAGTCCTATGTTACAGACTTCTAATTTGCAAGTTGTACATGTTGCAGACCGCAAAACTATAATAGCAGATTGCAGATTTGAAAGAAACAGTAAAGATAAGATTGGACAGATCTTAATGTTGTGTGTGTTTGTGTGTGCGTGTGTGCAGAAATTAATATGAACTTAGATTATGCTATCAATCTTTTCATTATGATGGTTCAATTTTTCTAAGAGGTGATATGACGTTTTAGGCATGTACTGTACCTTTCAGAGAGAGGGACTACAGTTCTGAACTGAGAGTTTACAAGCACCCGTGTGATATGATTGGGTGGTAGTCTAAGAGTGTACTGGGAAATTGAAAACATGTAACATTTTGCTTTGAAATGGATACCTGGGTTGACTGCTGTTTTGACAACAACTCGAATTTAACCAATCAGTGTAAATTCTTCCCCAGGATATTAAAACTCAATTGAGTTTGAATTGATTAATTTGCCAACATTGAACCAATGAGATAATCTGATATTGGGGACATAAAAATGCAGTCATTTTGAAAATTGGATACAGAGCAACTGCCACTGAGAGGGACCCGAGAAATTAGGAAACACGCTCTATCAAAGGTACCTTTTCACCTGAAATATAATAATAGTAAAAAGAAAGAATATGACCCAGCGAGATCTTCAGCCGGAAGATAAACATATGGATGAAAATGAAATAGTATAGGTTTGATGGGCATCAGATTATTTCCACATGTGAGCACAACATCGAGGGGCCGAAGAGCCAGTACTGCGCTGTTGTGTTCTATGTTCTGTGTTCTAAGACAGATACCGAAGACAACAGCTGCTGTGTTGTTCTGAAATTAAGTTGATGTAATTTTAATAAGTGTCTTATTGGAAAACTATATTGTTATGGAGTTGGAGACAGGAAATAAGCAGTTAAGAGAAAGGGGTCTTAGAGATGTTTATTGTTCACTTTTCGAGTTAGAAGTAGATTGATGTTATTTACTTTAGTTGGTGGAAGTCGGGAGTTCTCTGTCACTCGTATTTTAAAAGTTTGCAAGACGAGGTGAGCTTTTCTGGATGTTTGGTTTAATTAAGAGAGGAGTTCACCACCATGTGATAACACTATGAAGCAAAGCCAAGAAGCGCTGTAGAGAAACTGTCGTTCAGTGATTAGGTAGGCAAAATCTTATCAGGACATCAATAACATTGGCTTTGCTGAGAAAATGACGAGAATCACATGAGAAGTCAAGGTCCGTTTTTCTAAATGGAAGGAATGATTAGATGCAATGTAAAATAGATGACCATCCATCGAGTCACGAGGATTTGACATGTCTTATTTAGCCACTGAGAATTCACAGCATGAAATTGGGAACAGTTACCGGCCTCTCCTGCTTATCAATTACCCCTCCATTTGTAAAAGAATGCCCAAGTCAATGACGCTCAGTTTGGGTTGGGTACTATCAGGTCTTCTAGACTCATGGCTTTACTGCAAACTTGGTAAAAGTTTGGATGAAAAGTGGAAAGTTAAATGATCCTTAATATCAAGGCTAAGTTTGCCCAATAATATCATCGCAGAGCCATGGAAAATGCTGGAATAAATAGGAATGAGATTTGAATCAATAAATGAAGGACGGGGAGGGGGGTGGTGGCAGAATTGAGGAATTCCAATAGTTAGTGTCGTGCCTAGCACAAAGAAAGAAGTTTTCAGCTCTTGGAATATTAGTCCTCATTCATGAATATTTAGATAATAGAGCAGTCCTTCGCCAAATTGAGCAAGACCAGTGCATCCAGTCTGGAGATGGCAAGTGGCAAGCAACATTTGTTAGCGATAGAGTAATAGTTATCCCCAACAAGTGAAATTTAAGCATTGTCCATTGAAATTCAATAGCATTTCCATTGTGGAGTCCCATTCGATGTCTGGGGAATTGATACTGAACAAACAGTAAACTGTGCCAGACATGTACATACTATAGCCACAATAATAGGTCAGAGGTAAACGTTATGCAGTTTAAGAAAAAAACTTGCTGAATGATTTACCATCATTAATAGGCTCATGCTGGGCATGTGATAAAATAACATTCGAATTCCTGTATAAGCACAGTTCTAATTGTGCTAAGGAAGTTCAGTGATATTCAGAAAAAGGCGGAAGTTATTGATCAACTCTGAACTTTTTTACTCTCGTTAACAATGATAATCCATAGCAGGAATGTTTGCTATTTGCAAATCCGCGGAGTCAATACAACTCAGCGAGATTTATTAACAACATCTCATAATTCAGTAACATACACCACAAGAAAGGCAAATGCATAAAATGCATAGGAAACACTTTGCTAGTATATAAATATACATACATACAAAAACATGAAGCGGCAGCAAGGGTAGATCAATCGTTCATTTGGTTCTACTCGCCTTTCAATAGGATCATGGTCGATGTGATTTTTAATCTCAATTTATGCTCTTAAATTAACCCAGAAATCTTTCATGCCAGATTTGTGTACAGATTTGAAGCTCGAGAGCATTTTGAAGCTGTAGTGGAGATTTTCATTGCGCTGGAAAAATCAGCTTGTAGATGTTTCGTCCCCTTTCTAGGTGACATGCTCAGTGATGTGGAGACGACTGTGAAGCGCTGCTTATTATCGTTCCTGCTGCTTCTGGTTGCCGGTTTCCACTGTGATCAAAAATGTATCTACTCCTTCTTTAAAAAAAATCAATGAACTCTGCATTTTTAGCTGTTTTGGACCGGAATTCCAAAGACTCTTCACCCACTCAGAGAAAATAAAATCCTCATCACTAAAAAGACACCCTTTAATATATCTTTTGAACATTCGGTCTACATTGCCCATAAGAGGCAAAAAAAAGGACATTTCCCCATTCACCACTGTCAATTTCCTTCAGGATCTAATATGTTTCCAATATGTCATTTTTGACTCTTCTAAACTTGATCAGAAACAGAAAGTCTTTCTCAGATTCTCCTCAGAAAACAAATTACTCACTCCTGTTATTAGTCAATTAAATCTTCTCTGAAAAGTTTCCACTGCTTTAACAGCTTTCCATCAGTACTCTGACCAGTACTATGCACAACACAGTGCTCCAAACACATTCACAGTCAAAGTCTTGCACAAGTCACGTTACACTTTCATTCAACTCTCTTCACGCTAAAACGCAGTCTTCTATCAGCTTTTCTGATTATTTTCTGCATCTGTACACTGAAAATCTGCAATTCATATTGTAGGGCTTTCAGATCTCTCTTCATCTCAGAGCTCATCAACTTCACATTGTTCGGAAATATAGATTAGATTCCCTACAGTGTGGAAGCTGGCCCTTCAGCCCAAGAAGTTCACACCGACCCTCCGAAGAGAAACCTGTGCAGACACGGGGAGAATGTGCAAACTCCACACAGACCGTCTCCCGAGGCTAGAATCGAACCTGAGACCCTGGCGCTGTGAGGCAGCAGTGATAACCACTGAGCCACCATGCTGCTCTAAAATATAGTTTGCTTTTATTCTTTCTGCAAAAAGCACACTTTTGCAACTTCATACATTGTCTTCCATTTGCCAGATTTGTCCATTCATTTAACGTATCTATTACCCATTGTATGCTTCTTATGTCCTCTTCATAACTCACAAGATAGACGAACATTCAGTTCCCATAGGTTCGCTCACTTCAACCACGTCATTTTTATAAATCATAGAGAGATGAGGCCTACAATTAACCTCCATGGCACACCGCTCATGACAGTCTGCCACCCTAAAAGAAATGTAGTCATTCCTACTGTTGTTTCCTGTAAGCCAGACAATCTTCTCATTGAGGGAAAAAGTGAGGACTGCAGATGCTAGAGATCAGAGCTGAAAATATGTAGCTAGAACATATCCAGCAACACAATGTTCTCACTTAGCCAATATGTTACTCCTAATGCAATAACCTTTCATTTTCCGTCATAATCTTTGATGTGATACTTCACCAAATGCCTTCTGGAAATGTAAGTACATCACATCATGTGGTAAATTGGCTGAGTGGCTCGTAATGTTCCTTCAAAACGCTCCATACCCGGATTTGGATGCAGCCTTTGATGCTTGTGCAGTTTTGCATATTCTCCCCGTGTCTGCGTGGGTTTTTATCAGGTGGTCTGGTTTCCTTCCACAGTCTGAAGATCTGCACGTTAGATGGATTGGCCACAGTTTAAAAATAAGGGGTAGCCCACTTAGAACAGAGTTGAGGAGAAACGTCTTCACCCAGAGAGTGGTGGGTATATAGAATGCGGTATTGCAAGATATATAATATCTCAGGCGACCGAATCAACACAGACATCTACTATAAACCGACTGACTCCCACAGCTACCTCGACTACACCTCCTCCCACCCTGCCCCCTGTAAAAACGCCATCCCATATTCCCAATTCCTTCGTCTCCACCGCATCTGCTCCCAGGAGGACCAGTTCCAATACCGTACAGCCCAGATGGCCTCCTTCTTCAAGGACCACAGATTCCCCCCAGACATGATCGACTATACCTTCCACCACATCTCCTCCACTTCCTGCTCCTCCGCCCTTGAGCCCCGCCCCTCCAAACTCCGCCAGGACAGAACCCCACTGGTTCTCACCTACCACCCCACCTACCTCCGTATACAGTGTATCATCCGCTGTCATTTCCGCCACCTCCAAACGGACCCCACCACCAGGGATATATTTCCCTCCCCTATCAGCGTTCCAAAAAGACCACTCCCTCCGTGACTCCCTCCTCAGATCCACACCCCCCACCAACCCAACCTCCACTCCCTGCACCTTCCCCTGCAACCACAAAAAATGCAAAACTTGCGCCCACACCTCCTTCCTTACTTCACTCCAAGGCCCCAAGGGATCCTTCCATATCCGTCACAAATTCACCTGCACCTCCACACACATCATCTATTGCATCCACTGCACCCGATGTGGCTTCCTCTATATTGGGGAGACAGGCCACCTATTTGCTGAACGCTTCAGAGAACACCTCTGGGACGTCCGGACCAACCAACCCAACCACCCCGTGGCTCAACACTTTAACTCCCTCTCCCACTCCACCAAGGACATGCAGGTCCTTGGACTCCTCCATGGCCAGAACATAACAACACGACGGTTGGAGGAAGAGCGCCTCATCTTCCGCCTGGGAACCCTCCAACCACAAGGGATGAACTCAGATTTCTCCAGTTTCCTCATTTCCCCTCCCCCCACCTTGTCTCAGACCCAACCCTCGAACTCAGCACCACCCTCCTAACCCGCAATCTTCTTCCTGACCTCTCCACCCCTACCCCACTCCCCCATCACCCTTACTTTGACCTCCTTCCACCTGTCACATGTCCATCGCCCCTCCCCCCAGTCCCTCCACCCTACCTTTTATCTTAGCCTGCTGGACACACTTTCCTCATTCCTGATGAACGACTTATGCCCGAAACACGAATTACCTGTTCCTTGGATGCTGCCTGACTTGCTGCGCCTTTCCAGCAACACATTTTCAGCTCTGATCTCCAGCATCTGCAGACCTCACTTTCTCCTCCATATAGAATGCTCTGCCCCAGAAGGCTGTGGAGGCCAAGTCTCTGGATACTTTCAAGAAAGAATTGGATAGAGCTCTTAAGGATAGTGGAATCAAGGGTTATGGGGCTAAGGCAGGAACAGGATACTGATTGAGGATGATCAGCCACGATCATAATGAATGGTGGTGCTGGCTCGATGGGCAGAATGGCCCACTCCTGCACCTATTGTCTATTGTATTTTGCCATATTAAATTCCCCTGTAGTGACCAAGTGTATGTCGCTAGGTGGATTAGCCATGGTAAATTCTTGGTTACATTCTGAGTGGGTTGCTTTTCAAATTAACAGTGCAGACTTTGCATACAGGTGATGACCCTTTATTTACTTCAAAATTCATTGATTTAATAAACTCTAATGAATCAGTTAAATGTGACTTGCTTTTTGACAAAACCACATTGGATCTATGTGATGTTGGCCAGTCTTGCTGTCTACAGATGTTGACCTTCTGCAGTTGTGAAACCATGAAACATATTCAACACAACACAATTATGATTGAATGTCTTCTAATCTTTTATCTTCAATAGTAATTATTGAGGATAATATCTATCTTCAGTAATCTGTCAGTTCAATGTTAATCCCATGAGTGCAATTGGTTGACTTCTCTTTATATGTTTGCTTCACACATTCAGCTTTAATTTAATCGTACCCTGATTATTATTCTGGAATGGCATATCCCCTTTTTATTGATTTGGCATTACCAACAAATGTTGCTTTCCTCCTGCCCATCTTTGCCTGTCCTTATTCAAAAATTTATACTTATGACTTGTCAGAGCACTGATCACACCAACCGTTTCAGTGAAGTCGATCCAGAGCATCAACGAGTGGGGTAATTTGTGGGAGATACGTAAGGACGTCAACGGTGCATCATTTGAGATGCACAAGAGACACAAATAGAGAAGCATAGATATCATTGATATTCGTGACATTGAGGAAGATACCGATTTCGCCGATGTCATGACCCTCGACATGATTTAAGGACATCCAGAAGATGACCTTCTGAAGAAGAGCACCAATCACTAACCCTGTGAAATTGGCTAACTACGAATAATTTCAGGTTTCACCTCCCATTTGCCAGTGTAATTGCCTAATATCAATGCCAAATTTGTATTTTTACCTGAGATAGCATGTAAAAAGTAATTTGCCTATGTGCATTTGATAATTAGCTTCAAAAATAATCATGATGGTTCAACTGTTTGACTCCTTCGAGATTTAACACTCGTATAAATACCGTATAGAATATCCTCTGTTGTCTTAGCTGGGCGTAACTCAGTGTCATTTAGTTTCCACAGAAATCATCCATTCTCACACAAAATGGGGAAACCAGCTATTCTGCTGGTGAAGGAGATCTACTACCCGATTCTCGCAGCCGTTGCTCTTCCTGGTGAGTCACATTGGCCTGTTTGTCGAGATTATCTGTCTTCTCACACAAATCACATTTGCATAAAATAACCTGCTTCATTCGTGCCAGATTTCTATAAGCATTGTGGAACAAACCTATCAAGGAATGAATGTGTTTTTAGAATTTCTCTTCATCGGAAAACCTTACTAATTTGAAGTTGCTGTCTTTTTAAATTTTCTGTGGAAAGATGTTACTTGATTTTGGACTGAAATGTCCTCCTGCCGAAATTGAGGTGTGCAGACATTTTGTTTTCTTTTTTGTGACATAACATCTGGCTCAGAGTCAGCCCATGAATTCAGGAGACTATCAATCCCTTGTTTCTTTTCATTTTTTTTCCAATTTGTTTTCCATCGAATGCATGTGTCCTTCTCCTAAGTAAGTAATCACGCAGAATGGATTCAAATTATTCGAAACGATTGTGTGCACATTTCAATTGGAAAATGAAATATTATTTGTCTTTACTTTCTCTTCCAGCAAACTTGATGACAATTGTGATACTCAAGCGAGGAAACTGTGGCCTGTCCAAATGTATATTTACATATCTGATGACGATGTCAACAACGGATCTGTTGGTCATTATCTTTGATATAATAGTGCATTATATACTCAGCTATCACTTTCCTTATTCATTCCTGTACCTGACCGTTGTGTGCAGGACCATTTTATATCTGGCCGTTGTCACTCTTGATTTGTCTGTTTGGTGCACTGTCTCCTTCACATTTGACCGGTTTGTAGTTATTTGCTGCCAGAAGTTCAAAGTGAAATATTGCACCAAAACAACGGCAACAGCGATAGTAACAACGCTCTCAATCCTAATTGTCCTAAAGGAAATACCAATTTTATTTGCTTATGAACCTCAGCAAATACTTGACAAAGTACCTTGGGGCTGCCAGTCAAGTACGGCTTTTTTCTCCTCACCTGCAGGTATAGCCTATGTTTGGTTTCACAGCACCTGGGTTGTTTGGCTTCCTTTTAGTCTAATTATTTTATTTAATTCTTTAACCATCCGGCGTATTGTAATGGCTAACAGGACACGCACAGGACTCCGGAATCAGGGGAAGGAGAATTACAAGGATTCAGAGACAGAGAGCCGAAGAAAATCCATTATTTTACTGTTCTCTATATCAGTCAGTTTCATATTACTTTGGTTAACGCATTCAGTGAGTTTAGCAGTTACCAGACTAACGAATACTATTCATTACCAAGGAGGCTTCACAAGCCCTGCATATATCGCCACCGAAACCGGAGATTTCCTAAAATTTTTCAGTTGCGTTCTAAACCCGTGTATTTATGCAGTAACCCAGAGCAAATTCAGAAAAGAGCTGAATAATATGGTGATCGCTCCATGGAGAATAATTCGAATATTGGTAGAAAAACTTATGAATGGAAAGAATCAAGTTTAATAAAATGTATGATCAGCAGTTATCAAGGTTTTTAAATGCAGTTATTGTTCAACTGCATGAAACCTTGTCATGAAAGTCCGGCTAACAGACGTCATGAGATACTCATGTTTTAGACATTGTTACAAGTTTTATCCAATGCCAATTTTTCCTGATGGTAGGAGACATTGACTTAACTGTACCCTTACTCTGTTTGGATAGCTTCAAACTCCATTTGAATTTGGTCTTTCGACCTGAGCTCAATCACAAGGAAGTGCTTCTCGCCCGCCTGGAATTGAACTTAAGTTGGGACATTTTGTCTGTTTTGCCACTACACCCGCAAAACTATTAAGAATAAATGTATTGGTGATTCCCCCAGTGACAGAGAAGGACAATTGGTAAAGTTCCAATTCATAACAGCGTGTGATTTAGAGAGGAAATTCTCATTGCTATTTTTACTGTGTGTCTTCTACAATTTTCTTCTGGGTCTGGGTGTTTGTTTACTCCTGAAGTGCTGTGGAAGGGATCTTGGCGAAATGTTGTATTAATTATTCAGACCCCCACCTTTATAGCTATTGACAAACCCATTGTGACCAGGAAGTGTTTCACAGGGATCAGTACTGGGGCCACTGTTGTTTGTAATATACATAAATGATCTGGAAGAGGGCATTGTTGGTATGATCAGTAAGTTTGTGGATGATACAAAGATTGGTGGAGTAGCAGAAACCATAGGGGCCTGTCAAAGAATACAAGAGAATATAGATAGACTGGAGAGATGTGCGGAGAAATGGCAGATGGAGTTCAATCCAGGCAACTGTGAGGTGATGCATTTTGGAAAGTCTAGTTCTACAGCCAACTATACTGTAAACGGAAAAGCCTTGGGAAAAGTTGGTGAACAGAGAGATCTGGGGGTGCATGTCCATTGTACGCTGAAGGTGGCTGCACAGGTGGATAGAGTGGTCAAGAACGCATATGGTATTCTTGCCTTCATCAGACGGGGCATTAAGCATAAGAGCTGGCAGGTCATGTTAAAATTGTACAAGATATTGGTTCGGCCGCATTTAGAATACTGAGTATACTTCTGGTCACCACGTTATCAAAAAGTAGTGGAAGCTTTGGAGAGTGCACAGAGAAGGTTTACGAGGATGTTACCTGGTGTGGAAGGTGCTAGCTATGAAGAGAGGTTGAGTAGGTTAGGATTGTTTTCATTAGAAAGATGCAAGAAAGATGCAACTTTTCAGTGCAAGATAGCAGATGATGACATATTCCTCCCAGATTGTCTCAACGCCTTCTACATTTGCTTTGAGCAGAATTTCAGCAGAGAGATAACACTGTTCTGACAAGTCCTGACAAACCTATCCCAACAGTCACTGCATCAGAGGTCAGATCAGCTTTCCTTCGTGTGAATCCAAGGAAAACGATGGGACCAGATGGAGTACCAGGCAGTGCACTCAGTACATGCGCAGATCAACTAGCAGAGGTCTTCCGGGATATTTTCAACCCCTCCCTGCAGCAGGCCACTGTCCCTGCCTGTTCCAAGAGGGCCAGCATCATCCCTGTGCTTAAGAAGGCTCATGCAGCATGTCTCAAAGACTACAGCCCAGTGACCATAACTTTGGTGATCATGAAATGTTTTGAAAATCTGGTCATGGCATTAATCAACTCCAGCCTCCCCACTACTCTTGACACACTCCAATGTGCCTATCGAACCAACAGATCCATGTCAGATGCCATATCACTTGCCTTTCACTCCTCCCGAGACCATCTTAACACCAAGGCCAGCTACGTAAAAATCCTAGTTATTGACTACAGTTCAGCCTTTAGCACAATTATATCCTTGAGACTGATGACTATACTTAGTGATCTCAGATTAAGCCTTACTCTCTGCAACTGGATTTTCAGTTTCCTCACCCACAGGCCACAGTCAGTGAAAAAAAGGGACAATATTTCATCCTCACTAACACTCAACACTGGAGAACCCCCCCCCCCGCCCCCACGGGTGTGTACTCAGCCCCTGACTAATGCCATTTACAAGTTTGCTGATGACACCACCATAGTCGGTCAAATCTCAGATGGCGATGAAACAGTCTACAGAGAACAACCTCACTCTCAATGCTGGCAAAACCAAGGAACTCATTATTGATTTTCAGTGGGATGTTACTCATACAGCACATTAACAGCACAGAGGTGGAACGAGTGGGGAATGTCAAGCTCCTGGGAGTGGTCAACCACAACAAGCTTTTTGGACTCTTCATGTGGACACACTGGTTACAAAGGCCCAACAATGTCTCTTCCTCAGGCAGCTGAGGAAATTTGGCATGATGGCGAATACCCTTGCCAACTTTTATAGGTGCGTCATCGAGAGCATTCTGTCTGACTGTATCATTATCTTGTATGACAATTGTACCATTCAGCAACGGTTGCAGAGAATGGTGAACTCTGCCCGGACAATCACAAAGACCAACCTCCCATCTACAGAATCTATCTTCCAAGCCCGCTGTCAAGGAAAGGCCGCTAGCATTCTCAAAAATCCATCCCACCATGGCAATTTCTACAACCTCTACCATCGGGGAGATGGTACAGAAGCCTGAACACACGCACCAGCTGGTTTCACAACAATTTCTACCCTACTGTTCTTAGAATACTGAATGGATTCACAAACTCTTAACATTCGCTTGTACCTGTGTTTATGTTTTTGCCACTGTTTACCTATTATTTACTTATCTGCGCTATTTAACTATGTGATCTACATTTCTCAAAAAAACAAAGCTTTTCACTGTGTCTCGGTATACATGACTATAAATTCAATTCAATTCAATTCAATTCAATTCAATTAGGAAAAAGGAGATGGAGGAGGTATGTGATTAAGGTCTACAAAATCATGAAGGGTATAGACTGGGTAGATAGAGATAAGCTTTTTTCCCAGGGTGAGGCATTCAATAACGAGAGGTCACGCGTTTAAGGTAAGAGGTGAGAAGTGTAAGGGGGATATTTGTGGCAAGAACTTTACACAGAGAGTGGTAGGTGCCTGGAACCCGTAGCCAGCAGAGGTAGTAGAGGCTGGCACAGTAGATTTATTTAAATGCGTCTGGACAGATGCATGAGTAGGTGGGGAGCAGAGGGATACAGATGCTTAGGAATTGGGCCACTGGTTTACACAGCGGATTTTGATCGGCTCAGGCTTGGAGGGCCGAAAAGCGTGTTCCTGGGCTGTAATTTTTTTTTGTCCTCTTCGTTCTTTATTCTCTCTATCAGGCAGGGAGTTCCAAATTCCAAGCAGTGACTGAATGAAAAAAAAGTTTCAAATCCCATCTGAATTTCTTACCCTTACCTTACCTTTTGCATCCGGTTGACTTATTCCTCCACCAAGGGGAAACGTTCCTTCCTGTCTGTCCTGTCCGTACTATCCAATCTCTCTTCATTACTGAAATGTCCAGCCCAGATTGTGTCCTTGTAAATCTCATCTGCATCTACTGCAGTGCAATCACATCTCTCCTCCAATGAAAGCTCCACATCTTAGTGTAGTTCTCTTGTTGTTGACTCTTATTAACCAATCTGTGCCTCTCCAAATGAAGATTAACTCTGACACTCAGAACCACTTTCAGTAGTTTTCCTAGGTTACACTGACTGTCCCGTAGTTTACTGGTTCATCCCTTCCTTTTGGTGTAATTGAATTTTCACTCATCAGTTTGAGTGAACAGCTTCCATCAGACAGCTAACAGCCATGTTGATTTTGGACAGGTTTTGGAGATACGGGGATAAAGTATTAGTCGGAGGATTCCTAAACTCTTGAGCTATATGTCCACCCCAATGCGAATATGACAGCTCCAGTTAGTTTCTAAACAAATGATACTCATTCGATTTCATATTGAGGAAGGTCACAAAGGTAATGTTATGAAATCTGAAAAGAATGTAGTAAGCTTCCCTATTGTTGGTGATGGCCGTTCTTGGGAACTTGTCATATATCAATTCAAGCATGAATAAGATCTTACTGCATGCTGCATATAATTGTGCAGTTCAGAGTTTTGTGATGCAATATTCAAGACTCCATGTCCATAATGTTGTGTCATAACAGGTTCAATCATGCTTATTGAAATATGAAAACAGCTCACATTTCCATATTACCTCATATTGAGCTGTACTGTTCGAGTTTACAAAGGAATAAGATAATTGTGCTGCAAACCATGGAAAACTGTAGTAAAATGCCTTTAGCACTTCCCTAACATCATTTAATAGGCGTGCTACACGCTAATCAGTCAATCTCAGATTAAAAATCACCATTTGATCAGTTTTGCTATTATTTACAACTGGCTTAGAAATGCCTTCTGATTTTATTGTGGCCTTATGTTGGTCCCTTATTTATGTTGGTCCCTTTTTTATGGTACTTATGTCTTTAGCTTTTCTCCTTGGACTTGCTTCTTTCAGATTTATTAATTGATTGCAGATGGCCTCTTGAAGAGTGGGCTTCCCATTGACTCATTATGACAGGTTGAAATGGGTTCTGCTTTAGCAGCAGGTTTTCATGCAGTCATGCTCAACAGTTAGATTTGTAGGTCATGGGCTCGAAACAACCTTCAAACTTGTGGACAGTAAAGAAGGATGTGTATGATGACACAGAAATTTAATTGATTGGGTAAATAGGCTGAGTGGCAGATGAATAAGTATGACGTATGGCTTTTTAAAATTCATTCACAGGATGCGCGCATCGTTGGCTGGACAGCATTTGTTGCCCATTCCTAATTGTCCAGAGTTGACCACATTGCTGTGGGTGTGGAGTCACATGTAGATCAGACCAGGTATGGATGCAGCTTTCTTCCCTGGAGGACATTAGTGACCCAGATGATTCTTGAATTCAAATGTCACTGTCTGCCATGATGGGATTTGAACCCAGTACCCAGAACATTATGTGGGTCTCTGGATTATCAGTCCAGCGTTAACACCACTAGGCAATCGCCTCTCTAATACAAAACACAAAAGACCTCTTGCAATTAGCTGTAGCACCTTGACTGGTATTGGAGAACAGAGAGATGATGAGATTCATGGATTAATTCTTTGAAATTTGCATCAGATGTAGACAGCGCATCACGTTTGCCTTCATTGTTCAGACTGTTGCGCATGAAAGTTCAGATGCCATTCTCAGATTGTACAGGGCATTCGTCAAGCGACTTCTGGTGTACTGTTTACTATTCTGGTCATGTTATTTATAAAAAATAATTTCACTAAACTGGAGAGGGTTCAGAAAACATTTGCTAGGATTTTTCCAAGATTGGAATTTTTGAGATATAAGAATGGACTGGAAAGGAAGAGACATTTTTCACTGGAGGACTGGGGATTGAGGGGTGATTCAACCCTAACGCTAACCTCTAAACCTAACGCAAAACTAACCCTAAGCCTAACTCTAACCCTAACCCTAACCCTATCGCAGGTGACCTCCCCAACCCTAACCCTAACCCTAACTCTAACCCTACCCCCTAACCTTAACCCTATCCCTAACCCTAACCCTAACCATAAACCTAACCCTAACCCTTACACTAACCCTAACCCTATACCTATCCCTAACCCTAACACTAACCCTATCCCTAACCCTATCCCTAACCCTAACCCTAACCCTAACCTTAACCCTAACCCTAACACTAACGCTAACCCTAACCCTAACCCGAACCCTAACCCGAACCCTAAGCAGAACCCGAAACCTAACCCTAAACCTCACCCTAATCCTGAGCCTGAACCTATCCCAAACCCTAATGCTAACCCTAACCCTAACCTAGACCCAATCGCACGGGCCTCCCTAACACGAACCCCATCCCTAACCTTATCCCTAACTGTAACCCTAACCCAAACCCTAAACCCTCACCCTAACCCTAACCCTAGCCGTAAACATAACCCAAACGTGAAACCTAACCCTAACCCTAACCGTAACCCAATCGCAGGTGAGCACAGGCATCCCTAACCCGAACCATAACCTTAACCCTAACCCTAACCCTAAACCTATCGCAAAGCTTACCCTAACCCTAACCCTATCCCTAACCCTAACCCGAACCCAAACCCGAACCCTAAACCTATTGCAGGCTAACCCCAACACCAACACAACCCCTAACCCCAACCCTAATCATTAATCCAATCCCTAACCCTAACCCTAATCCTAACCCTACCCCTAACCCTATCCCTAATCCTAACACTAACCCTACCCCTATCTCTAACCCAAGCCCAAACCCTAACCCTAGCCCTAGGCTTAGCGCTAAACCTAACCTTAACCCTAACCCAACATTAACCCTACCCCTAACCCTAACCCTAACCCTATCCCTAACCCTAACCCTAACCCTAACCCTAACCAGAGGGGCTGAACCAGAGGGACTGAACCCCCAACCCTAACTCTAACCGTTTACTCACTAACTCACTAACCCTAAACCTATCCCTAACCCTAACCTATCCCTAATCCTAACCCTAACCTTCACCTTAACCCTAACCCTAACCCTGTACTCACTAATTCACTAACCCTAACCCTATCCCTAATCCTAACCCTAACCCTCACCTTAACCCTAAACCTAACCCTATTGCATGGGTCTAACTAACCCTAAACCCAACCATTACCCTAACCCTAAACCTAACTCTTGCCCTAACCCTAACCCTAACCCTATCACATGGGCCTCCCTAACCCTAACCCTTACCCTAACCCTATCGTAAGGGGTCCCTAACCCAAGCCCTCACCCTCACCATAACCTTCTCCCTAACCCTAACCCCAACCCTCGCCCAACTCTTACCCTAAACCGAACTCTAACCCTATCACACGGGCCTCCCTAACCCTGACGCTTACCCTAACCCTATCGCACGGCCTCCCTGACCCTCACGCTCACCATAACCCTCTCCCTAACCCTAACCCTAACCCTAACCCTAACCCTAATCCTATCGCAGGTGAGAGTTCTCGTTGGAATGTCATATTTCCAGGAATTCTCGTACATGTTTCTGTTTGTTTTGTCCTTGGATGGATATGTTAACTCAGTCGATGTGATTTCCTTCCTCATCTTCAGGTTGCATGAACATCAATGTGCCACAAAAAGACATGACCCACTCTCACTAATATCCTTATATACAGATGAAGGACACTTCTTCGACTGGGACAACATACCCATCCTATGACAAGCCAAACAGAGACATGCTTGAGAATTCCACGAAGCATGACATTCCAACCAGAACTCTATGAACAAACACATATACAACCCCCTGAGAAAAAGAACAGGAAATGACATAATTGACCCAAGGAAACCTAAACACGTAAATAGAAAGTGGCCATGCTACCAGTGCATTATCTGGAGGCTCACTGATGATGTTACCTAGTATGGTGGTGAAATGTCTGAAAACAAGCTTCCAGCTCAGCGAGCAAACCAACATCCAGAACCTCAACCTGAGCTGCAAATCTTCTCAAAACTCATTAATTTTTAAAACTGCCATTGAAAGATAACCAAAAGATTAGAAAACAATATCGATCAAAGGTACCATTTGATATGAAAGATATTCACAGTTAAATGAAAGAAGATGACCCAGGAAGGTCACAACCAGAAGAAGACTGATACTGAAGATGGCAACTACTGTATAGTTTTAAAATTAAGCTGAAGTTATGTTAATAAATGTCTTCTTGGAATAGTATATTGTTACAGCGTTAAAGACAGGTAATAAACAGTAAAGAGAAAGAGGGGTTTAGAGTTGTGTGTGCTTGTTGTTTAACGTTCATGCTTAATGCTCAAACTATGATGCAAGAGGAATTTGGGAGCTCTCTCATATTTTAACAGATTACAACATTGATAAAAGTGACCTTTTATCAATGCTTGGTGTCATAACAATTTGGGAGCTGTGTTCCAAGATTTAGACAAGTTTAGACAGGTATAGACTGAGACTTGGACAAATTTGAACAGATTTGTTGTTTAAAAAAGGTCCCAGCAGATTTTAACACTTGCCAATTAGTGTTCTAGATCTTTAAGTAAAACATAGTGAGATAATTGCTTTAATTTCGGTGCTTGTCATTGGTTCAATTAAAAGATAGGTAAATGGCTCTTACCATTACTGAAGAAGTTCTGGAGTTTGAAGATGCTTCCCAAATTTGCCACTAACGTTTAGGAATACAGAGGAAGGACATACAGTTAGAATTATCATAAACGTTAGAACTGGGTTTAACCTGGAACAAAACGAAAGCTGAAATTGTAATTGAGTTGGTCAAGTACTTAGGTGTATCAGAGAAACAGAAGATTGCAGTAGATTTAGAAAAAAAACTTAAATTGCAAACAAGGTAAATGGAGTAGGAAGACAAAGTAAGAAAAAGAAGAGCCATAAGAGGAGATTGAGAAAGAGAGAGAGAGGAAAAAGAAAGAGAGAGCATGGAGAAAGAGAGAATTCTTAGCTGAGCCATGACAGGGAGAAGAAAGAGAAAGACATAAAAAGAAAGAGAAAGGTAGACAGAATTTCAACTTTAGAAGTTGCAAACTAGGTAGGCAATCAAGCTAACAGCATAGAGAAGAAGAGGGAACGCAATGATGCATGCAAATGTCTTAAAATATTGGCACACATTGATTGGAAGGATATTGAAGCCTTGTTTATTTCATTTGAAAAATTGGCTAGACAGTCAGAGTTGTCAGAGCACTTGTGGTAATGCTGCTTCAGAATAAGCTGATAGGCTGGGCCAGTGAGATATTTTCAGCACTGTCAGATGAGGGGACAAGAGATTATGTAAAAGCCAAATAAACTTACGATTTTGTACCAGAAGTGTATTGACAGCGGTTCAGAATTATAAGGAAGGAACCCGGTCAGACTTCTGTTGAGTTCAAAAAATTAAACATAGTAGTTTTGGTAAATGGGTGGGGACCTTAAAAGGGATAAGTCCTCTAAAGGCTTTAATAGAGATTATTCTGCTGGAGGAGAACTCACTTCACGAGATGATATGAATTAATGTGGATGAACAGAAGGTTCGAGAAGTGAAAGGAGTGACAGAGATGGCAAACAAATATGTACTGTTGCATAAGGCAAAATTTCGCTTCTGGCAAGAAGTTCATCCTGTGAGAGATTGAAATAGGGAGAAGGGGGGGAACCCTTAACTACAAAGCAAAGAGTACAGCACCACTGGCAATAGCTTACCACAGGTGAAAAAAGAAGGGAAAGACGTTAGAAAGGAGGTGAAATGTCCCAGTGCTTTCACTGTAATGGTTCACTGCCAGAAGATGAGACATGCAACGTCACAGCGCTGATCATTGAAGAAAGACATGGTGAAGATGGTGGAAAAGATGTGGTAAAAGAAATTAAGCCAGTGACATTAGTGAAAGGAATAAAGGAAACCTCAAGAAAAGTCGAGGAGCTGCAGGAGAGGGCACTGCCTAGGTGGGGCCTGAGTATCGAGTCAGTGACTGATGCCTAAAATGACTTAGCCTCAGTGGGTACATTTTACAAAAGGAAGAACAGGGTAGAAGGGAAAGACGTTATAATTTTCAGAGATACGGCATTTCTTCAGTCTTTGTTATGAAATTATTTGCATTCTTTCTGACATGTTACCCGAGAGCGTGGTAATTTGTGGAATAGATGGACAGAAATTTAGCATTCCCTGGAATAAGATCAGGTAGGAGAACCAAATCAGGATTGGGGAAATAACAGTACGAGTGATTGACAGAGTGTCAGTTCCATGAACACAGTTCGTTTTTGGCAACGAGTTCGGATCCAAGGTATGAGTGACACACTTTGTTGTTGAGAAGCCAAAGGAAGACCAGGGGAACTGAGGAGTTAAAAGAAAAATACCCTGGATTTGTGTAGTAACAAGATCCCACTATCTATAGAAAGACGAGATTATTAAAGATCTACCATTACGACACAGGATAAAACCCTCTGCTAATTTAAACCCACAGAGAAGCTCACCTCACGCCATAATCTTTTAACTTTTGACAGGCAAAGTACTTTCCCAGAAGTCACACTTTAAAGGAATAAAGTAACAATTTTATGTCTTAACAACTATTTACAACTGCTTTTTCTTAAATCTATTTTTACCTCCCACTCTACAATACTGGTTTTATTAAAAACCCTGATTAAGATTTACAAAAAAACACAAATTTCAAAACCAGCCAATTGTCGACTCTTCTCTTGTAAAGTTTCCTCTTTTCTTCAGTTTTCTGCTTCACAGGTCTTTCAGATGAACAGGTACCTTTTTGTCTTAAGGAGAGAGGAGTTATGAAGGTGTATGAGATACTGTACATTTAAGAGAGTAATAAAGCCAGCAAAGACTTAGATAAGCACATTGAGTACTGAAAATTTTAAAATGTTACATTTGATCGATCAGCTAAGTTGGCTGGATCACCTGGATATGAAAACAAATACGAATTTGGCAAATACGTTTGCATTTTGCCCCAAGGTATGAAACTTCAATTAAGATTGCATTTAGTATTTTGACATAATTAAAACAATGAATTGATCTGATGTTTTGGGGTATGTTATCAGATAATTTGAACAGTTAGTCAGAGCAGCAAAGAGAACTGCCAAAAGACCAACAGATGTAGGCTGCTAGTAAGAACTCTCTGAGAGGTAACTGTCCAGAGGAGTTTACAGAGAGAAAAAAACATCGACACTGACCTGGAGTGCAAATCTACAATGGAAGATACAAAGAGATGGATCGACAGCTGGCTGCTTTTAAAATTTGAATAGTGAGTTTTGGGATAGTCTGCTTCCTTTTGATGTTTCCGTTTTAAATTAGCAAGAGTTGGTAACATTACTTGCTGGTTTTCTAGGCAGTAATCCTCCAACTTGTCAAAATGTCCTATTTTATACTCCAATTTTATTGGTTCGATGTTGTTAGCATACTAAATTTGAATTTGATTCGTTTTTGGTCTCTGGAGCATAATTTGAACTAATTGGCAGAATTTGAGTTTGTTTTTGTATCATGGCAACACAGCTTGAGCTATTTGTTTCACCTGCTGTTACATTTTAAATCTTTCAGAACACTTTATGCCATCCATAAATTTCAACTTTCTTAAAGGTACAATACACATCTACAACAATGTATTCCCAAGAGTTATTACATTAAAAATATGATCCTAAAACAAAAATGGAGACCACCACAGGTTAGTGCATAGGAAAAATTGTCAGAAATGCATCAGATTGTGCTCCTGGTAGCATACAGACAGGAGATGTTGCGGACAGCACATGAATAACGAGCAGGTGGTCATCTATATGTAAGGAAAACTCAGGTGAAGGTACAAAACCATTTCTGTTTGGCCTGAAATGCACAAGAATGTGTTTAAATTTTCTCGTACACGTCATATGTGCCAGATGGTAGGTAAGCCACCAGTAGTAATAAAACCAGCACCTCTATTGCCATTTCCCAGATTTGAAGAACCTTCCACATGGTTCGTGATTGATTGTGTAGTCCCCCTACCGAAAATTAAAATTGGGAACCAGTACTTGCTAACTATAATGGATGTGTCTACAAGATTTTTGGAGGCAATTCCATGACAGAGTATCTTGGCAAAAATGCATGTTAGAAGAGTTAGGAGCTTTCTTTACTTAGTATGGGCTCACCAGAGAGATTCAGTCAGACCAAGGGTCTAATATTTGTTCTAGGCTGTTTCAGGAAGTCATGGATAGCTTATCCATACAGCATTTTAAATCAAATGCGTACCATTTTGAATCTCCAGTAGCTTTCGAATGTGACATCAGATTCGGAAGAGCATATTAAGAGCATAGCGTCAGGATAACCTAAATGATTAGGTGAAATGTATGACATTCTTATTCTTTGCCATTAGAGATGCCTCAAACTAATTGATTCAATTTTCCCCCCTTTTAGTTAATATTCTGACATGAAATGCGATGGCCTTTGCAATTAATTTTAAAAGAAATTTGACAGTACCGTAGTCAGAGATGTCACTTTGGATTGTGTATCTGAACTGAGGGAGAGTTTAAACCGGTGTGTGAGTTAGCTAAATGGCACCTGAAGATGGCATAGCATGGAATGTATCTGGTGTCAGGTAAAAACTGTAAAATCTGAGTGTTTTCTCATGGGGGTGATATATTTGTATTGGAATTAGTGGTAGGAGGTCCCTCGAAAGCCAGATTTAGTGATCCCTACCAAATTGAGAAAACGTTGAGTCGCATAAATTATCTGGTAAAAATACCAGATTTAAAAAATCTGTATTGGGTATGTCACGTGAATATGTTGAAACCTCACTACAGTCGAGGCAGGGAATTAGAGAAACATGTGTTAGTTATTATCCTGCTGAGTGAGGATTCAAATCCAGATGTCATGGAGATTTATATGCCTCAAACTACATTAAATACTGTGGACGTCCTTGAGAAGTGGGATAATACCAGTTTCAAGAGCAAAGAACCCAGTTGAATTGCTTGTGTCATCAGTATGAGGACATATGCAGGAATAAGATGGGGAGGACTAAAACTGTTGTACATGAGGTTGAAGGTAGGGAATACTGTTCTGATAAAGTAACACCCATACACACTAAATCCTTCCACAGCCATACAGGTGCAGAAGGAAGGGGAGGCAATGCGCAATGAAGATATCATTGAACCAAGTCGGAGTTTTTTTTTTAGATTACTTACAGTGTGGAAACAGGCCCTTCGGCCCAACAAGTCCACACCGACCCGCCGAAGCGCAACCCACCCATACCCTCACATATACCCCTTACCTAACACTACGGGCAATTTAGCATGGCCAATTCACCTGACCTGCACATCTTTGGACCGTGGGAGGAAACCGGAGCACCCGGAGGAAACCCACGCAGACACGGGGAGAACATGCAAACTCCACACAGTCAGTCTCCTGAGGCTGGAATTGAACCCAGGTCCCTGGCGCTGTGAGGCAGCAGTGCTAACCACTGTGCCACCGTGCTGCCCAGCTGCCCAGTGTGTGGAGTTCATCGATCATGCTAGTTCCCAAGCAGGTGGGATTCAATGAATTTGTGTGGATTATCAGAAAGTCAATGCTGTAAGAAAAACGAGAACTACATACCCTATACCAAAATTTGAGGACGCTATAGAGAAATTTGAACAAGCCACTTACATAAATAATGTTGGACTTACTGTGTGGTTATTGGCAGGTCCTTTTCTCTGAGAAAACAAATGAAGCATCTACATTTGCCACTCCAAATGGGCTATGTCTATTCAAAGTGATGCCATTTGGAATGAAAAATGCACCTGCCACATTCCAAAGACTCATGAACAGAGTTGTAGCTGGGTTATCAATCTGTGCAGCCTATCTGGATAACATAGCGATCGTTATCAAAGCATGGAAAGATCAAATGGTACCGTTGGTAGAGCTCCTTGAATGATTAAGAGAAACAAAACTGATAATAAACTTAAAGAAAGGTAGAAGTAATGGCTCAAAATTTGTGCGAAGATTTGTAGCTCGGGTGCTCTTTGTTGTGGTTGTGTTTGCCGAGCTGGGAATTTGTGTTGCAGATGCTTTGTCCCCTGTCTAGGTGACATCCTCAGTGCTTGGGAGCCTCCTGTGAAGCGTTTCTGTGATCTTTTCTCCGGCATTTATAGTGGTTTGAATCTGTCACTTCTGGTTGTCAGTCCCAGCTGTCCATAGCAGTGGCCGGTATATTGGGTCCAGATCGATGTGCTTGTTGATTGAATCAGTGGACGAGTGCCATGCCTCTAGGAATTCCCTGGTTGTTCTCTGTTTGGCTTGTCCTCTAATAGTAGTGTTGTCTCAATCAAACTCATGTTGCTTGTCATCTGCATATGTGGCCACTAAGGATAGCTGGTCGTGTCGTTTCGTGGCTAGTTGGTGTTCATGGATGTGGATCGTTAGCTGTCTTCCTGTTTGTGCTATGTAGTGTTTTGTGCAGTCCTCGCATGGGATTTTGTATACCATGTTGGTTTTGCTCATGCTGAGTATTGGGTCCTTTGTCCTGGTGAGTTGTTGTCTGAGAGTGGCTGTTGGTTTGTGTGCTGTTATGAGTCGTGGTCGTAGTAGTCTGGCTGTCAGTTCAGAAATGTTCTTGCTGTATGGTAGTGTGGCTAGTCCTTTGGGTTGTGGCATGTCCTCTTTCCATTGTCTTTCCCTTAGTTATCTGTTGATGAAATTGCAGAGGTATCCGTTTTTGGCAAATACATTGTAGAGGTGTTCTTCCTCTTCCTGCAGTTCTGGTGTACTGCAGTGTGTTGTGGCCCTTTTGAACAGTGTCTTGATGCAACTTCTTTTGTGTGGGTTGGGGTGGTTGCTTTCGTAGTTCAGGACTTGGTCTGTGTGTGTGGCTTTCCTGTATACCTTTGTGATACTGATTCAATCAACAAGCACATCGACCTGGACCCAATATACCGGCCACTGCAGGGGACAGCTGGAAGTGACAACTGGAAGCGACAGATTCAACCCACTATAAATGCCAGAGAAAAGATCACAGAAGTGCTTCAAAGGAGGCTCCCAAGCACTGAGGATGTCACCTAGACAGGGGACGAAATGTCTGCAACACAAATTCCAAGCTAGGCGAACACAACCACAACACAGAGGTAATGGCCTTGGACCGTAACATTGTTCATGTAAGAGTGACCCCAAGGAACGTGAAGACTAAAGCCATTGAGGGATTTCCACAACCATCCTCAAAGAAAGAGGTGTTTCGATGTTTTGGATTAAGCAAATTCTACTGGAAGTTTGTTTGAAACTTCAGCAGTGTGGTGGAGCCGCTAACAGATTTACTGAAGAAGAACACAAAATTTTGGTGAAAAGAACAATATGTCGACGACAGTTATGTACACTGACCACAATCCTTTTACATTCTTGCAACGATTCAAAGACAAAAAGATGAGACTATTTCATTGGAGTCTTATGTTACAGACTTCTAATTTGCAAGTTGTACATGTTGCAGATCGCAAAACTATAATAGCAGATTGCAGATTTGAAAGAAACAGTAAAGATAAGATTGGACAGATCTTAATGTTGTGTGTGTTTGTGTGTGCGTGTGTGCAGAAATTAATATGAACTTAGATTATGTTATCAATCTTTTCATTATGATGGTTCAATGTTTCTATGAGGAGCTGTAACATTCTAGGCTTGTACTGTACCTTTAAGAGAGAGGGAATACAGTTCTGAACTGAGAGTTTACAAACACCTGTGTGATATGATTGGGTGGTAGGCTCAGAGTGTACTGGGAAATTGAAAACATGTAACATTTTGCTTTGAAATGGATACCTGGGTTGATTGCTGTTTTGACAACAACTTGAATTTAACCAATCAGTGTAAATTCTTTCCCAGGATATTAAAACTCAATTGAGTTTGAATTGATTAATTTGCCAACATTGAACCAATGAGGTAATCTGATATTGGGGACATAAAAATGCAGTCATTTTGAAAATTGGATTCAGAGCAACTGCCACTGAGAGGGACCCGAGAAATTAGGAAACACGTTCTATCAAAGGTACCTTTTCACCTGAAATATAATAATAGTAAAAAGGAAGAATATGACCCAGGGAGATCTTCAGCCGGAAAATAAACATATGGGTGAAAATGGAATAGTATAGGTTTGATGGGCATCAGATTATTTCCACATGTCAACACAACATCGAGGGGCCGAAGAGCCTGTACTGCGCTGTTATGTTCTATGTTCTGTGTTCTAAAACAGATACCTAAGACAACAGCTGCTGTGTTGTTCTGAAATAACGTTGATGTAATTTTAATAAGTGTCTTATTGGAAAACTATATTGTTATGGAGTTGGAGACAGGAAATAAGCAGTTAAGAGAAAGGGGTCTTAGAGATGTAAATAGTTGTTGTTTAATGTTCACTTTTCGAGTTAGAAATAGATTGATGTTATTTTCTTTAGTGGAAGTCGGCAGTTCTCTGTCATTCGTATTTTAAAAGTTTACAAGACGAGGTGAGCTTTTCTGGATTGAAAATGTGTTGCTGGTTAAAGCGAAGCAGGTCAGGCAGCATCCAAGGAACAGGAAATTCGAATTTCCTGTTCCTTGGATGCTGCCTGACCTGCTGCGTTTTAACCAGCAACACATTTTCAGCTCTGATCTCCAGGAGCTGTAGACCTCACTTTTTCCTCGGAGCTTTTCTGGATGTTTGGTTTAATTAAGAGAGGAGTTTGCCACCATGTGATAACACTATGAAGCAAAGCCAAGAAGCGCTATAGAGAAACTGTCGTTCAGTGATTAGGCACAATCTTATCAGGACATTAATAACATTGGCTTTGCTGAGAAAATGACGAGAATCACATGAGAAGTCAAGGTCCGTTTTTCTAAATGGAAGGAATGATTAGATGCAATGTAAAATAGATGACCATTCATCGAGTCACGAGGATTTGACATGTCTTATTTAGCCACTGAGAATTCACAGCATGAAATTGGGAGCAGTTACCGGCCTCTCCTGCTTATCAATTACCCCTCCATTTGTAAAAGAATACCCAAGTCAATGACGCTCAGTTTGGGTTGGGTACTATCAGGTCTTCTAGACTCATGGCTTTACTGCAAGCTTCGTAAAAGTTTGGATGAAAAGTGGAAAGTTAAATGATCCTTAATATCAAGGCTAAGTTTGCCCAATAATATCATCGCAGAGCCATGGAAAATGCTGGAATAAATAGGAATGAGATTTGAATCAATAAATGAAGGACGGGGAGGGGGGTGGTGGCAGAATTGAGGAATTCCAATAGTTAGTGTCGTGCCTAGCACAAAGAAAGAAGTTTTCAGCTCTTGGAATATTAGTCCTCATTCATGAATATTTAGATAATAGAGCAGTCCTTCGCCAAATTGAGCAAGACCAGTGCATCCAGTCTGGAGATGGCAAGTGGCAAGCAACATTTGTTAGCGATAGAGTAATAGTTATCCCCAACAAGTGAAATTTAAGCATTGTCCATTGAAATTCAATAGCATTTCCATTGTGGAGTCCCATTCGATGTCTGGGGAATTGATACTGAACAAACAGTAAACTGTGCCAGACATGTACATACTATAGCCACAATAATAGGTCAGAGGTAAACGTTATGCAGTTTAAGAAAAAACTTGCTGAATGATTTACCATCATCAATAGGCTCATGCTTGGCATGTGATAAAATAACATTCGAATTCCTGTATAAGCACAGTTCTAATTGTGCTAAGGAAGTTCAGTGATATTCAGAAAAAGGCGGAAGTTATTGATCAACTCTAAACTTTTTTACTCTCGTTAACACTGATAATCCATAGCAGGAATGTTTGCTATTTGCAAATCCGCGGAGTCAATACAACTCAGCGAGATTTATTAACAACATCTCATAATTCAGTAACATACACCACAAGAAAGGCAAATGCATAAAATGCATAGGAAACACTTTGCTAGTATATAAATATACATACATACAAAAACATGAACCGGCAACAAGGGTAGATCAATCGTTCATTTGGTTCTACTCGCCTTTCAATAGGATCATGGCCGATGTGATTTTTAATCTCAGTTTATGCTCTTAAATTAACCCAGAAATCTTTCATGCCAGATTTGTGTACAGATTTGAAGCTCGAGAGCATTTTGAAGCTGTAGTGGAGATTTTCATTGCGCTGGAAAAATCAGCTTGTAGATGTTTCGTCCCCTTTCTAGGTGACATGCTCAGTGATGTGGAGACGACTGTGAAGCGCTGCTTATTATCGTTCCTGCTGCTTCTGGTTGCCGGTTTCCACGGTGATCAAAAACGTATCTACTCCTTCTTTAAAAAAAATCAATGAACTCTGCATTTTTAGCTGTTTTGGACCGGAATTCCAAAGACTCTTCACCCACTCAGAGAAAATAAAATCCTCATCACTAAAAAGACACCCTTTAATATATCTTTTGAACATTCGGTCTACATTGCCCATAAGAGGCAAAAAAAAGGACATTTCCCCATTCACCACTGTCACTTTCCTTCAGGATCTAATATGTTTCCAATATGTCACTTTTGACTCTTCTAAACTTGATCAGAAACAGAAAGTCTTTCTCAGATTCTCCTCAGAAAACAAACTACTCACTCCTGTTATTAGTCAATTAAATCTTCTCTGAAAAGTTTCCACTGCTTTAACTCTGACCAGTACTATGCACAACACAGTGCTCCAAACATATTCACAGTTAAAGTCATTCAAGTCTCTTCACGCTAAAACGCGGTATTCTATCAACTTTCCTGATTATTTTCTGCATCTGTACACTGAATATCTGCGATTCATATTGTAGGGCTTTCAGATCTCTCAGAGCTCATCAACTTCACATTGTTCGGAAATATAGATTAGATTCCCTACAGTGTGGAAGCTGGCCCTTCAGCCCAAGAAGTTCACACCGACCCTCCGAAGAGAAACCTGTGCAGACACGGGGAGAATGTGCAAACTCCACACAGACCGTCTCCCGAGGCTAGAATCGAACCTGAGACCCTGGTGCTGTGAGGCAGCAGTGATAACCACTGAGCCACCATGCTGCTCTAAAATATAGTTTGCTTTTATTCTTTCTGCAAAAAACACACTTTTGCAACTTCATACATTGTCTTCCATTTGCCAGATTTGTCCATTCATTTAACGTATCTATTACCCATTGTATGCTTCTTATGTCCTCTTCATAACTCACAAGATAGACGAAGTTCCCATAGGTTCGCTCACTTCAACCATGTCATTTGTATAAATCATAGAGAGATGAGGCCTACAATTGACTTCCATGGCACACCGGTCATGACACTCTACCACCCTAAAAGAAATGTAGTCATTCCTACTGTTGTTTCCTGTAAGCCAGACAATCTTCTCACTTAGGAAAAAAGTGAGGACTGCAGATGCTGGAGATCAGAGCTGAAAATATGTTGCTGGAACATATCCAGCAACACAATGTTCTCACTTAGCCAATATGTTACTCCTAATGCAATAACCTTTCATTTTCCGTCATAATCTTTGATGTGATACTTCACCAAATGCCTTCTGGAAATGTAAGTACATCACATCATGTGGTAAATTGGCTGAGTGGCTCGTAATGTTCCTTCAAAACGCTCCGTACCCGGATTTGAATGCAGCCTTTGATGCTTGTGCAGTTTTGCATATTCTCCCCGTGTCTGCGTGGGTTTTTATCAGGTGGTCTGGTTTCCTTCCACAGTCTGAAGATTTGCACGTTAGATGGATTGGCCACAGTTTAAAAATAAGGGGTAGCCCACTTAGAACAGAGTTGAGGAGAAACGTCTTCACCCAGAGAGTGGTGGGTATATAGAATGCTCTGCCCCAGAAGGCTGTGGAGGCCCAGTCTCCTGATACTTTCAAGAAAGAGTTGGATAGAGCTCTTAAGGATAATGGCATCAAGGGTTATGGGGCTAAGGCAGGAACAGGATGCTGATTGAGGATGATCAGCCACGATCATAATGAATGGTGGTGCTGGCTCAATGGGCAGAATGGCCCACTCCTGCACCTATTGTCTATTGTATTTTGCCATATTAAATTCCCCTGTAGTGACCAAGTGTATGTCGCTAGGTGGATTAGCCATGGTAAATTCTTGGTTACATTCTGAGTGGGTTGCTTTTCAAATTAACAGTGCAGACTTTGCATACAGGTGATGACCCTTTATTTACTTCAAAATTCATTGATTTAATAAACTCTAATGAATCAGTTAAATGTGACTTGCTTTTTGACAAAACCACATTGGATCTATGTGATGTTGGCCAGTCTTGCTGTCTACAGATGTTGACCTTCTGCAGTTGTGAAACCATGAAACATATTCAACACAACACAATTATGATTGAATGTCTTCTAATCTTTTATCTTCAATAGTAATTATTGAGGATAATATCTATCTTCAGTAATCTGTCAGTTCAATGTTAATCCCATGAGTGCAATTGGTTGACTTCTCTTTATATGTTTGCTTCACACATTCAGCTTTAATTTAATCGTACCCTGATTATTATTCTGGAATGGCATATCCCCTTTTTATTGATTTGGCATTACCAACAAATGTTGCTTTCCTCCTGCCCATCTTTGCCTGTCCTTATTCAAAAATTTATACTTATGACTTGTCAGAGCACTGATCACACCAACCGTTTCAGTGAAGTCGATCCAGAGCATCAACGAGTGGGGTAATTTGTGGGAGATACGTAAGGACGTCAACGGTGCATCATTTGAGATGCACAAGAGACACAAATAGAGAAGCATAGATATCATTGATATTCGTGACATTGAGGAAGATACCGATTTCACCGATGCCATGACCCTCGACATGATTTAAGGACATCCAGAAGATGACCTTCCGAAGAAGAGCACCAATCAGTAGCCCTGTGAAATTGGCTAACTGCGAGTAATTTCAGGTTTCACCTCCCATTTGCCAGTGTAATTGCCTAATATCAATGCCAAATTTGTATTTTTACCTGAGATAGCATGTAAAAAGTAATTTGCCTATGTGCATTTGATAATTAGCTTCAAAAATAATCATGATGGTTCAACTGTTTGACTCCTTCGAGATTTAACACTCGTATAAATACCGTATAGAATATCCTCTGTTGTCTTAGCTGGGCGTAACTCAGTGTCATACAGTTTCCACAGAAATCATCCATTCTCACACAAAATGGGGAAACCAGCTATTCTGCTGGTGAAGGAGATCTACTACCCGATTCTCGCAGCCGTTGCTCTTCCTGGTGAGTCACATTGGCCTGTTTGTCGAGATTATCTGTCTTCTCACACAAATCACATTTGCATAAAATATCCTGCTTCATTCGTGCCAGATTTCTATAAGCGATTGTGGAACAAACCTATCAAGGAATGAATGTATTTTTAGAATTTCTCTTCATCGGAAAACCTTACTAATTTGAAGTTGCTGTCTTTTTAAATTTTCTGTGGAAAGATGTTACTTGATTTTGGACTGAAATGTCCTCCTGCCGAAATTGAGGTGTGCAGACATTTTGTTTTCTTTTTTGTGACATAACATCTGGCTCAGAGTCAGCCCATGAATTCAGGAGACTATCAATCCCTTGTTTCTTTTCATTTTTTTTCCAATTTGTTTTCCGTCGAATGCATGTGTCCTTCTCCTAATTAAGTAGTCACGCAGAATGGATTCAAATTATTTGAAACAATTGTGTGCACATTTCAATTGGAAAATGAAATATTATTTGTCTTTACTTTCTCTTCCAGCAAACTTGATGACAATTGTGATACTCAAGCGAGGAAACTGTGGCCTGTCCAAATGTATATTTACATATCTGATGACGATGTCAACAACGGATCTGTTGGTCATTATCTTTGATATAATAGTGTATTATATACTCAGCTATCACTTTCCTTATTCATTCCTGGACCTGACCGTTGTGTGCAGGACCATTTTATATCTGGCCGTTGTCACTCTTGATTTGTCTGTTTGGTGCACTGTCTCCTTCACATTTGACCGGTTTGTAGTTATTTGCTGCCAGAAGTTCAAAGTGAAATATTGCACCAAAACAACGGCAACAGCGATAGTAACAACGCTCTCAATCCTAATTGTCCTGAAGGAAATACCAATTTTATTTGCTTATGAACCTCAGCAAATACTTGACAAAGTACCTTGGGGCTGCCAGTCAAGTGCGGCTTTTTTCTCCTCACCTGCAGGTATAGCCTATGTTTGGTTTCACAGCACCTGGGTTGTTTGGCTTCCTTTTAGTCTAATTATTTTATTTAATTCTTTAACCATCCGGCGTATTGTAATGGCTAACAGGACACGCACAGGACTCCGGAATCAGGGGAAGGAGAATTACAAGGATTCAGAGACAGAGAGCCGAAGAAAATCCATTATTTTACTGTTCTCTATATCAGTCAGTTTCATATTACTTTGGTTAACGCATTCAGTGAGTTTAGCGGTTACCAGACTAACGAATACTATTTATTACCAAGGAGGCTTCACAAGCCCTGCATATATCGCCACCGAAACCGGAGATTTCCTAAAATTTTTCAGTTGCGTTCTAAACCCGTGTATTTATGCAGTAACCCAGAGCAAATTCAGAAAAGAGCTGAATAATATGGTGATCGCTCCATGGAGAATAATTCGAATATTGGTAGAAAAACTTATGAATGGAAAGAATCAAGTTTAATAAAATGTATGATCAGCAGTTATCAAGGTTTTTAAATGCAGTTATTGTTCAACTGCATGAAACCTTGTCATGAAAGTCCGGCTAACAGACGTCATGAGATAATCATGTTTTAGACATTGTTACAAGTTTTATCCAATGCCAATTTTTCCTGATGGTAGGAGACATTGACTTAACAGTACCCTTACTCTGGATAGCTTCAAACTCCATTTGAATTTGGTCTTTCGACATGAGCTCAATCACAAGGAAGTGCTTCTCGCCTGCCTGGAATTGAACTTAAGTTGGTGCTAAGCTGCTTTCATGGGACATTTTGTCTGTTTTGCCACTACACCCTCAAAACTATTAAGAATAAATGTATTGGTGATTCCCCCAGTGACAGAGAAGGACAATTGGTAAAGTTCCAATTCATAACAGCGTGTGATTTAGAGAGGAAATTCTCATTGCTATTTTTACTGTGTGTCTTCTACAATTTTCTTCTGGGTCTGGGTGTTTGTTTACTCCTGAAGTGCTGTGGAAGGGATCTTGGCGAAATGTTGCATTAATTATTCAGACCCCCACCTTTATAGCTATTGACAAACCCATTGTGACCAGGAAGTGTTTCACAGGGATCAGTGCTGGGGCCACTGTTGTTTGTAATATACATAAATGATCTGGAAGAGGGCATTGTTGGTCTGATCAGTAAGTTTGTGGATGATACAAAGATTGGTGGAGTAGCAGAAACCATAGGGGCCTGTCAAAGAATACAAGAGAATATAGATAGACTGGAGAGATGTGCGGAGAAATAGCAGATGGAGTTCAATCCAGGCAACTGCGAGGTGATGCATTTTGGAAAGTCTAATTCTACAGCCAACTATACTGTAAACAGAAAAGCCTTGGGAAAAGTTGGTGAGCAGAGAGATCTGGGGGTGCATGTCCATTGTACGCTGAAGGTGGCTGCACAGGTGGATAGAGTGGTCAAGAACGCATATGGTATGCTTGCCTTCATCAGACGGGGCATTAAGCATAAGAGCTGGCAGGTCATGTTAAAATTGTACAAGATATTGGTTCGGCCGCATTTAGAATACTGTGTATAGTTCTGGTCACCACGTTATCAAAAGGAAGTGGACGCTTTGGAGAGTGCACAGAGAAGGTTTACGAGGATGTTACCTGGTGTGGAAGGTGCTAGCTATGAAGAGAGGTTGAGTAGGTTAGGATTGTTTTCATTAGAAAGATGCAAGTAAGATGCAACTTTTCCGTGCAAGATAGCAGATGATGACATATCCCTCCCAGATTGTCTCAATGCCTTCTACATTTGCTTTGAGCAGAATTTCAGCAGAGAGATAACACTGTTCTGACAAGTCCTGACAAACCTATCCCAACAGTCACTGCATCAGAGGTCAGATCAGCTTTCCTTCGTGTGAATCCAAGGAAAGCGATGGGACCAGATGGAGTACCAGGCAGTGCACTCAGTACATGCGCAGATCAACTAGCAGAGGTCTTCCGGGATATTTTCAACCCCTCCCTGCAGCAGGCCACTGTCCCTGCCTGTTCCAAGAGGGCCAGCATCATCCCTGTGCTTAAGAAGGCTCATGCAGCATGTCTCAAAGACTACAGTCCAGTGACCATAACTTTGGTGATCATGAAATGTTTTGAAAATCTGGTCATGGCATTAATCAACTCCAGCCTCCCCACTACTCTTGACACACTCCAATGTGCCTATCGAACCAACAGATCCATGTCAGATGCCATATCACTTGCCTTTCACTCCTCCCTAGACCATCTTGACACCAAGGCCAGCTATGTAAGAATCCTAGTTATTGACTACAGTTTAGCACAATTATATCCTCGAGACTGATGACTAAACTTAGTGATCTCAGATTAAGCCCCACTCTCTGCAACTGGATTTTCAGTTTCCTGACCAACAGGCCACGGTCAGTGAAGAAAGGGGACAATATTTCATCGTCACTAACACTCAACACTGGAGAACCCCCCCACCCCACCCCCTACCACCACCACCCCACCCCCAGGGGTGTGTACTCAGCTCCCGACTAATGCCATTTACAAGTTTGCTGATGACACCACCATAGTCGGTCAAATCTCAGATGGCGATGAAACAGACTACAGACGGGAGGTGGCGAACCTGGAAAAATGGTGCACTGCGAACAACCTCGCTCTCAATGCTGGCAAAACCAAGGAACTCATTATTGATTTTCGGTGGGATGTTACTCATACAGCACATTAACAGCACAGAGGTGGAACGAGTGGGGAATGTCAAGCTCCTGGGAGTGGTCAACCACAACAAGCTTTTTGGACTTTTCATGTGGACACACTGGTTACAAAGGCCCAACAATGTCTCTTCCTCAGGCAGCTGAGGAAATTTGGCATGATGGCGAATACCCTTGCCAACTTTTATAGGTGCGTCATCGAGAGCATTCTGTCTGACTGTATCATTATCTTGTATGACAATTGTACCATTCAGCAACGGTTACAGAGAATGGTGAACTCTGCCCGGACAATCACAAAGACCAACCTCCCATCTTCAGAATCTATCTTCCAAGTCCGCTGTCAAGGAAAGGCCGCTAGCATTCTCAAAAATCCATCCCACCATGGCAATTTCGACAACCTCTACCATCGGGGAGATGGTACAGAAGCCTGAACACACGCACCAGCTGGTTTCACAACAATTTCTACCCTACTGTTCTTAGAATACTGAATGGATTCACAAACTCTTAACATTCGCTTGTACCTGTGTTTATTTTTTTGCCACTGTTTACCTATTATTTACTTATCTGCGCTATTTAACTATGTGATCTACATTTCTCAAAAAACAAAGCTTTTCACTGTGTCTCGGTATACATGACTATAAATTCAATTCAATTCAATTAGGAAAAAGGAGATGGAGGAGGTACGTGATTAAGGTCTACAAAATCATGAAGGGTATAGACTGGGTAGATAGAGATAAGCTTTTTTTCCCAGGGTGAGGGATTCAATAACGAGAGGTCACGCGTTTAAGGTAAGAGGTGAGAAGTGTAAGGGGGATATTTGTGGCAAGAACTTTACACAGAGAGTGGTAGGTGCCTGGAACCCGTAGCCAGCAGAGGTAGTAAAGGCTGGCATGGTAGATTTATTTAAATGCGTCTGGACAGATGCATGAGTAGGTGGGGAGCAGAGGGATACAGATGCTTAGGAATTGGGCCACTGGTTTAGACAGCGGATTTTGATCTGCTCAGGCTTGGAGGGCTGAAAAGCGTGTTCCTGGGCTGTATATTTTCTTTATTCTCTTTGTTCTTTATTCTCTCTCTCAGGCAGGGAGTTCCAAATTCCAAGCAGTGACTGAATGAAAAGAAAGCTTCAAATCCCATCTGAATTTCTTACCCTTAACTTACATTTTGCATCCGGTTGACTTATTCCTCCACCAAGTGGAAACATTCCTTCCTGTCTGTCCTGTCCGTACTATCCAATCTCTCTTCATTAATGTAATGTCCAGCCCAGATTGTGTCCTTGTAAATCTCATCTGCATCTACTGCAGTGCAACCACATCTCTCCTCCAATGAAAACTCCAAATCTTAGTGTAGTTCTCTAGTTGTTGACTCTTATTAACCAATCTGTGCCTCTCCAAATGCAGATCAACTCTGACACTCAGAACCACTTTCAGTAGTTTTCCTAGGTTACACTGACTGGCCCGTAGTTTACTGGTTCATTCCTTCCTTTTGGTGTAATTGAATTTTCACTCATCAGTTTGAGTGAACAGCTTCCATCAGACAGCTAACAGCCATGTTGATTTTGGACAGGTTTTGGAGATACGGGGATAAAGTATTAGTCAGAGGATTCCTAAACTCTTGAGCTATATGTCCACTCCAATGCGAATATGACAGCTCCAGTTAGTTTCTAAACAAATGATACTCATTCGATTTCATATTGAGGAAGGTCACAAAGGTAATGTTATGAAATCTGAAAAGAATGTAGTAAGATTCCCTATTGTTGGTGATGGCCGTTCTTGGGAACCTGTCATATATCAATTCAAGCATGAATAAGATCTTACTGCATGCTGCATATAATTGTGCAGTTCAGAGTTTTGTGATGCAATATTCAAGACTCCATGTCCATAATGTTGTGTCATAACAGATTCAATCATGCTTATTGAAATATGAAAACAGCTCACATTTCCATATTACCTCATATTGAGCTGTACTATTCGAGTTTACAAAGGAATAAGATAATTGTGCTGTAAACCATGGAAAAGTGTAGTAAAATGCCTTTATCACTTCCCCAACATCATATAATAGGCGTGCTACACGCTAATCAGTCAATCTCAGATTAAAAATCACCATTTGATCAGTTTTGCTATTATTTACAACTGGCTTAGAAATGCCTTCTGATTTTATTGTGGCCTTATGTTGGTCCCTTCACTTTTTTATGGTACTTATGACTTTAGCTTTTCTCCTTGGACTTGCTTCTTTCAGATTTATTAATTGATTGCAGATGGCCTCTTGAAGAGTGGGCTTCCCATTGATTCATTATGACAGGTTGAAATGGGTTCTGCTTTAGCAGCAGGTTTTCATGCAGTCATGCTCAACAGTTAGATTTGTAGGTCATGGGCTCGAAACAACCTTCAAACTTGTGGACAGTAAAGAAGGATGTGTATGATGACACAGAAATTTAATTGATTGGGTAAATAGGCTGAGTGGCAGATGAATAAGTATGACGTATGGCTTTTTAAAATTCATTCACAGGATGCGCGCATCGTTGGCTGGACAGCATTTGTTGCCCATTCCTAATTGTCCAGAGTTGGCCACATTGCTGTGGGTGTGGAGTCACATGTAGGTCAGGCCAGGTATGGATGCAGCTTTCTTCCCTGGAGGACATTAGTGACCCAGATGATTCTTGAATTCAAATGTCACTGTCTGCCATGATGGGATTTGAATCCAGTGCCCAGAACATTATGTGGGTCTCTGGATTATCAGTCCAGCGATAACACCACTAGGCAATCGCCTCTCTAATACAAAACACAAAAGACCTCTTGCAATTAGTGGTAGCACGTTGACTGATAATAGAGAACAGAGAGACAATTAGATTCATGGATTAATTCTTTGAAATTTGCATCAGATGTAGACAGTGCATCATGTTTGCCTTCATTGTTTAGACTGTTGCGCATAAGAGTTCAGCTGCCATTCTCAGGTTGTACAGGGCATTCGTCAAGCGACTTCTGGTGTACTGTTTACTATTCTGGTCATGCTATTTATAAAAAATAATTTTACTAAACTGGAGAGGGTTCAGAAAACATTTGCTAGGATTTTTCCAAGATTGGAATTTTTGAGATATAAGAATGGACTGGAAAGGAAGAGACTTTTTTCACTGGAGCACTGGGGATTGAGGGGTGATTTATTAAGGTTTCTAAAATCATGACGTGATTAATAAGGTGAATGACAGGTGTGTTTTCCCTGTGATTGGGGACTTCAAAACTAGGTAGTATATTTTTATGGTGATTGGAGAAATATTTAAAAGGGAAATTTTACACACAGAGTGATGTGTGTGTGAAATGAACTTCAAAGAAAGTCGTGAATGTATTTACAGTTACAACATTTAAAAGACATTTGGATAATTTCATGAATAGGACAAGTTTAAACAGATATGGGTCAAGTCCAGCCAGATCGGATTAGCTTGCCTCAGAAACATGGTCAAACAACAAAAAACAAAGAACAAAGAAAGTTTACAGCCCAGGAACAGGCTTCTCGGCCCTCCAAGCCTGAGCTTAAAAATGTGTTGCTGGAAAAGCACAGCAGATCAGGCAGCATCAAAGGAACGGGAGAATCGATGTTTTGGGAATAAGCCCTTCTTCAGACCTGAAGAAGGACTTATGCCCAAAACGTCGATTCTCCTGTTCCTTTGATGCTGACTGGTCTGCCGCGCTTTTCCAGCAACACATTTTTAAGCTCTGATCTCCAGCATCTGCAGTCCTCACTTCCTCCAAGCCTGAGCCAATCCAAATCCACTTTTTAAACGTATCGCCCAATTCCTAAGCATTGGTATCCCTCTGCTCCCGACCTACTCATGCATCTGTCCAGACGCATCTTAAATGAACCTACCGTGTCTGCCTCTATTACCTCTGCTGGCAATGTGTTCCAGGCACCTACCACTCTCTGAATAAAGTACTTGCCGCATTTATCCCCCTAAAATATTTCACTTCTCACCTTGAATAGTTGAACTGAAAGGTCTGTTTCTGTGCTACATGACTCTATCAAACGGTGACTCTTTTTGTAGACATATTGCATCACTTCCTTGCTTCTTTGGTCTATGATTCAATTTATAAATCCAAGGATTCTATCAGATTTCTTTGCTACTGTTTCAACTTGCCTTGCCACCCTTAAATCATCTACAAATTTAGGGATTTTGTTTTCAACACCCACCTTCAAATCCTTTACATCAATCAGGAAAAGCAGAGGTCCAAACCCAGATCTGTGGGCAACATCACTTTCAACTCATCTCTAATCTGGCAAATGCCCACTGTCACTATCCTCTACTTCTGATCCTTTAGTCAAACGTGAATCCATGCTAGCAATGACTCATGAATTCCAAGCATTTCTAGTTTGCTACCGCAGTGCCATGTTGCACCAGTATCATTCCTTTCCTGAAAGATCAAATATACAACATGTACAACAGTACCCTCATCTACCGCCTGTGCTACTTCATCATCAAACTCAATTAAACTTGCTACAGATGTCCTGGCCTTGACAAAATCATGTTGACTGCATTATCCTGTTTTGTGGCCTCCATCTGTTTTCCCAAAATTGATGTCATGTCCTGCTCTGCTGTTTTCTGGGTTATCCTTGGCCAGTTTCGTAAACAACAGTGTCACATTTACAATCCTCCCGTTGTTGGTGACATCACCTGGAAAATTTCTGCCAATAGCTCTGCGATTTGCTCCTTAACTTCATTCGCAATCTAGATGCGTCCACCTCAGTCTGGTGACTTCGCAGTCTGGATCGCTGCCAGCGTTTTAAGCATCTCTACTTTATCTATCTCAATACTGTCGCTCACGTTTTCAACTCTGCCATTGTTACCATTTAGAATTTAGAATTTAGGAAAGTACAGCATAGAACAGGTCCTTCGGCCTATGATGTTGTGCCGAGGATAGTTCCTAATCTACAATAAAATAACCTAACCTATGCACCCCTTAATTAACTGCTGTCCATGTGCATGTCCAACAGTCACTTAAATGTCCCTAATGACTCTACTCCCACCACCACTGCTGGCAATGCATTCCATGTATTGACAACTCTCTGTATAAAGAACCTACCTCTGACGTCTCCACCATACCTTCCTCCTAATATCTTCAAACTATGACACCTTGTGCCAGTCAATTGTGCCCTGAGGAAAAATCTCTGGCTATTGAATTTATCCATTCTTCTCATTACCTTGTATACCTCGATCAGGTCACCTCTCTTCCTCCTTCTCTCCAGCGAGAAAAGTCCAAGCTTAATCAACCTCTCTTTGTATGGCAAGCCCTCTATTCCTGGCAACATCCTGGTAACCCTTCTTTGCACCCTCTCCAAAGCCTCTGTATCTTTCCTATAATAGAGCGACCAGAACTGGACACAATATTCTAAGTGTGGCCTAACCAGGGTCTTGTAGAGCTGCAGCAAAACCTCACAGTTCTTAAATTCGATCCCCCTGTTAATGAAAGCCAAAACACCATATGCTTTCTTAGCAACCCTATCCATTTGGGTGGCAACTTTGAGGGATCTATGCGCTTGAACACCAAGATCCCTCTGTTCCTCCACACCGCCAAGAATCCTGTCTTTAATCCTATATTCAGCATTCAAGTTCGACCTTCCAAAATGCATCACTTTGCATTTATCCAGGTTGAACTCCATCTGCCATTTCTCAGCCCAGCTCTGCATCCTGTCTATGTCGCGCTGCAGCCTGCAATAGCCCTCTTTACTATCAATGGCACATCCAACCTTTGTGTCATCAGCAAATGTACTAACCCACTCCTCAGCCTCCTCACCCAAGTCATTTATTAAAACTACCAAGAACAGAGGCCCAAGAACAGAGGCCTGCAGGACCCCACTAATCACTAACATCCAGGCAGAACACTTTCCATCTACAGCCACTCTTTGTCTTCTGTCAGCCAACCAATTCTGAATCCAGGCAGCCAAATCACCCTGTTTCTCATACCTCCTGAATGAGCCTACCATGGGGAGCATTATCAAATACATTGCTGAAGTCCATATACACCACATCAACTGCCGAACTTTGTCAACCTGTCTCGTCATCTCCTCAAAGAACAAAATAAGATTTGTGATGCTTGCCCTGCCCCTCACAAAGCCATGCTGACTGCCTTTAATCACACTATGCTTTTCCAAATAGTCATTAATCCTATCCCTCAGAATTTTTTCCAAACCTTGCTGACCACAGACGTAAGACTGACTGGTCTGTAATTGTCAGGGATTTCCCTATTTCCCTTCTTGAAAAGAGGAAAAACATTTGCCTCCCTCCAATCCTCCGGTTATGACTCCTGTGGAGAGTGAGGAAGCCGCTTAGCGACCTCCTTTCTCGCTTCCCGGAGCAACCTAGGGTAAATCTGGTCTGGCCCTGGGGATCTACAATTCCCTGATTTTTCTTTACATCTCTTCTTGGTTAAGGGCACAACATTCGCTACCTTCCAGTTCTGGGATCTCACACATGGCTAAAACTGATGCACATATATTAGCTTGGGGCACTGCAAATTATGTTTTACCCTCTTGCACAATTCTTGGACATATCTGGGTAAACCAAGGGGACTTATCCACTTCATACATTCTAATACGTCCAACACCTCCTCTACTGAGATATATATTGTCCCCAAGATATCAATACAAACTTCCCTGATTTCCCAAGTCTTAATGTCTTTCTCCAAGGTAAACACAGAGGAGATATATTGATTAAGGATCTCATTCATCTCCTGCAATATCACACATACATGTCCACTATGGCTCTTGAGAGTCCTATTCTGTCTTGAGTTATTCTTTTTCCTTTATTGCAATTAAGAACCTCATGGATTCAGCCTAACCTTCTCAGCCAAGGCTATCTCGTGCCTCATGTTCACCCTCCTAATTTCATTGTTCAGTAACCTCCCGTATTGCCTATATACTTCCAGGGATTCCCTTGATCCCAGCTGCCTTTGACTGAGCCTTCTTCTTTTTCTTCTCGCCAAAGGCTCAAGACCTCAAATAAGCCTGTTGACTATAATCTGGTGTTGTGTGCTTTTTGTCCACCCGAAACCAATACCGGCACCTCTACTTCTTCAACATTTCTTGTCATCCAGCGTCCCCTACTCCTGCTAACCCTGCTTTCATGCACACAAGAACATATGGACATGAATCTCCAGCTATTGTACATTTGAATGCCTCCCTTTGGCTGCAAACAACTGCTCCCATCAACCCCTACAAGCTCCTGTTTGATTTTTATCACAATTCGCCTTGGCCAAAGTTAGAAATTGAGAGTGTGGATTAGTTTTGTCCCTCTCTTTAACGATTTTAAAATTAATACAGCTATGATCACTGGTCCCAAAGTGCACACAACTTCACCTCAGTAACCAAGCCTGCCCAATGTCCGAAGAGTAAGTGGAGTTTTGTGATTCCCGAGTTGGACCCTGTATATGCTGCTTGCGAATACCTTCCTAATCATATTTTAAAATTTCACGTCATCTAAGCCCTTAACGCCATGGCAGTCCCAGTCCATATTAGAAAATATTAAATCCCCACTCTAACAATCTTATTGCTCCTGCTAGACTCCCCAACCTCCCTCCATAGTTGTTCCTCTATTTCCCGTTGACTATTTAGGGTACTGTAGTACAACCCCAATAATATCACCATTCCCTTCTTATTTATTAGCTCCACCCACAAAGCCTCACTGATGATCCTTCATTTATTTCATATCTGCGTAATGCCGTGAAGCTCACCTTAATCAAGCATTTAACTCCCCATACACTCCTTCCACCACCTCTGTCCCGCCTCAATTACCTGTACGCTGGCATATAAAGCTGCCCATCCATTCCCTCTCTTAGCCATGTTTCTGCAATGGCTATAAAATCCCAGTCCCACAAATGTATCCACACCTTGAGTTCATGGGCCTTGCCTGCCAACCCTTTTGCATTGAAGTAGATGCAATTTCATTGAAAAGTCAATCCTTGCTCCCTGCCATGTTCCAGCCTGACCAGTCCCATTATCTTACTATTTCTGATTACATTACATCAATCCAGCTTTACGGTTGCCTGCCTGCTGTTGAGGATCCAACCATTCCCTGCCAATCCAGTTTAAATCCTCCTTCGTTGCACTAGCAAACCTTCCCGCCAAGATATTAATCCCCCACAGTTCAGGTGCAACGTGTCCTTCTGGAACAGATTACCTCGGCCCTGATCTGAAAATCTGAATCCCTGCCCGCAACACATCTTTAGCCACAGATATCTGCCATATTCTCCTGTTCTTATCCTCACCAGCAGGTGACACTGGAAGTAACCCTGAGATTATCATCATAGAGGTCTGGGCTTTTAGCTTTTTTTATAACTCTGTAAAAAAGGAGAATCTCATCTCTATTTCTACCGATGCCATTTATTCCAAGGTGCACAATGACTTCTCGCTGCTCACCCTCCCCACTGAGAAAGTTCTGCAGCCACTCCAAAACAGCATAGTCTCTGGCACATGGTTTTGCAACACACTACCCTGGATTTCCGTTTGCGGTCACAAACTGCTATCTGTCCCCCTAGCTTCGAATCTCCTATCACTAAGGTCCAGTTACCTTTACCCTTTTCCCGTTGTGCTCCAGAGCCATTCGTAGCACCATCGACCTGGCTACTGCTGCTTTCCCATAAACAACAATCCCTCCAACAGTGACCAAAATAGCAAACTTGTTTTCGAGGGGAAGGCTACAGAAAGTTCCCACACTCTCTGTCTACTCCCTTTGCCTTTGCTGGTGGTTACACAGCCACTCTCTGCCAACAACTTAGTTGTGACCATCTTATTAAATCTCTGATCTATGATGAGTTCCACATCTCAGATGATCATGAGTACAGCCAGATCGATCTTCATAACACAGTCTTGGAGGAGATGCAGTTGGGTGCACACTACACGCGAGTAGTCACAAGGGACGATGGAGATCTGCCTGAGCTCCCACTTCCTGCAGGAGGAGCATGTGATTGCCCTAACTCCTATCTCAACTACTCTAAGACTAAAGTAGAATTTTAAAAGGACTTTACCTGAGCTTTCCTGTACGTCTTGCTGAAGAGTTGCTCTCCGAAGCCTGTTAAGCCAAAACCTTACTACTTACTACATAAAACATAGAACAGTACAGCACAGAACAGGCCCTTCAGCCCACGATGTTGTGCCAACCACTAATCCTCATGTATGCACCCTCAAATTTCTGTGACCATATGCATTTCCAAGAGTCTCTTAAATGTCCCCAATGACCCTACCTCCACAACTGCTGCTGGCAACACATTCCATGCTCTCACAACTCTCTGTGTAAAGAACCCACCTCTGACATCCCCTCTACACTTTCCTCCAACCAGCTTAAAACTATGACTCCTCGTGTTAGTCATTTCTGCCCTGGGGAATAGTCTCTGGCTATCAACTCTATGCTTCTCATTATCTTGTATACCTCAATTAGGTCCCCTCTCCTCCTCCTTTTCTCCAATGAAAAAAGTCCGAGCTCAGTTGACCTCTCCTCCTAAGATAAGCCCTCCAGTCCAGGCAGCATCCTGGTAAACCTCCTCAGAACCCTCTCCAAAGCATCCACATCTTTCTTGTAATAGGGAGACCAGAACTGGACGCAGTATTCCAAATGTGGTCTAACCAAAGTTTTATAAAGCTGCAACAAGATCTCACGACTCTTAAACTCAATCCCCCTGTTAACGAAGGCCAAAACACCATATGCTTTCTTAACAACCCTGTCCACTTGGATGGCCATTTTAAGGGATCTATGTACCTGCACACCAAGATTCCTCTGTTCCTCTGCACTGCCAAGAATCCTATCCATAATCCTGTACTCAGCTTTCAAATTCAACCTTCCAAAATGCATCACCTCGCATTTATCCAGCTTGAACTCCATCTGCCACCTCTCAGCCCATCTCTATATCCTGTCAATGTCCCGCTGCAGCCTACAACAGCCCTGTATACTGTCAACGACACCTCTAACCTTTGTGTCATCTGCAAACTTGCTGACCCATCCTTCAATCCCCTCATCCAAATCATTAATAAAAATTACAAACAATAGAGGCCCAAGGACAGAGCCCTGTGGAACACCACTCACCACAGACTTCCAGGCAGAAAATTTTCCTTCTACTACCACTTCCTGTCTTCTGTTAGCAGCCAATTCTGTATCCAGACAGCTATGTTCCCCTGAATCCCATTTCTCCTGACCGTCTGAATGAGCCTACCATGGGGAACCTTATCAAATATCTTGCTGAAGTCCATATAGAGCTGAAAATGTGTTTCTGGTTAAAGCACAGCAGGTTAGGCAGCATCCAAGGAACAGGAAATTCGACATTTCGGGCCAGAACCCTTCATCAGGGCCTGGCGTGTGGCGAAGGGGGGCGAGCTCACTGTCACCGACATGGACACCATCGAGAAATCCAATCTGAACCGGCAGTTCCTCTTCCGGCCCTGGGACGTGACGAAAATGAAGTCGGAGACAGCAGCTGCTGCTGTCAAACAGATGAACCCCAACATCCGAGTGAACCCTCACCAGAACCGGGTGGGCCCTGAGACCGAGAAGGTCTACGATGATGACTTCTTCGAGGCTTTGGATGAAGTCCATATACACCACATCCACAGCTCGACCCTCATCAACTTTTCTAGTCACATCCTCAAAGAACTCGATAAGGTTTGTGAGGCATGACCTGCCCCTCACAAAGCCGTGTTGACTGCATTTAATCAAGCCATGCTCTTCCAGATGGTCATAAATCCTATCCCTCAGAATCCTTTCTAACACCTTGCAGATGACAGATGTGAGACTGACTGGTCTGTAATTGCCAGGGATTTCCCTATTTCCTTTCTTGAAGAGAGGAATTACATTTGCCTCTCTCCAGTCCTCAGGCACAACTCCAGTGGAGAGATAGGATAAAAAGATCTTCGCAAGTGGTGAAGCAATTGCATTTCTCGTTTCCCAAAGCAGCCGAAGACAAATCTGGTCACAGCCTGGCGACGTGTCAATCTTAATGTTTGACAAAATTTTCAGTACATCAGCTTCCTCTATCTCTATCCATTTCAGCACACCTGCTCTTCAAAGGTTTCATTCACTACAAAGTTTGTTTCTTTCGTAAAGACAGAAGCAAAAAACTCATTTAGGGCTTCCCCTACCTTCTCAGATTCCACACACAAGTTCCCTATGCTATCCCTGATCGGCCCTACTCTTTCTTTGACCATTCTCTTATTCCTCACGTAAGTGTAAAATGCCTTTGTGTTCTCCCTAATCCGTTCTGCCAAGCCTTTCTCATGCCCCCTCCTGGTTCTCCTCAGACCATTTTTAAGCTCCTTCCTCGCCTGCCTGTAATCCTCTAGAGCTGAGCTTGACCCTAGCTTCCTCCACCTTATGTAAGCTACCTTTTTCCTTTTGACAAGGAGCTCCACCGCTCTCGGCATCCAAGGTTCCTTTATCTTACCACTTCTTACCTGTCTCAGAGGGACATATTTATTCATCACTTGCAACAACTGTTCCTTAAACAGTCTCCACATGTCTGCAGTGCCTTTACCATGGAACAATTTCTCCCAATCCATGCTTCCTAACTCATGTCTAATCACATCATAGTTTCCTCTTCCCCAATTAAATATCCTCCCATTTTGCCTAATTCTCTCTTTCTCCATAGCTATGTAGAATGTGAGGCAGTTGTGGTCACTATCACCAAAATGCTCTCCCACCACAAGATCTGATACCTGCCCTGGCTTGTTTCCGAGCACTAAGTCTAGAATGGCCTCTCCCCTCATCGGCCTGTCAACGTACTGAGTTAGGAAACCCTCCTGAACACACCTTACAAAAACAGCTCCATTCAAATCTTCTGCTCGAAGGAGGTTCCAATCAATATTGGGAAAGTTAAAGTCACCCATTACAACAACCCTACTATGTCCACACTTTTCCAAAATCTGCCGACCTATGCTTTCTTCTATCTCCCTGCTGCTATTGGGGGGCCTGTAGTAATCCCCTAAAGAGGTGACTGCTCCCTTGCTGTTCCTAATCTCCATCCATACTTACTCTGCGACCAACATTTTTTTCAATAACATGTCTCTTTACACGTTATTTCTGGTTAGATGAGAAGGAAGGGGAGGAACATTACAGTGATGCAGTGTTTCAGTCTGAACCACTCCTTGAACCCAGGCCTAAGGTGCACCACTCTACAGTGCAGATGACTCTATAACTCCAGGATGACGGGGTCAAGAATGTCACAGCATCTTCAGCGTATTCTTTTGTTTGAAGATGAGCAGTCAGAGGTCATGGTCCATGCTGGTCACAATGATGTGGATAGGAAGTGTGATGAGGTCTGGGAATCGGAATTTAGGGATCCAGATGGAAGGTTAGCAAGCAGGACATAAAGTGTAGTACTCGCTGGATTGCTCCTAGTGCTGGGATTGAGTTCTTTGGGGAACATTTGGCTAGTGCTGTTGGGAAGGTTTTAAATTAAGTTGGTAGGTGTGTGGGAACCAAAAGGAAATAGTAGAGGAGACTACCAGGATCCCCAAAACTCTTGGAGATGCAGCTGGTGCAAGTTTACAACAGTTAGTTCAATAACTGAAGATAGAATATGGAAGCAAATGACATCTACATTGTAGTTATTCTGCATGCATGGGAGTACTTGGACTTCAGTAAATAAGATTGGGGAGCTACAGATGCTGACTGGTATGTGGAAATCTGATGATGCAGTGATCACTGAGAGTTAATTCAAGGAATGTCAGGACATGATAGAACATAGAACATAGAAAAGTACAGCTCAGAACAGGTACTTTGGCCCACGATGTTGTGCCAAGATTTAATCCAAATGTCACATGTAGTAACTTAACCTACACACCCTTCAACTCACTGTTATCCATGTGCTTGGCCAGTAGTCGCTTAAATGTCCCCAATGACTCTGCTTCCACCACAACAGCTGGCAACGCATTCCATGCATTCACAACTGATGTTAAATATTGCTCTATACAAAGTATTCACAATTGACAGAAAGGAAGAGATGAAGTGCCGAGGTTTAGAGTGGCGTTAGTTAATGAGTCTGAAAGAAAGACATTACCTCCAAGGTCAGAATGATTTTGGCTTGAGGTACGGAACAAAAAGTGTAGAATTACACTGTAAGGCACAGTCTATATGACACTAATCAATGCAAAACATGGAGAGAACAAATTCTCAGAGATATTAGAGAAAGGTGGCAACATCGTAGAGCAATTATACAGAGAAACCTAAATGATTCAAATATAGACTTGGATACTGGCAGTGCCAGGGCTATGAGGGGTAAGTGTTTCTAGATTGCATGGAGTAAAGCTCACTTCACAGTATGTCTCCAACCCAGTGTTGGACGAGGTCCTTGGAAAAGAGAGAGGGCAATTGGATCCAGTGCCATTCGGCAACATATTAGGGCATAGTAATCATTTTACTATAAATTTTAGGGTGATGTTAGAGAAGGACATGCAACAACTGAATGTGCGAAACATCAGTTGACTGAGAGTGGTTTCAATGGCGCAGGAATGAAGATGGGAAGATTAGACTGGAACACTGAGTTGGAGAGAAAAACAAAGACTGAACAATGGACTCCCTTCAAAGAGAAATGCTTGAGTTGAGTCAAGGAATTCGCCTTCGTATCAGAAAGGCAGAATAAGCAAACCCAAAACGTTCTGGATGACAAAGCAAGAGATTAAAGTGAAGAAGAACAATAGAGTAGGTGTCAGATAGAGAATCGTATGGGAACAAAGAGGGATGTTGACGGCTCAAAGGGGAGAAGATTGAGCAGGGGGGAATTATGAGACAACTGATAGCGAACATAGAGCTATCCCAGAACCTTCTGTGGACACCTAATAATGAGAGTGCTAAACGATGGAGTAAGTCTGATTCAACACTAGGAACAGGATTTATAACTGGAAAAAGGCGATTTGGCTGAGTGTTAAATGAATACTTTCTCTTTGTCTTTACAAAAGAAGGAAAAGCTACCCATGCCGTGGAAGCTCTATCGCAAGAATGGTACAATGTTGGTGAGCTAGACCTGTGTGGAATAGGTGACAAAACATGTTTCACTGCATTTTCATCGATCAACTTGACAGCAAAATCATTCATTAATTAATTCATTCATTTATTCATGGAATAAAAGGAACTGTATCAATGTGAATATAAAATTAGCTGATAGAAAATAGAGAGGAATAGTCACGAGATTTTTTTTGAGTTGGAGCAAGATTTTCAGTGCAATGCCCCAGGACTGAGTTTTGGGACCTCATTCGTTTGGATATGTGTGAACAATCTATGCCTGGTGTGCAAGGAGCTACTTCAAATTTTAGAACGTAGAACATAGAAAAATACAGCGCAGTACAGGCCCTTCGGCCCTCAATGTTGCGCCGATCCACCTAACCTACACTAGCCCACTGTCCTCCATATGTCTATCTAATGCCCGTTTAAATGCCCATAAAGAGGGAGAGTCCACCACTGTTACTGGCAGGGCATTCCATGAACTCACGACTCGCTGAGTAAAGAATCTACCCCTAACATCTATCCTATACCTACCACCCCTTAATTTAAAGCTATGCCCCCTCGTAATATCCGACTCCATACATGGAAAAAGATCTCATGGTCAACCCTATCTAAACCCCTAATCATCTTGTACACCTCTATCAAGTCACCCCTAAACCTTCTTTTCTCCAATGAAAACAGCCCCAAGTGCCTCAGCCTTTCCTCATACGATCTTTCTACCGCACCAGGCAACATCCTGGTAAACCTCTTCTGCACCCGTTCCAGTGCCTCCACATCCTTCCTATCGTATGGCGACCAAAATTACACACAATACTCCAGATGTGGCCACACCTGAGTCTTATACAACTGCAACATGACCTCAGGACTCCGGAACTCAATTCCTCTACCAATAAAAGCCAGTACGCCATATGCCTTCTTCACTGTACTATTTACCTGGGTGGCAACTTTCAGAGATCTATGCACTACAAGATCCCTCTGCTCAACCACACTATCAAGTATCCGACCATTAGCCCAAAATTCCATCATCTTGTTACTCTTACCAAAGTGAATACCTTCACACTTACCTACATTGAACTCCATTTGCCACCTTTCTGCCCAGCTCTGCAGCTTATCTATATCCCGCTGTAACCTGCCACATACATCCTCACTGTCAACAACTCCACTGACTTTTGTATCATCCGCAAACCTGCTCACCCAACCTTCTATACATCACAGAACTTAAACAAATTGATCAAGGTGGAAAGTATTGTAGAACTCCAAAAAACCATTGAGAAGTTGGTAAAGTGAGCAGAAAGGTGCATTAAGAGCATAAAGAGCATTAAAAGACATTATAAAATAGGATGTAAAATCTGAAAAGCTACTGATGCAAAGGACTGGGGGTATAGGTGCACAGATCATTGAAATTGGCAGGACATAAAATCTAAGTAAAGCATGAAGAACTTTTGGCTTTTTAAAAATTCATTATGCAGTATAAGAGCACGGAGGTGATGTTGAACTTGCATCAGACCCATGTTAGACCTCAACTGGAGTATCGTATACGGTCCAGAGCGTTACATTGGAGGGAGGATGTTAATACATTGGAAAACGTGAAAATCGATTTACAAGAATCGTTCCAAGATAAGCAAATTCCGCTATGAAGTCAGATTGAAAAAGTTAGAAACATTGTCTTTGGACAGAAAGTAGCTTACAGGAGATGTGATTGAGTTTTCAAACGCATAGGCAGATTGAATAAAACACATAAAATAGAACTATTACTGTTCATAAAGGGAACAAGAATGAGAGGTCTTGGATTTCAAATTATACATAAAAGAAGAAACAGTGAAATGAGTAAGAGCACTTCCACTTGGTGAGATGTTATGATGTGCATGGATATGGTCAATGGAAACACTCAAGAAGGGATTGATTGAGTATTGGACCAATAATGATGTGTAAAGGTATGGGGAAAGCGGGAGTTTATTACTAGATAATGTTCAGTTGAAGATCTGGTGCAAACATCATGTGCCAAATGACATTATCTATGCCAATTCTTTTGTGTGGCTCAGTACGATCTATTGAGAGTCCTCCAACTCCATTAATATGCTTTCTCTGTAACCGAATAGACCCCGTACAATCCATTCCTACCTTTACAACCTCCATCAGACAATGTAGCCCTCCGTTCTGACTCAATCTCCTCCAACCCTGACAATCCTCTCTCTCTATGTAATCTTTCTCAAGTGCTGACTGTTCTCATTTTATTTTGTAACTGTTCCAATCCATAAAAACACCCCAATCTTTACAATGTCTTCTAGTCCATGCAACCATCAATGTCACTAAGTCCCTTCTGCTCTGACAAGTCGTAGTATCTCCATGAACTCTCCAGTTACAACAGTGTGCATTATATCTGCAACTTTCACCAGCACCTACAACTTTGCACATCTTTGTAACTTTGTCGAGTCCTTACAATTTCCACAATGTGTAACCTACTGCACTGTGAAATCAGCTGCATAACATCCTATAGCCCCCACAGCGCTTCCCGATTCTGTAACTATCTTCTGTCCCTTCTTAGTTCCTTATTTCTGAAACCTTCAGATCCTAAATCCATCCCTATCTGTGGAAAAAGCTCTAGACCTCGCTTTTGGGAGTTGCATGGTGGCTCTGTGATTAGCGCTGCTGCCTCACTGCGCCAGGGACCCAGGTTCAATTCGATCCATAAGTGGCTTCCTGCATGAAGTTTCCACATACTCCCCGCGGGTTTCCATCACATGATCCAGTTTCCTCTCACAATCCAAATATGCGCAATTTATTTGTATTAGTCATGAAACATTGCCCGTACTGTGTGGTGTGTTTAGGTTAAGTGCCTTAGCCAAGGTAGATGCAGGATTACAGGGTTAGCATAAGGGGATGTTTAGGAACGAGATGCGCCTTGGATGGTCGGTGTGGACACATTGGTCCCGATGTCCAGTCGACCCATCTGGGAGGCAACATACCATTCAGAGGTCTCATGTTCGGCCACAGAACCGCCTATCTACTCCCCTCACAATTGAATCCCCAATGACTATCGCCATTCCACTCTTTTTCACGCCCTTCCAAATAGCAGAGCCAGCTTGCCTCCATCAGACAATGTAGCCCTCCGTTCAGGTGACTATAGGGATATATTTCAATGTTCTTCTCATCTTAAGAACTAGTGATAAAAGACTCCATTCCACTGACTGTATCTATAACTTCAACTAGTAAAGAACAAAAGTGTTCATTTAACAGTGCCTCAAGGAAGGGGAGGGGACCGTGGCGAGCTCAGGAGTTTGGTCGATGTCTCCCTGCCTTTGCTTTCACCTCTGGTACCAGCCAATCTGATCAGGCCTCAGCAGAATTCATCTCCCTCCCTTGCTCCCTATCCCTCAATATCTCCGTCCCACTCCTATGTTCTCTCTTTGTTCCATGTTACTACGTGTCCATTCCCTTGAATCTCTATTCCTCTTGCAGACCCTTTATCTCCCCCCTTCCACTTCCCTCATACTGTCCACACTTACGTGCCTCTAAATCAAACTCAACTTCCTTTCCTTGGGTAACCAATTGGGGATGGGTTCCCACGACTTACTCGGGAACGGAGTGGGGATGATGATCAAAGGCATCAAAGTGTGGATGGGTTCACAGGCTGCTGCTGGAGGAATACGGTGAAGATTGGTTCACAGGCTCTTGCAACACAATGAGAATAGTTTTACAAGCCCTTGCAAGGGCAATAGAGTAAGGGTAGGTTTAGACGATTTTCCTCGGGCAATCATGTGAGGATGGTTTCACAGACCATTTTGAATGGAATAGAGGAAGGAAGCTTTTTAAGACCATTGCTAAGAGAAAAGGTTGGCTCTGCATTCAAACCACATTGCTGGTAGAATAGCTGTGGAGGTCTTTGCGGGAGAACAGATTGTGAATTGTTCACAGGCCATTGCACGGGGGAAAGAGTGGGATTGATGGACCGGTCATTGCTCGGTGAACAAAATGGGCAGCGGTTGACCAGCTATTGCTGGGGTTGGGGGTGGGGGGGGCAAAGGAGTGGGTGAGGGGGGAGCAGAGTGAGAATAGATTCACAGGCTGTTGCAAGGGTAACAGAGTGGGAATGCTTTCACAGATCGTTACATCAAGAAGAGAGTGAGAGGTTTAAGGACAGATTATCATCATATCATGATTACGAACTGCAGGGGCTATTCAAGCTCTCCTGTAGTCCTGCATTCATACGAACTTATAAGATATATGCTATCTTCTGAAGTTTAACAATGATTCAATTGATAGATAATGAGGATTTGTTTCCATTGACTGAACAAACAAGAGAATGGAACAAAACAGAGCACAATCATGTAGCGTGATTTAAAGAGACAGTACTCCAGACACAAGACATTGGAAGCTGTGCATATCTCCTGTCAAATCTTCTGAGGAATAGCTACCTATAAAAACTAAAACAGATTTGTAACTTTTTGATCCGAGAGTGTGAGGATTTACAGAATCAACTCTCGGTATATTAAGTATGGATTCAAGTCAGACATGATTTCACAAAAATTTCAGAATACATAGCAGTTGCATACGATTGTGTTTAGGTGGCCCTCATGGTTTGGAACTCCTTGTCTATATTCCCACACAACCCATTTGCAGACCCATCTTCAAACAAAAGCTATGGACAGCCTATTGTCCTCAGTTGTCAGCTCTATTTTTAAAACATTTATCTCAATTGTTCAAACTACATATGGCTTGCGAAGATCTGTCATAACTCAAATTATTCCAATTTTCACCAGGTCATAGGAAATTGTGAGGAGTTGCTGATTAATTTAATGATGTTTATCAATAAATATTCTCCTTACTGCTACTTTCTGTTTTTCCACAAATTTTTTACTGCCATTTTTAAAACAGAACAGTTTTTCATGGGTGTGGCATGCTCATTAACACATTTGTTCTATTTCTCAGTGTGAGTGGTAACACAGAAAGTATTTACTGTTACACATTCAATCACCGCCCCGTTCAGCCACACTCTATCATAATTGATTTCCCAGATTCATGACATCTTGAGAAGAAACTTTTCCTCATCTGTTTTAATGTACTAGTCATTATCCTTAAACTTTTAATTCTCAATTAGCCTACAAGAGGAAATATCCTCTCAATCTTCTTTAAAATGTTTGATATTAAATTGCATCTGCTCTCACTCCTCTAAACTCAACACAACATTCTCCTAAACTGTTCACACAAAAAACATCTCTCCAGAATCTTTCTCCTGAATCTTCTCTGAACTTCCTTGAAAACAGTTACACCCAACATCAAATAAGAGTGCAGAAATGCCATGCTGTATTGTAGGTGTCATCTAACTAATGCCTCGCACAGATTTGGCAGCATTTCAATTGTTTTATTTATTGCAAACAACTTGAGTTATTTTAAAAAAGGACACTGTGTGAATATGTTCTGCAACAAACCAACATATTAAAACAAATTGTAAAAATAAAACTTATCAACTGTCAAGCAAGGTTTCACACTGGATTCTGACTTGTATAAAATTACTCATCAGCTGTGGTAATAGTTGATATGATCCTTGTTGAAGGGGATCATATCCCTGCCAGGAAGGTAAATTGAAATGATAAAAACTTACCCTGTATGTTCAGTGGTCTCCGTTTTTCTCAAAGCAGTGTGAGGAGTGACAGTGAGGACCAGGAGTCTGCCGGGAAGGTAAATTTAAAATATAAAACTTACCTCTTGTATAGGCAGAGAACACGCTGAGCAGGAGCTGACATGGGACGGCTGAGTAAGTTAGGTCATATATTTAGATGATTGCTTTATGCGAAACACCATGTAGATAGTGTTTCCCACCCTTCCTCCTCTTCTAACCAAAAAGAAAGTTTCTGTGCGTTGGATTTGAAATGTAAATAGTTTTCTTTTCTTAATTTTCCAACACTATCTTTAAATATTTCGGACAGTGGGAATGAAGGTTAGGGCAGTTAAATGTTTGTCCTGCAGAACGTGGGAGGTAAAAGTCACCACTAATGTCCCTGCTAACTTCATCTGTGGGAAGTGCACCCAACTCCAGCTCCTCGAGAACCAAGAACTGGAGCTGGAGCTGGATGAACTTCAGATCATTCGGGAGGTGGAGGGGGTTATTGAGAGAATATACAAGAAGGTAGTTACACCTCAGGTACTAGAAAAAGGCAGATGGGTGACAAAAAGGAAGCTGGCAGGCAGGATAGGGATCCTTGTGGCCGTCGTCCTCAATAACAAGTATACCGTCTTGCATACTGTTGGCGGTGTAGGGGGTTGACTTACCAGGCATAGGCCATTGTTTAAAGGTGTCTGCCACATAACCTGTCGCTGATGCTCAGAAGGGAAGGGGAAGAGGATCAGAGCATTAGTCATTGGGGATTCCATATTTAGGCGAACAGATAGGAGGTTCTATATGAATGAAAGAGAGAGAGACTCACAGTTGGTGTGCTGCCTCCTAGGTGCCAGGGTTCACGATGTCTCTGATTGTTTTTCCAGGATCGTTAAGGGGGAGGGGGAGCAGCTCCAAGTCATGGTCCATGTAGACATCAATGAAATAGGTAGGAAAAGGGATAGGGAGTTAAGACAAGAATTCATTGAGCTCAGGTGGAAGCTTAAAGCTAGAAAAAACAGTTAGTTTCACTGGTTTGTTATCCGTGCCACAAGCTAGCGAGACGGGAAATAGGGAGACAGAGGAGTTCAACACGTGGATAACAGGGAGCATGCAGGATAGAGGGTTTCAGATATCTGGATAATTGGGGCACATTCTAGGGTAGATGGGACCTCGACAAACAGGATGGTCGACATCTGAACCAGAGGGGTACCAATATCCTGAGAGGGGAGGAGTATTTTCTAATGCTCTTTAGGAGGGTTTCAACTAATTCATCAGAGGGTTGGGAAGCTAAATTGTTGCTCCAGTGTCCAGGAGGTTGAGAGCAGTGAGGTCAGAAATATGGTTTCAAGTTCACAAGAATGCACCTGCTGGCAAGAGCATGGTCTAAATAGTGTTTACTTCAGTGCCAGGAGCATCCAGAATAAGGTGGGGGAGCTTACAGCATGGGTTGGTACCTGGGACTTCAATGTTGTGGCCATTTCAGAGACATGGATAGAGCAGGGACAGGAATGGCTGTTGCAGATCCCTGGATTTAGATGTTTCAGAGAATGTGGTCAAAGAAGGGGGATGTGACATTGTTAGTATCAAGGATAGTATTACAGTGGCAGAAAGGACTGTGATAGTATGGGCTGATGTTAGAAACAGGAACAGAGAGGTCACCCTGTTGGGAATTTTCTTTCAGCCTCCGAAAAGTTCCAGAAATGTCGAGGAAAAGATAGCAAAGATGATTCTGGATAGGAGTGAGAGTGATAGGGTAGTTGTTATGGGGTTTTTAACTTTCAAAGTATTGAATGGAAATGCGAGAGTTTGAATACTTTGGATGGGTCAGTTTTTGTCAAATGTTTGTAGGAGGGTTTTCTGACACAATGTATATACAGGCCAACAATGCCACATTAGATTTGATACTGGATAATGAACCCGGCCAGGTGTTAGGTTTGGAGATAAGTGAGCATTTTGTTGAACACAATTCTGTCATTTTTACTTTAGTGATGGAATGGAGTCGGTACATATCGCAGGGCAAGAGTTAGAGCTGGGCGAAAGGCAATTATGATGCGATTAGGCAAGGTTTAGGATGAAGAAGGGCACAATTGAAAGATGAAGCGTATTAAAGGAACAGTTTGGCCAGTTGCATAGAGAACTGGCTAACTGGTCGAAGTCAGAGAGTGGTGGTAGGTGGTAAATATTCAGCCTAGAGCCCAGTTACAAGTGGAGTTCCGCAGGGATCAGTTCTGGATCCCCTGCCGTTTGTAATTTTTATTAATGAGGGAGTCGAAGGGTGGGTCAGTAAATTTGCAGACGATACAAAGATTGTGGAGTTGTGGATAGTGAGGAGGGCTGTTGTCAGCTGCAAAGGGACTTAGACATGATGCAGAGCTGGGCTGAGGAGTGGCAGATGGAGTTCAACCCTGTCAAGTGTGAGGTTGTCCATTTTGGAAGGACAAATAAGAATGTGGAATACAGGGTTAACGGTAAGATTCTTGGTAAGATGGAGGAGCAGAGGGATCTTGGGGGTCTATGTTCATTGATCTTTGAAAGTTGCCACTCAGATGGATAGAGCTTGTAAGAAAGCCTATGGTGTATTAGCGTTCATTAGCAGAGGGATTGAATTCAAGAGTCGTGAGGTGATGTTACAGCTGTATAAGGCCTTGGTAAGGCCACATTTGGAGTACTGTGTGCAGTTCTGGTCACCTCATTTTAGGAAAGATGTGGAAGCTTTGGAGAGGGTGCAGAGGAGATTTACCAGGATGTTGCCTGGAATGGAGAATAGGTCGTACGAGGATAGGTTGAGAGTGCTAGGCCTTTTCTCATTGGAACGGAGAAGGATGAGGGGTGACTTGATAGAGGTTTATAAGATTATCAGGGGAATAGATAGAGTAGACAGTCAGAGACTTTTTCCCCGGGTACAACAGAGTGTTACAAGGGGACATAAATTTAAGGTGAATGGTGAAAGGTATAGGGAGATGTCAGGGGTAGGTTCTTTACCCAGAGAGTGGTGGGGGCATGGAATGCGCTGCCTGTGGGAGTGGCAGAGTCAGAATCATTGGTGACCTTTAAGTGGCAATTGGATAAGTACATGGATAGGTGCTTAAGCTAGGACAAATGTTCAGCACAACATCGTGGGCCGAAGGGCCTGTTCTGTGCTGTATTGTTCCATGTTCTATTTTCTTACTGCGTGTTCTTGATAAGTATGTACCTGTCAAGCACGGAGGGTGTGGTTGAGCAAGAGAGCCATGGTTTACTAAATAATTTGAATTTCTTGTCAAGAGGAAGAAGGAGGCTTATCGAGTTTTGAGAAGATTTGTAACCAGGATGAGGAAGGGCACCATTTTGACTGGGACAACACATCCATCCTAGGAAAAGCCAAGCAAAGACGTGCGCGAGAATTCTAAGAAGCATGGCATTCCCACCGGAACTGTACCAACAAATACATGAAGTTAGACCCCCATCTACCACCCCTTGCAAAAAAGAACAGGAAGTGACTTTGCCACTGGAAATGACGTCACCACAGGAAATGACATCACCAACCAAAAGAAACCCAAACATGCAAATAGGAAGCAGGACTTACCAGCAGTGCTTCGCCTGAGGACCACTGGAGATGTTACCTAGTAGGATGACAAAATGTCTGAGAATGAAACTTCCAGCTTAGCGAGCAAACCTACATCCAGAAAGGAGGCTTATATTAAGATGAGACATGAAGGCTCAACTAGGGCGCTTGAGAATTCCTAGTTAGCCAGGAAAGACCTAAAGAGAGACCTAAGAAGAGCTAGATGGGGAAATGAGAAATCATTGGCAGGTAGGATCAAGGAAAACTCAAAAACTTTCTATAGGTATGTTAGAAATAAAAGAATGACTAGAATAAGATTATAACCAATCAAGGACAATGGAAGGAAGTTGAGCATGGAGTCCGAGGAGATAGGAGAGGCACTAATTGAATCTGTTTCGAACGTGTTCACACTGGCAAATGACAGTGTTATTGAGAATACACAGATAAAGCCTACTAGATGAGATGAGATTGAGGTTCATAAGGAGGAGGTGTTAGCAATTCTGGAATGTGTGAAAATAGATAGGACTCCTGGGCAGAATAGGATTTATCTAAGGATTCTCTGGGAAGCCATGGATGAGATTGCAGAGCCTTTGGCTTTGATCTTCAGTTGTCATTTTCTATCGGAATAGTGCCATAAGACTGGAGGATAGCAAAGGTTGTTTCCTTGTTCAAGAAGAGGAGTAGAGACAACCCTGGTAATTATAGACCAGTAAGTTTTATTTTGGTTGTGAATAAAGTGTTGGAAAGAGTCAGCTGGCCATCGATTTGCATGGCGTGCCTGCATGACTGTTCGGCACTTCTCTCTCCCTGTTGGTCGGTCTCTGTTGCCTGGTGTTCGGACTCGTGGGTGGCAAGTCGTCTCTGTACCTGTGCCTCTAGTCTCGGTGCCTTTCTCCTCCAGTAATCGACCAGCACTTCGGTGATTCGCCTCCCCGTGTAGAGAGGGTCTCTAGTTCCATGTTTCGCACCAAGTATTCACAGCCAGTCACGCAGCATCCGAGGAGCAGGACAACTGACGTTTCTGGCATTAGCCCTTCATGTGAAATAACCAGAGCAAACCCACAAAGACACAGTGGCAATGGGCAAACACCACACAGACAGTCGCTAGAGCCTGGAATCGAATCCAGTTCCCTGGCACTGCAAGGCAGTAGTGCTCACCACTGAGCTACCTTGCTGTGCTCGCAAGTGATTGAGGATGATTGTCTAGATTGGCCAACTTCTTCATTAGAGTTCTGCCAGTTGCAGACAGATCTTCATTTTTGTTGTTATGTATTCACCATGTCTATCCCTTCATCCAATTCAGATATACACAGCTGGAATTATTCTACGATCCTCAGAAACTGCTACATCTACAGTCATGGTATTTCTGGAACTTCATCATGTGCTCAAGCATCCGCTTGACACAGTAGAGAAGGCCATCAATTAATCAGTCCAACCAATGGTAGCAAATGCAAGATGGATCTGGAGGACCAAGCAGGAGAGATTTATCCACCAAAGAATGGGAGTGAATGAAAAATTGAGCTGAGAGAACAGAGACTCATTAGATTTTTCGACCAGCTTCATCAGCTTGTCCTGACTGTGCAGTCTCAAATGACTGTATTTGTGAATATCTTTTAATGATACGCTATGTTGACTTTATTCAGCATCTTCTCATTCAGCACTCTGAAACCTTATCCTGGACAGTGAGTCATTTTGGAACATTCTGAGGGCAAAAAAAATTATAATAAACACACAAACTTTCTCATTTAAAGTTTAATAGTTGTAGATTTTGCTCCAAAGATTACATTATGATTAACATTCAACATGATCAGCCTTACTGATGGATTAACATGCTTAGCACATGGTGTAAATATAACAAACTATCCATCAACACCAGCAAAATGAAAGAGCTGGGCATTAACTTGCAGAGGTGGACTGGAGGGCACACCTCCGTCTGCATCAATGATGCTGAGGTAGAGATGGTCCAGAGTGTCAGGTATGTGGGAGATACGATCACTAAAAATCAGTCCTGGTCCTTCCATGTTAACATGATGGTGAAGAAAACACAACAATGCCTCGATTTCTTCAGCAGGTTGAGGAAATTGGGCTAACTTATGCAAGTAGATTTTTCTAGATGCACCATAGCAAGCATCCTATCTGGAAGCATCTCAGTATGGAATGGCAACTGCTATTCTGAAGACCTCAAGAAACTACAAAGAGTCAAGAACATAGAGCAATCCATCATCCAAACTGGCCTTCCATCCATTGACTCCATCTGTACTTCCTGTCACCTCTGGAAAACAATCAATATATTCAGATACCTCGAATTCCGGTTATACGCTCTTGTGTGCTCTACCGTCCAGCAAAAGCTATAAAGGTTTAAATACATATAGTGACCAGATTCATGAATAGCTTCTTCCCCACAGTGAGAAGTCTTTTGAACGAACCTGTCAAATGTTAATGTTGACCTCTCTTCTTGCACCTTGTCTGTGGTTATTTCACTGTATTCTACACTCAGTTCAACTACCTGAAGCACTTTATATCGTAGGCCATGCTGAGAGAGCACGTGAAGCAACACTTACCGCCGTATCTCGGGATATGTGACAACAATAACTCAAAGCAAAATCAAATAAAATAAAGGAATCAGTGAATGTACAGAATCAACCTAAAATAATTGTATGTCAACTTTTTCAAGTAGTCCTGATCGCTCAATCAGCTCAACCATTAGCTCAGGAGACCTTAACCACACATTTTGCGCAGGGCACTTCAGAGGATATAGTGAGTAACATTAATCTTTTGACTAACATCATCAAGATAATTGATAATTTAAAAGGATTTAACTGCCAGGCATTGGATTAATGAACATTAAACGTTGCTGTGCACAAACTGGTGTGGTGGCAGTTACAGTTTGTGTTTATGTAACATGCTTCATGCAACAAAAACGTCTTAAGCCGATTCAAAGCAGTTTCTTGAAGAAGCATTCAACAACTAGTCCGAATGTGACATGCGGAAAGATGTCAATTGGACAGACTATATTGATCAAGCATCTTTAATTAGGAGATAAGTCTTGAAGGCTTAAGAAAGAAATGTCAGAAGCTTTCACATAGTTGTGGCATCCACTGGTGAAATCAGTGAAAACATTATACTGAAGAATCCAGAATGGTAGGATCACAAATGCGTCAGAGGGTGCTGTGGATGCAGTTTGCATGTGATCGGAGATACAATCAATGATGAAACTTTCAAAAGTCCAAGTTCCTTTCCAGATACTGGAACAAAAAGAAAATCACTCAAAGTCACAGAATGAGAGCAATGTTTGTTTGGGGAAGGACAGTGCTGGCTCCAATAGACAAGGAGTGAACGGATTCAGATGGGTAGGGGAATCAAATTACTAAATTCCTATTGGACATTATCGTCGGTCCAATTATTTATATTTTTTTCTGATTTGACCTGTGTGGATTTGGCGAATACAATGGTTATGATCTAAAATGGAGCAGAAGGCTTGAGATGCTTCTGTGTGAGTCAAAAAATTGGCTCTCCCATCTTCTCTTTCTTTGTTTATTCAATCCTACCTTACACCATCCTCCTTTTTATTATTTAATCGTCAATGTTACGATGACCTGTGGAAACAATCTGAAGCCTATCTATCCTACATGTTTGCATTTTCATCCATATGTTTCTCCAATGACCATTCAAATGCCCTTAAAGTTGGCAAGCCTGCTGCTGTCGCAGACAGTGCGTTCCATGCCTCTACTACCCTCTGAGTAAAGAAACCACCTCTGATATCTGTTCTATATCTTTCACCCCTCAATTTAAAATTATGTCCCTTCATGCTAACCGTCACCATCCAAGGATAAAGTCTCTCACTGTCCATGTTATCTAATCCTCTGATTATATGTCTCAATTAAATCACCTCTCCACCTTCACCACTCTAATGAAAATAGCCTCAAGTCACTCAGCCTTTCCTCATAAGACCTTCCGTCTATACCAGGCAACATCCTAGCAAATCACCTCTGAACCCTTTCCAGAGCTTCGACATCCTCTACATAATATGTCAGGAAACCCTCCTGCAAAATTTGGACAAAAACTGACCCATCTAAAGAACTCGAACTATAGTACTGCCAGTCAATGTTTGGAAAGTTGAAGTCCCCCATAACAGCTGCCCTGTCATTCTCGCTCCTATTGAGAATCATCTTTGCTGTCCTTTCCACTACATCTCTGGAACTATTCAGAGGCCTGTAGAAAACTCCCAACAGGGTGACATCTCCTTTCCTGTTTCTAACCTCAGCCCATACAACGTCCGTAGACAAGTCCTCAAACGTCCCTTCTGCCACCGTAATACTAAACCTTGACTAGCAATGCCACACATGCTCCTCTTTTATCATTTTCTTTGTGCTTACTGAAACATTGAAATCCCAAAACCTGCAACAACCATTCCTGTCCCTGTCTCTATCCCTGTCTCTGAAATGGCCATAATCGAAATCCCAGGTACCAGGCCGTAAGTTCACCCACCTTATTCTGGATACTCCTGGTGTTGAAGACACACACTCCAAACCACCTATTGCTTGCTAGAGTACTCTTGCGATGTTGAAACCTCATTTCTGACCTCATTGCTCTCAACCTCCTGGACACTGAAACTATAATTTAGTTTCCCATCTCCCTACTGAATTACTTTAGACCGTCCCGAAGAACATTAGCAAAATTTTCCCCGTCCCCGTCAATCCAAGGAATTTGTTACCCCTCCGGGTTCAGAGGTCGACCATCCTGTCTATAGAGTTCCCACCTACCCAGAATGAGCCCCAATTATGCAAGTATCCAAAACCATCCATCCTGCACCATCCCTTTAGCCATGTGTTTAATTCTTCCCTCTCCCTATTCCTCACCTCGCTAGCACATAGCACGGACAACATCAAGACATAACAACTCTGTTTGTTCTGGTGCAGATGTTTCGCCCAAGCTACCTGAATTTCTGCCTTAAATCCACATCACCTTTCCTACCTATGTGGACCATGAATTGGGCTGGTCGCTCTCCTCCTCTAGGATCCCAAAAACACGATCTGAGATCCCGAACCCTGGCATGGTGGAGGCAATGCACCAACTGTGAGTATCTCTCATTCCAACAGAACCTCCTCACTGTATCCCTAACTATGGAGTCTCAATGACTAATGCTCTCCTCATCTTCCCCTTTCCCTTCTGATCAATGGGAACAAACTCTGTGTTAGAGACCTGGACCCCAATGCTCTCCTCATCTCCTCATTTCCCTTCTGATTAATGGGGACAAACTCTGTGCCAGAGACTATACCTATGGCTTACCACTGGTAAGTCATCCCCCCCAACAGTATCCAAAATGGTATACTTGTCGTTGAGGGGGATGGCCACTGTGGTTCCCTGCACTACCTGCCATTTCCTTTTCCATCCCCTGACTATTACCCATCTGCCTCTTTCTTGCTCCTGAGCTTTGACTACCGCCCTGCTCCCTGTAATTCCTCTCAATAACCACCTCCACCTCCCGATAGATCTGAAATTAATCCAGCTCCAATTCCGTAACACGGTTCTTGAAGAGCCAGAGTTGGGTGCACTTCCCACAAATGCAGTCAGCAGGGACATTACTGGTGACCCTTACCTCCCACATTCTGCCGGAGGAACATTCAACTGCCTATCTGACATTCCTAGTATATTAAATTCCCAAAGAGACTGTAGAAACATAAAGAATTTTAAAATAACTTGTCACTTTACCAATCCCGCAGACAGAAGTTTTTGTTTTCTTTTAGAGGACGAGGATTGATGGGAGACACTTCCTAAGTAGTGTTTTGGTTGACACAACCACCCAAATAAATTACCTACCTTACTCAGCAGTCCCGTGTCCACTCCTGCCCAACGGGTGATCCACTTATTCACGAGGTCAGTTTGTAATTCAGTGATTTACCTTCCCGGTAACCCCCACACTCCCCACCCCCAACTCTGCCCCCCATCCCCCAGCCAGCGCATCTGCTCTTACTGCAGCTAAAACAGACCCTGACGCTTAAGGTATGTTCTTAACTCTGTGATTCACCTTCCCATTAGCCCCTTAGTTGATGCTCCAGCTGTTCCTCCTGCTGAAACAAAAACCTTAAAGGGAAATCGCAGAAACAAAAATATTTATTGAGAAATATTCCTAAGTAACATCCTGTAGTAAGTTGTGCCCAGAGAACAAGTGAATGAATTTGATGTGAAGCAAAGTTTCTTCAGCCTAACGTAGTTTGAAGATGGAAACTTCTGACCTGGAGTCAGATGTGTTTTGTTGTACCACAGACCTAAACACCACGAGGTGCTCTTCTGCAAGATTAAGAGAAAACGTCAAGAAGAATATTTACATTATGACTGACAATGGAGGCCAAAATATTGTCCATAATCCTTCTGTTTTAAAAGGAGTGTCGAACAAAGCTGTGTCAGAATATAGACAGGGAGTTCCAGACTTTTAGGCCTACCTACCCATCCTCCTGTAACTGCTATACTCTCCTCAAATCTTTTCTACTATTTCATGAAATCACTCCGGTCCTAAATCATCACTAGTTTTTATCCGAATTTAATTCTATAAACCTTCAAATATTCACCTCAAAAAAACTCTTTTTGGCTTCCTGGTTTTAATTGACAGCCTGCCGACAGCATTAGCTTCTAGTCCAACAGGTTTACTTGGAAGCACTAGCTTTCAGAGCGCTGCTTCTTCACCAGATGGTTGTGCACAACGACCTGATGAAATGGCTGTGCACCAAAAGCTAGTGCTTCCAAATAGACCTGTTGGACTATAACCTGGTGTTGTCTGATTTTTAACTTTGTACAACCTTTTTACTTTGTAGTTTTAACTTTGTAGGGTGGCATGGTGCCTCAGTAGTCAACACTACTACATCCAGCACCAGGGACCCAGGTTTGATTCGTGCCTTGGGCGTCTGTCTGTGTAGAGTTTGCACATTCTCCCCGTGTCTGCGTGGGTTTCCTCTGGGTGCTCCGGTTTCCTTCCACCATCCAAAGATATGCATGTCAGGTGAATTGACCATGCTAAATTGCGCATTGTGTTAGGTGCATTAGTCAGAAGGAAGTGGGTGTGGGTGGGTTACCCTTTGGAGGATCCGTTGGGCCAAATGGCCTGTTTTCACACCGAAAAAAATCTAATCTAATCACTCCAATCCATCACCGGGACCTCCGAATCGTGACCACCTACAATATGTTTTACTGGAGACATCTTGCATGGTATTTGTCTCCACTGTTGCTACCTCATAGCGCACATAATTACTTTCATCTCTATTTTTCATTTCTTGATGTTCATCAGTTGATTAAAAGAAGTCACTGTCTATCACATCAAATATTTTAGTTACGTGTAACACCTCAGGAAATAATACATATTTTCTAAATGTCTGTGAATACATTACAATATGAACAGCCCCTCCTGTGTTGTAAACACTTTGTAATCCTCACCTGCATTCAAAATTCTAATGGAGTTGCACGGCACACACCTAATTGCTAACATTAGAAGTCTTACTTGCCATGTTCTCTTGTTACTCCATGGCCTCAGCAGTTTATAGTGACAAGATTTCCAGCTTGTCACTGCTGCGCATGTTGGCAGCTCGGAATATGGTTTTGCCACTTTACTTTGACGCTCCCTATCATAAGACGTCATTTCTCTCTGGAAAGTAAAGCACATTTAATGATCTTAAGCACGTGGAAATCTGTGATTTAAGTAATGACAAGATAAGTCTTTGCAATTTATTTGGATCTGATGTACCAACAATGATGTCAGATATGCCTTATGAGAAAGACAAATTAACAATCAATCAAGTTTGTTGTCAAAGATAGGATAAGATGGACCGGAAACTGTCCTTTTAACTTTTAGCCAGCTTTTCAACTATGTTTTTTTGTTGAATACTTCCCTGTTGACTTTCCATCCATGAAGATTGGATAAAATCTGCTTTATTCAGCACAAGTCCTGAAATCCAGCCAGATGATCATATCAAAAGTGTTTTCTTTTTCAGCGAGACAATTTTCCACTGCATCACGTCTGCGTCTTGTCAGATTGGACCCCGTGTAAAACAGTTCCAGTGGAGAACTTCATAATTACATATTGTTACTCAGATCACTGACGGACGCGTGATAATTCTAAATTCTACACAAATGTAATTTGAAGTCGTTGGAAAAATGACAACTTAGCATGATTTACGAAACATAGTCTCAGGGCGACACTGATATTGGTGCAAATGGACAACAATGTATCTGCTCTTTTCTCGAACAGGCATTGAGTTGTAACATTTACCATTATGTAGACATCGAGAGAAAAGCAACACAATAAACAGTACTATCCCAGATGATGGCAACAGTCGATAAATTAGCCTGCAGCGTGAAGCCTTGCTTCATTGCTCATAAGTTATATTTTTTCAATTTGTTTTAACATGTTGGTTTGTCGCAGAGCATATTCACAAAATGATCTTAATACGAAATAACTCAAGTTGATTGCAGGAAATAAAATCATTGACACCTCTGGACATCTCTGTCCACTTACAAGATGTTGGGTGTAGTTTCATTGAATGAAGTATAGAGAAAATTCACGAGAAAGATTCTAGACATGCACTTTTTCGTGTGTGTTGAAGAAGATTGAATCGTTTACACTCTTGCTTCCTAGAGTTTAGAGGATTGAGAGCCGATGTAATATAGATATCAAAGATGCTAAAGAAGATTTAGAGGCTATTTCCTCTTGTTGGTTAATCAAGAATGAAATATCATAGCTTAAGGAGTAGTAGATTTAAAACAGATGAAGAGAAATTTCTTCTCAAGATGTCGTGAATCTAGGGAAAGCATTACTTCAGCGTGTGGCGATAAAAGGGAGGAGACTGTCGATGTAACATAAATACTTTCTGTGTTACAACTCACACTGGGAAACAGAATAAATGAGCATGCTGAGTTCATGAAACACTGTCCTCCTTTAAAAGTGGCATTAAAACTTTGTGAGTAAATAAGAAAGGGAATGAGAAAATTTATCGACATATTTTGTAAAATTGTTTAGCAAAACTGCACTATTAGCTATGCTCTGGTGAAAATTAAAATACTTTTAGATAAGACAAACCTTAGTTAGAGTTAGAGTCCGAAACAGTATTGCTGCATCATAAGCCCAAGCATTGCCAGCTGCTGTTCTGCAAGGTTGTGAGAAAGAATCGAGATTAAAGTTTGAGAACTAAAGCTGACAACGGCGAATGACAGGCTGATCATGCCCTTCATTTTAAGTTGCACCTAAAAATGAGTTGTGTAGGGATATAGAGGGGGAGTTCCTGAACATCAGGCCCACCTCAACACAGTCAGATAAACCTACTGCATACTCTCACACTTGCGTGAAATCATGAAGAAAGAACAAAATGTTACAGCACAGGAACAGGTCCTTCGGCCCTCCAATCTTGTGACGATCCAAAATCCTCTCTCTTAGTCTGTCGCCTATTTTCTAGTGATCTGTGTCCCTTTGTTCCCTGCCCATTCATGTATCTGGCTAGATACATCTTAAGTGAATCTATCATTCCTGCCCCTAACACCTCGTTCGAGGCACCCACCACAATCCAGTTAATTATGCAGCAGTGAGCCTGAAGCATGAAGAGCTTTCCATGTATATCTCCTCTAAACTTTTCCCCTCTCACTTTGAAATCATGCCGTCTCTGGGAAAACGCTTCTTGCTTTCCACCCTACCGATACCGCTCATGATTCTGTGGATCTCAATCAGGTATCCCCTCAACCTTCGTCTTTCTAATGAAAATAATCTTAATTTACTCAACCTCTCCTCATAGCTAGCACTTTCCATACCAGGCAACATCCTGGTGAACCACCTCTACACCCTCTCCAAAGCATCCACATCCTTTTGGTAATGTGACGACCAGAACTGGACACAGTATTCCAAATGTGGCCGAACCGAAGTCTTATACAATCGTCACCTGATCTGCCAGTCTTGTACTCAATACCCCATCTGATGAAGGAAACCATGCCGTATGCTTTCTTGACCACTCTACTCACCTGTATTGCCATGTTCAGGGAACAATGGGCCTGAACATGCAGATCTCTCAGTACATCAATTTTCCTCAGGACTTTTCCATTTGCTGTACAGTTCATTCTTGAATTGGCTCTTCCAAAATTCATCACCTCGCATTACCCAGATTGAACTCCATCTGTCATTTTTCTGCCCAACTCTCCAATCTATCTATATTCTGCTGTATTCTCTGTCAGTCCCCTTTACTATCTGCTACTCCAACAATTTTAATGTCGCCTGCGAACTTTCTAATCAGACGACTTATATCTTCCTCCGATCATTTATGTATATCACAAACAAAAGTGGTCCCAGCATGGATCCTCACAGGTCTCCATTTTGAGAAACTCCCTTGCATTGCTACTCTCTGTCTCCTGTTGTCAAGCCAATTCTTATCCATCGAGCGAGTACACCCTGGATCATATGCGACTTCACCTTCACCATTAGCCTATCATGGAGAACCTTATCAAACGCCTTACTAGAGTCCAAGTCTATGATATTGACATTCTTCCCTTATCAATGAACATTGTCACTTGCTCAAAGAATTCTAATACTTTTGTAAGACATGTCCTTCCCTGCACAAAACCATGTTGCCTGTCACTGACGAGCATATTTTCTTCCAAATGGGAATAGATCCTATACTTCAGCATCTTCTCCAGCAGCTTCCCTACCACTACATCAGGCTCACTGCTGCATAATTAACTGGATTGTCTCTGCTAACTTTCTTCAACAATTGGACAACATTAGCAATTTTGCAGTCCTCTGGGACCTCACCCATGTTCAAGGATGCTTCAAAGATATCTATTAAAGCTCCTGCCATTTCCTCTCTTGTTTCTCTCAGTAGCCTGGGATAGATCCCATCTGGACCTCGGAACTTGTCCTCCTTAATGCCTTTTAGAATACCCAACACTTCCTCCATCCTTATGCTGACTTGACCTAGAGTAATCAAAGATCTATCCCTAACCTCAACATCCATCACATCCCTCTCCACAGTGAATACCAATGCAAAATACTCATTAAGACTTACCCATTTTCTTTGACTCCACGCATAACATTCCTCCTTTGTTCTTGAGTGGGCCAACACTTTCTCTAGTCACCCTCTTGCTACTTATAATTGAAGAAAAAGGCTTTGGGATTTTTGTTACCCTGTTTGCTAAAAATATCTCATGACCCCTTTGAGGCCTCTTAACACTTTGTTTCAGTTTGATCTGACATTCCTGATATTCTCCAAAGCTTCTTTTGTCTTCAATCACCTGGAACTTATGTGTGCTTCCATTTTCCTCTTAGCTGGTCTCTCAAGTTCACTTGTCATCTATGGTTCCCTAACTGTGGCATTTCTATTCCTCATTTACACAGGAACATATTCTCCTGAACTCTAATCAATCTCTTTTTAAAACCTTCCCACATATCATAGTGGATTTACCTTCAAACAGCTGCTCCCAATCTACATTCCCCAGCTCCTGCAGAAGTTTGGTATAGCTGGCCTTCTCCAAATATAGCACTCTTCATTTTGGTTCATTCTTGTCTTCCTCCATGAGTATTCTAAAACTTACGGAACTGTGATCACTATTCCCAAAGTAATCCCTGACTGAAACTTCAGCCACTTGGACGGGCTCATTTCCAAAGCCAGTATGGCACCTTCCCGAATTTAACTATTTACATACTGCTCTAGAAAACCCTCCTGGATGCTCCTTACAAATTCTGCTCCATCTAGACCTCTAACACTAAGTGAATGCCAGTCGATGTTGGGAAAATTAAAATTTCCCATGGCCACCACCACTCTGTTGCTCCTACATCTTTCCATGGTCTTTTTTCATATCTCACCTCTATCTCATGCTTGCTGTTGGGAGGCTTGTAGTTCAGCCCCAACATCATTACTGCACCCTTCCTATTTCTGAGCTCTGTCCAAATTGCCTCACAACTCAAGTCTTCCATACTTCCCTCCTTCAACACAGCTGTGATCTCCTCTTTGACCAGTATTGGAACTTCTTCACCCCTCTTACCCCCTTTCTATCCCACCTGATATCCTGGGATAGTTCCTTGCCGTACTTAAAATACCTAGGATTGAATCTCTAAAACTTTAAGCTCTCACATCAAACAGCTGAAATTCTATTTTCGACCTTTTGTCAGAAGATCTGTCTCAAGTAAAGCTACATGATTTTGTTCTTTCCTGTTTAATTTTCTTGTTTGCTCAATCAATAAATAAAAATCCTCACTATCTGTCAATTGAATCCAGCTGTAACACTTCAGGAATTAACATACTCCTTTTTAATATCGCATAATTACAGGAGTACATGATAGTTTGAATAACTCCTGCTGCGCTTTAACCATTCTGTGATGATAATCTGCCTTCATACCCCCCCAATCAGTTCTCCCCGCAATGACCTGCAGAAGAATCCTTATGCTGTTACCCCAGCAACAGCCTGTGAACCTATCCCCACTCTGTTCCCCCAACAATGATCTATCAACCGCTGCCCATGTGTTGACCTGGTAACGACCAATAACCAATTCCTAATCTGATCCCTTTGCAACGGCCTGTGAATTATTCCCACAATACACTATTCGCAACAGCCCATGAACCCTTCCATCCACTGCTCCTCCAGCAACGGCCTTCTGAACCTAGACCAACTCTTTTCTTTCTGGAACGGCCTGTGCACCCATCCCTGCTCTGTTCACGTAGCAATGGCCTGTGAACATAGAACATAGAATTTAGAAACATACAGCACAGAACAGGCCCTTTGACCCACGATGTTGTGCCGAGGATTAAACCTAATGTAAAATAAAATAACTTAACCTACGCATCCTTCAATTCACTGCTGTCTGTGTGCATGTCCAGCAGTCGCTTAAATGTCTCTAATGATTCTGTTTCCACCACCACCATTGGCAATGCATTCCATGCATTCACATCTCTTTGAGTAAAGAGTCTTCCTCTGACATCTCCTGTATCCCTTTCTCCTAATATCTTAAAAGTCTGACCTTGTGCCAGTCAATCCTGCCCTGGAGAAAAGTCTCTGGTAATTGACTCTATCCATACATCCCACTACTTTGTATACCTCGATCAGGTCACCTCCCTTCCTCCTTTTCTCCAGAGAGAAAGGTCTGAGCTTAGTCAAACTCTCTTCATAAAGCAAGCCATCCAATCCAGGCAGCATCCTGGTAAACCTTCTTTGCACCCTCTCCAAAGCCTCTGTATCTTTCCTATAGTAGGACGACCACAACTAGACACAATATTCCACGTGTGGTCTCACCAGGCCCTTGTAGAGCTGTAGCAAAACCTCACGGTTCTTAAACTTGATCCCCCTGTTAAAGAAAGCCAAAATACCACATACTTTCTGAACAACCCTATCCACTTAGGAGGCAACTTTGAGGGATCTATGTACTTGAACACCAATATCCCTCTGTCTTTAATCCTATATTCAGCATTCGAGTTCAACCTTTCAAAATGCATCACTTCACATTTATCCAGGTTGAACTCCATCTGGCATTTCTCAGCCCAGCTCTGCATCCTGTCTATGTCGTGCTGCAGTCTGCATTAGCCCTCAATTCTCTCGAGAATGCATCCCCATTTTAATCTCTTGGCAATGGTCTGTGAATCCATCACCCCTCTGTTAACCTTGAAATGGCCTGTGATCCCATCGCCAATCTGTTCCCTCAGCATCAGCCTGTGAACCTCTTCTTCACCTATTGCCCTAACCTGATATGTGAAACCATCACCACTCTGTTATCCGAAGAACGGCCACTGAACCAATCCCTACACTGTTCCCAGGCAACAGCCTTTGATTGCACCCTCATTCTGTTCCCCACGCAACGGCATGTGAATTCACCCTTATTATATTTTTCTCACAACTGTGTTCCCCTTACAGTGGACTGTGTGCCCATCCACACACGGTTTCCCTACCAACTGCCTTTTTGAACCCATTCCCCACTCCTTTCTCCCAGCAACAGCTTGTGAACCCATCCCCACTTTGTTCGTATATCAACGGCCTTTGAACCAATTGCCATGCTTTTCCCTTGGGAATGGTGTTTTTTAATTTACTCCTTCATTTTCTTCTCACAACAGCCAGTGAACCCATCTCTGCTCTACAGCCCTCATAAAAACCTGTGAACCTAGACCTCGCACTGCTCCCCCAGCAACAGTCTTTGAATCCCCTCCAACTGACTACTCCCCATAATAGCCTCTGAACTGATCTCTTCTTTGTTCCCATGGCAAAGGGCTGTAATGCCATTCCCACTCTGTGCCCCTTGCAACAGCCTGTGAACCCATACCCACTCTGTTGGCCAAGGAAACAGCCTTTTACAGCATTCCCACACTTTTCTCCTTGCATTGGCCTATTACCCCATTCTCTCTGTTTCCCTAGCAATGGCCTGTGGAGCAACTATTTCTCCATTACCCTTGCAATGGATTGTGAATCCATTCTCAATCGGTTCCTCTATTAAAGGAGCAGCGAAATCGACGTTTCGGGCAAAAGCCCTTCATCAGGAATAAAGGTTGAGAGCTCTCTGCCTTTAATCCTGATGAAGGGCTTTTGCCCGAAACGACGATTTCGCTGTTCCTCGGATGCTGCCTGAATTGCTGTGGTCTTCCAGCACCACTAATCCAGAATCTGGATTCCAGCATCTGCACTCATTGTTTTTACCTCCTCTGTTTAAGGCCTGTGAATCCATTCTCCTTCTGTTCCATTGCCAACGGCCTGTCAATCCATTTTCCCTCTGTTCCTCTAGCAACGGTCTGTGTGCCCATTCTCTCTCTGTTCCATTACTAACGGCCTGTGAACTCATTCTCCCTCTGTTCCTCCAGTAACAGCCTGTGAATTCATTCTCCCTCTGTTCCTCTAGCAACGGTCTGTGTGCCCATTCTCCCTCTGTTCCTCTACCAAGAGCCTATGAACCCATTCTTTCCCTGTTCCCCTTGCAATGATCTGTGAACCCATTCTCCCTCTGTTCCTTTACCAGTGGCCTAGCAACCCATTCGGCTTTTCTAGCAACATTTTCTGACTCTCTTCTTCATCTGTTGCCTTCGCAACAGCTTGTGAACCCAACCTCATTGTGTTGCTCGATCAATGGCTTGTGAACTCATCTTCGCAGTTTTCCTACAGCAATCCATTTTCTGTCAATCCATTCCTACTCTGTTCCCCTAGCAACGGCCTGTGATCATTATGCACACTCTGTTCCATAGTAGGACATTGCACCCATTCCCAATCTGTTACCCAAGCAAAGGAAGATGAGAGAGAATTCGAGAAAGATGTTTATGGACAGTGTAAGGAATGTGTGAGAGGGAGAGAGAGTCAAGGGGAATGGGGAGGTTGGAAAAGTGAAAAAAGTAAGGAAATGAGAGGAAGAGGGAAAGAGGGACAGCGCGAGAGTAGGAGAGAGCTATGGAGGCAGAGGGAGCAAAGGAGGGAGATGAATTCTGCCGACGCCAGGTTGGATTGGGTGACACAAGAAGAGAAAGCAAGGACAGAGAGATTTCAGCCCATACCATGGGCTCCTCTATTCCCTGAGGCACTGTGTCATGAACATTTTTGTTCTCTCCAAATTGAAGTTATCAATACAGTCAGTGGAATGATGCTTTTTCTCACTCGTCCCTAAGTTGAGAAGAACGATGAAATGTGTCCCTGTAATCCAGTGTGGCAAAGGGTGAACCATCCAGCACTGTCCTCAGTCTGTCACTATAGCAACAGTCTGCTCCATGGTTGAAACTTTGAACCGAAATTAGAAAATGCTGGATGGAGTCATTAATGAGTGAATTTGATTGATTGATGAATTTGGGTAAAGGGATATTTCAGCACATTCTTCAACTGCTTTCTGAACTTAGTCTGGGTCACAGCATAAATTGCGGTGTTTGTGCAGCAACTGAGGAGCTGCAGCATGAAGCCTAATTCAAGCATGAACCAATGAAGATACACAGAGTCATATCCAATCTGCCACATCCGTCTCCATATACAATACACCATTAACGTTGACCATAACAGGATGAAATTGGCCGAGATCACAAGCAGTAAAATGACGGATTTTTTCCGATTTCGCATTTCTGTGTCAGACTGATTGTCCCCATTGGTATGAACGCAGAGTCTCCTGCGGGCTCTGCTGGTCACTAAAACGTGCCTGACCGTGAAAATATTGAGCAACAGAATCAGGAGAAATGGGACACATGGGGTTAGAATGTAATGGAGGAACTCGATTGTGACCCAGACACAAGAATCATAAACATCGTCTCTTACATCACAAAACCAGGGAGAGCTGTCCTGTGAATACCAAGCTGTAAACATAAAATACCAGAAAATATTCTTTAAACAGCTCAGCACAGTCACTGATCCCAGAACCACAGCCGCCGTTTTCTCACTGCAATATTTACTTTTCAGCTTCTGGCAACAAATGGCCACAAATCGATCAAAAGTGAAAGTGACGGTGAACCAGACAGAGCAGTCAGTGGTTGCATGAAGCAGGATGGCGTGGATATTACACACAGGGATGGAGTACAGGAAATTAAGCTGTCTCCTATAAAGAATCGGAAAGTGTCTCCATACCACGTCGAGGATAATGACCAGTAGATCCGCCACAACCATGGCCACCAGATAATGACTGACACATCGAGACAACCCACAATCTTTATAAAGCAGGATGTAGATCGTTACTACATTAACTGTGAGGAAGGAAAGCAAACACATTATACATCAGCCTGGAGGCAAATTTACCAGTTTGTTTGAGGATCTTTTAAGATTTTCAAATAACTCATTATATTCAGAGATTTATTGAAATTGGCACTGAAATAACAAATGATACATTCTGAATTACTGACAAAAATATTCTGTAAAACACAAGAAACACTCTCTCCCCAAACACACATACATGCATCCTTAAGAACAGATAGTTTCTGGAACATTCCCACACATTTGATCACTCGAAAGCAGACACAAGTCATGACTGAACTGGTCCTCACCCTGAACAACTTCTCTTTCCAATCCTCCCACTTCCTCCAAACCAAAGGAGTAGCCATGGGCACCCGTATGGGCCCCAGCTATGCCTGCCTTTTCATAGGATATAGAAGTTGTTCAGTCAAAGGCTCCTTTACAACAAGATTTCCAGTCAGATCTTTTGATTACACAAAACTAATTCCAAACTTGTCTGATCTATAGCCTGGTGCTCAACATACTGTTAAAGCAAACCATTTCATACATGCTCATGAAATCCATTCTTCCACCACTAGCATTCACTTGGGTTAACACAGGTTAGGAGCAACTTGAATTCATCCATTATTACTGCAGTACCCACAAACCTGCATATCTGATTTCCTATTTTATAACATGCCGTATGACATTGATATTTAACTCCTATCAACGTTTGTTTCTCCTTGATGTTTCTAAAGTCCACTTTAGCAGTTGGAGTGAAATTTGAGTGACATAGTCTCCAGGAAGATTAATGGTAGATTCAGGTGAGATATTTGTCAGGGCCCATCTCGACGTTGGCTTATCATTATTGTTCTTCTCAAAGGTCAAAAACTTGCCTTGGCGATTTGCGTCCTTCATTCTGGAAATGGAGCTGAACGAGAGTGAATGGAGAGCTACCTGGAAAGGCAAGTCATATAAAAACTGACCTTGGAGATTTGAGCCTTCACTTCGGGAGTGAAGCTGACCAGGAGCAAACGGAAAACAACCTGGGAAAGGTTATGAGGTTTGACAGTAGGGGAAACTGAAAGGTGATATTACAGGAAAGCTGTGATTTATTGGCTAATAATGAGTCTGCTAAATTTGATTCTGTATTAAATTACATCTTGTTAAGTTATTGGTTACAATGTGTGTTTAGATTTAGAGATAATGAAAAAGTTACAAATCAAAAACTAATCCAAAACAAGGATGGAGAGTCAGGTGATGTATTGTTCCTGCATGTTTTGGGAACTGGTTGACTGTTCTCTGTGAACAAGTTTGAGGGTCCGAAAGGTTGTGTGGCCTGCCTGGAGCTTGGGTTCGGGATATCTCATCTGGACTGAACGTGAACTTGGAATGGGAGGGTAAAGTTCCAGTGACTGATTCACATAAGTACCAACAGCACAGATAAAACTAGGGCAGAGGTTCTGCTAAGTTAATATGGACAGCTAGGAGCTAAATTAAAAGGCAGAACTAAAACAGTATGAATCCTTATATTACTACCTGAAAAACGAACGATTTGGCAAAAAGTCAATAGTATTAATCAGGTAAATGCATGGCTCAAAGGCTGATGGGAGAGAAATCATTTTGAATTCATGGGCCTTTGGTGCTAATACTGGGGAAGAAGGGATCTGTTTGGATGGAGCGGTCTTCATCTGAATCTTGCTGGTACCAGAGTCCAACTGAATCACATAACCAGGGCTGCAGACAGGTCTTAAAATAAATAGGTGGTGCGGGGTTTCAGTTATAGGGAAAATTAGAATATCCAAATTAAAGGAAGAAGTAAGAGTGCTGGTTAGCAATGTGGCAGATCATTACCAAACGATAAAGGTAACGGACAGAACAGGTGAATATTTTTATGCACCAAAGAATTGCATAGAAGTATGGAAATTTCTCAGTGGAACAAATTTGAAGGCTTGGCATCTAAAGGCATGAAGCATTCGAAATAACGTGGATGAACAAATCACACAGACAGATTTAAGCGGGTATGATCTAATTAGGATTGGGGAGGCATGACTGCAAGGTGAGCAGGAATGGCAACTGAATTTCTCAGGGTATTCAGTATTTAGGAAAGACAGATAAACAAGTACAAATGAAAATGTGGTGGAGTACCATTGCTGGTTAGAGATGAAATTAACACAATACTCAGAAAGAATAATAGCTCTGACAACATTGGAGTATGTATGGTTCGAGTTGAGAAATGCCAAGAGCAAAAAACATTATTTGGTGTCAATATAGACCAGCAGAGTGCAGTGGCGATGTTGGGAATGGCATGGAATAGGATATTCGAAATGCATGTGATAAGGGGATTTTTGGTGATCATGGATGATTTTAAGCTGTACACAGATTGGGAAAATCAAATTATCCCCAATGCCATTGAGGAGGAATTCTTGTAGTGTGCACGGGATGGTCTCCTGACCACATTGTGGAAGAACCAACGAGAACAGGTCATCATATCTAGTCAGAAGGGAATATTTGCCAATCTAGATTTTCAAGACCCCTTCGGGATAAGGGAACATAATATGATAGACCTTTTTTTATAAAGTTGGAGAGTAAGAAAAACTAATTCGGAGACTAGGGTGCTGGATCTTGATAAAGGAAACTATGAATATATGAGACATGAGTTGGTTTTGATAGATTAGGGAGTGTTACATAATGGGACGACAATGGATAGGCAATCACAAATGTTCAATGAACGCTTGGGGGAGCTGAAACAACTGTTTATTCCTGTTCAGAACAAAATGGGTAAGAGAGCCAATCCATAGATTACAAAGGAAACTAGAGAGAATATCTGATCCAAGGGAGAAGTATTCAGATTAGCCAAGAAAAAGCAATAGGTCTATGAATTGTTTCAGAAAGGAAGGTAGACAGAAATCAGGGAATTATAGACCAGTAAGGTGAACATCGATAGTGGGGGATTTTCACGAATCTGTTGTCAAGGACTTTAAAGTAGAGCATTGAGAAAGCAATGCCAGAATCAGACAAAATCAGCAACGATTTATGAAGGGGAAATCATGCTTGACAAATCTATTGGAATAATATGAAGACACAACAAGTAGAGTTGACAAGTTTGCAGCCAGTCAATATGGCATACATGGACGTTCAGAAAGCCTTTGACAATGTCCAGAATCTTAGATTATTATGCAAGATTAAAGTGGATGGGATTGGCGGAAATGTATTGAGATGGATAGAAAACTGATTGGACGAGAGGAAACAAAGTGTAGGAATTATGGGTCCTTTTCAATTTGGCAGGCAATAGCTAGTGAGTGTCACGGGATGGGGCTACAATCACAGTCATTCACAATATGTATTAATGGTTTAGATAAGGGAAAAAAATGTAACCTCTCAAATTTTGCAGATGATACCAAAGTGGGTTGGAGGGTAAACTGTCATGAGGATGCAGAGATGCTTCAGCATGATCTGGACAGGTTGGGTGAGTAGGCGAAAGTGAGAACTGCAAATGTTGGAGATTAGAGTCAAGATTAGAGTGGTGCAGGAAAAGCACAGCAGGTTAGGAAATATCTGAGGGATAGGAAAATCGACGTTTTAGGCAGGAGCCCTTCATCAAATTGGTTAAGAAGAGCAAATCAATAGCAAATGCGATATATTTTGAAAATATGCAAATTTATTTACTTCGGAAGCAAAAACAAGAAGGCAGATTACTACCTGAATGGCTGTAAATTGGGAGAGGGGAGTGTGCAGCAGGACCTGGGGGCCCTTGTACACCAGTTGCTGAAGGTAAGCATGCAGATACAGCAGGCGGTAAAGAAGGCAAATGGTATGTTGGCTTTTGTTGTGAGAAGTTTCAAATCCAAGAGCAGGGATGTCTTGTTTCAATTACACAGGGTCTTGGTGAGGCCACATCTAGAATAGTGTGCGCAGTTTTGGTCCGCTTTTCTGAGGAAGGACACTCTTACTCTCGAAGGAGTGCAGCACACGTTTACCAGGCTAATTCTGGGGATGGCAGGATTGACATATAAGAAGAGATTGATGCCGTTAAGATTGTTTTTGCTGGAGTTCAGACGAATGAGAATTAATCTTATGGGAATTTATTAAAATTATAACCGGAACAGGTCGATGCAGGTTGATCCCGATGCTTGGTGCATCAAAACCAGGGGTCACAGTCTGAGGATTTTGGATGGACTATTTAGGACAGAGATGAGGAGACATTTCTTCACACAAAAACTGGTGAGCCTGTGGGGTTCATCGCCACAGAAAGTAGTTGATGCCAAAACATGAAATGTATTCAAGGGGCTTTGGGATACAACACGTGGGATGAAAGGCACTATAGGTTATGAGTATAAAGCAGATTAGGTGATTCAGCCATGATCGTGCTGAATGGTGGAGCAGCATCGGGGCGCCAAATGGTCTCCTCCTTATCCTACCTTCTACGTTTGTATGTTTCTATGTCATTATGACATTTTCACTAGATCTCCTGTTATGCTGGTGGAATAGAGAAAGACTATGATCTTTCAACAATGCCGTGCATAACCTGGGTGGAAATCTTACAGCAGACTGCAAAAGTGCAGCTGTCACTGTAAAGGATCTTAGTGAGATCACATCTGGAGTTGTGACCCAGATTTAGTCTCCTCACTGAAGAAAGAATATTGTTACGTTGGAAGCAACTCAAGGGTGGTTCCCTCAATTGATTCATGTAATCAAGGTGTTTGCTTGAAACGTAAGAATGAACAGATTGACCCAATACACATTGGAATTTACAAGAACGAAAGATGATCTTACTTTAAATAGAAGATTAGAAGTAGTGAGCAACAGAAGCCAATTTCACAACAAATAGAACAATCTATTCTGCTTTTCCTTCTTGTTAAACAGGAACATTAAAAATATACTCAAGCCTTCGACTCTGTTACAGCAGAACAGAACAAATCTATTCAGCTTTGGAGTTTGACATAAAGTGACAGGAGGAGGCCAATCAGCCCCTTGAACCTCTAAGACTGGGCATAGACTAAGTCTTGCAACACCAGTGTCCTGTTGAACAGCAACAGTGTTAGCTTATTCATCCTCCACAATCTTCAAAACAGGAACTGGAAGAGGTTACAAACTGACTGGAGATTGGTACACTGGAATAAGTGAAGATCATTTAGCCAATCGAAGTTATGACAAAGGAATTGAGGAAGGATACAAAACTATTTGAGACATTTTATGAGGAAGGTGGAGGTAATTCAACCACGTGTCTCTTTTATGGAGAGGGGGGAAGACAAATCACTCCCTAAATCCCATTTCAAGGGTGCAGCAGGAAGATATTTAGCATCTCAATTCCATTATGGAAAAATATGAGGAGACCCTTCATCTCGTCAAACTGTTGGACAGCAACAGGAAGACTCCACAAGATCTCGTTGCTCTTACACACCAACAGGAGGAGGACAAGCAGACCTTCAGCCTCCTACTCCAGGAACAGAATGAGTCCATTCAGCCACTCATGTTTCTTACACAGCAAATGGAGCAAATTCTTTACGACCTTGTGCCCATTACACAGGAATTGGAAAGTGAACAGGGAGATTATAGAACGGGAAGATCTTAAATAATTATCTTCACTAGGGAATAAAAAAACTAGCGAACAAACCATTGGGATTCAAGTCAAATTGTTAGAATCCATTAACAAGGAATTAATAACAAGACATTTGCAAAGACAAACCAGAATCCATCGGAGTCAGTATGTCTTTATGAAGGAAAAGTGGTGTTTGAATTATTTTCTCAAGCTCTCTAAAGATGGGAAAAGCAAGGTGATTTATGGGGATCCTGGAAATGTAGAATATGTAGACTGCCAGCAGGCATTAATAAGGTGCTGTACAAAAAATAAATTTGCAAAATAAGATGGCAAAGTGCCAGCAGTAATTAATCAGTTTAATAGCTTGGATAGAGGTTTGGTGAACCAAACAAAATGCTGTGATTTGTAATCGATGGACCATTTTCTGGTTGGCAACTTTTTGGATGCCATGTAGTTCAATCCTCAGGCCTAAACAATTCATATTCTATATTATCACTCAGGTGAGGGGACAGAAAATACTACAGCCAATTTGTCAGATAACTCTAAAATACAGAGAAAAGTGAGTTGCAATGAAGATGTATAAGATTCACAAATGGATATGGAGAGGGTGAATGGGCCAGCGCGTGACAAATGAAACTTAACCTGGATAGGTTTAGAGTTATCCATTCTGGCCAGAAGAGCAGAAGGATAACTTATTATCAAAATGGAAACAAACTGCAGAGTGCTTAAGTGCAGAGGGATCTGGATGTGCTTGTGTACACCACCGAAAATGCACATTCAGGTACACTGGGTAATGAGAAAGGCGAGTACACTTGCGACATTTCTTTCTAAGAGAATAGAATGAAAAAGTAAGGACGTATTGCTTCAACTAAGCAAGGTATTCTTTGAGATGGCAACTGGAAAAATGTGGAGCGATTTGGTGCGCTGACTGGAGGAGGAATGTGGTTGCATTAGAGGCAGTTCAGAAGAGTTTCACTAAATTGATTCCAGAGATAAGGAGTTTGTCTTATGAAGAGACATTGTGCAGTCCAGGCCTGTACTCTCTGGAGTTAGAAGTATGACCAGAGATCTCATTGAGTTCTGTAAAATACTAAAAGTGACTGATAATGTAGATGTGTCGTGAATATTTCTTCATGTTGACCAAGAAATCATAGTTCAAGGATAAGGTGGAGATGATTTAAAACAGGGCTGAGGAGAACTCGCTTCTCTCAAAGAGTTGTGTCTTTGTGGAATTAACAATCCCGGAATGCAGTGGATGCTGGAACATTGAGTAATTGAAGGGTTATGGTGAGCGAGGCGTAAAGTAGAATTTAAGCCGAGATGAGGTCAGCCCTGATCATATGAAATGGTGGAGCAAGCACCAGGTCAAAATTACCAATTGATGATTCTCGACCTTATTCAAACCTTTGAACATGCAACATAGGAAGGGGGGAGGACTGGTTATCATAAAGGAAGCAGACACTCAGGATAAAAACAGTCTTCATCAATTTGACAGAATGCAACGAGTGGAGCCACACATTGACCGGGGGGGGGGGGGGGGGGGGGGGGGGGTGGGTCCTCAACTATTTCCAGCCAACAATCAATGATTTGGAGCAATGGAGCATATGTATTGGAACTAAACTTAGCGATGACACTAAGATAGACAGGAACTGAAATTATCAAGCGAAGTTGCAAGTCTTCTCGTACATATGGACAGGTAAAGTCAATGGATACTAGTTTGGCAAGTGGAATATAAGTGGCATATAACCTGGCATTATTTTCTATTTCAGGAAGAATGGAAGGCAGAACATTACTGGAATGGAGATGGATTACAGGACGTCATGGTACTGTGCACTGGAGGGTTCACTCTGACCTGCTCAGAAATCAGAAGCGTTGTTCCATCTCCCTGTTGGCCTGTTCCCTGATGTTCCCAATGGTTCGATTGGTCTCAGTACACACGGGATATTTTGATGCTTATGGTTGGGGATGGGGATTGGTGAGTGAGAGGATATTTTGAAATGACCATCAAGTGGGCAGCCTTTCATCCATGATTGCATTGTTTCTTCCTAATGAGGAGACCCAAACACAATGAGAATGGCTGAATACTTCTGAATGAAGAGGCTGTGTTGCTGTCATGACAGTGGGTATTCACCAACATGATGTATACTGTGACATCAATGGAGTGAGAGTTTCTCCAGTTCCTCATGCGCTCCTAACTTTAACACTAACATCTCCAGAATATACCTGACTGGCTCATGCAATCTGAAACCTGATCAATGGATAACAGCATTAATGATGCCAATGATCTACTGTTGATCCTCCCAGCTTTAAACTGCATAAAACAAACCTGAGTTGGTCCTCTACGGCTTGGATCTGAACTCACACCAAAATCCCATCCATCCATCACTCCTATGCACGCTGACCTATATAATTATTGGGTCTGTCAATACCATTATTTTAATATTCTCAAGCACGTCATCTAGTCTGTCCACAAAATGAAATGTCCCTTCGTCTTTCTCTCTCTCTCTCTCTCTCTCTCTATCTCTCTCTCTCTCTTCCCCCCCCATCCTTTCTCTCCCCCTCTCTCTCTGTCAATTACAGATACTCCTGCCAGTTATTCAGATTTAAATTGAATTCCCCCCTGCGTGTTCTCTCTCAAACATTGATTCACACATCTGCCATTACCCCCTTCCCAGCATACCTACCACAGCCAGAAAAAAAGATTGCCTGACTTGTTATGGTGCAATTGAGAAATAGAGAAATAAATTTCTGAGAGACCCTTTTACTGTCACTCACAACATCGGCTTCAAATTTGCCCGTGCTAAGCAGTTGTCAAGTGCAAGCATAGTACCAATATACTGCTAAAGTTTGCAATGTTGCCCATGCTGGGCAGATAATCTAGTTTACCAAGCATGGAACTGGCATGATCCATGGGCTGTCATCTATTCCCAGTTTCTGGTAAATGGACCGGTACAGTAAGATATATTGTGAATTTGATGTAACGAACCATTTCAGCTAATCTGTCTTTATTCAGTTTTCTCATTCTTGTGATTATACCCACTAGTTCTTGTTCCTCAAGATCGTCCCACTCCCCTGTTTTCTCCCCCTTGTTTCGTCGAAGTGGCTCAGTTAATCAATTGTCTGTTTCTAACTTTAATATGAATCTTTCTGTCCCTCCTGTGATGACAGTGTGCAAGTAAATTAACAACGGGAAGGACTGCAGAATATATAAAAAGAACAGTTATACAATTATGCATGGTTTATAGGAATAGTAACTTGACAGTGAGACTCACCAGGAACACCAACGATAACCATGATTGGAAAATAAAAATATTTAATCATGTAAAGTACATACGTGATCCGCCATGTCAATGGCCTTTTAGCATGGTTTTTAGAAAAATACCAAACAAACCAGGACAAACTCCTGTCCATTGTTGCAGCATTCTGGTCTATTGCTCTCAGATTCTGACCCACAGTTGGAACGTTCCAGTCGATCGCTCTCAGATTCTGACCCACAGTTGGAACATTCCAGTCTATCGCTGTCAGGTTCTGATCCATTCTTGTAACATTCTAGTCTATTGCTCTTAGATTCTGATCTCTCCTCTTCCTTCCTCTGGAGCTGTTCTTTCCTGTTGGTGCTGTCGGTGATGCTACCACGCATTCTACAGGATAACACATTGAACATAGCCTATTTATCATGTAAAATGGCAACCTCCACTGAGATCATTAGAACCCATGGAGACTGACATTAAGCACAGTCACCGAACAAACAAATACTGTTAACCCCTTTGGTACAACACTTTTCATATCACAACAAAAGGAAACATTCATTCCGTCTGACTGGAATATATGGGGTTTGACAAGGATGGACTGTAAATCATTTACACCTTTATGTCTTCATTCCTTGTATATGAGAGTAGTGCCAGATGGTACTGGGTTTTTATCTTCCACTCTGAAAGGAGGCAGGGCTAAAATAACAGACCGACTGCATAAAATGACTGGTGGGGCAAGTTCTCGACACCATAAATCAGGGTAATATATTTATTGTTCACTGCATTTGTATAATACCACTGTTAATGTTTCGTGCCATGTTATCAAGTCCTTTCATAACCTTGAGACATCATTCAGAACTCGAGACCGCTGTTCATGAACAGGATGAAGTAAATCTGTCCCAATCTGCCTGTTAAAGGCAGAATATTGGGTCATTGGAAAGATTCTTGGTAATGTTGATGTGCAAAGGGATCTTTGAGTCCATGTACACAGATCCCTGAAAGTTGCCACCCAGGTTGATAGTGCTGTGAAGAAGGCATACGGTGTATTAGGTTTTATTGGTAGAGCAATTAAGTTCCAGAGCCATTATGTCATGCTGCAACTATACAAAACGCTAGTGCAGCCACATTTGGGATATTGTGCACAGTTCTGGTGGCCCCATTACAGGAAGATAGTGGAAGCCTTGGGAAAGGTGCAGAGGAGATTTACCAGGATGCTGCCTGGTCTGGAGGGAAGCTCTTATGAAGAAAGGCTGAGCGACTTGGGTTTGTTCTCATTGGAAAGAAGAAGGTTAAGAGGGTATTAGATAGGGTAGACAGTGAAACTCTTTCTCCTAGGATGATGATGTCAGCTTGCACAAGGAGACATAGCTACAAATTGAGAGGTGATATAAATGAGACAGATGTCAGAGCTAGGTTCTTTTCTCAGGAATGGTAAGGGCGTGGAATGCCCTACCTGCCAATGTAGTTAAGTCAGCCACATTAGGGAGATTTAAACAATCCTTGGATGAGCACATGGATGATGATGGGATAGTGTAGGGGGACGGGCTTAGGTTAGTTCACAGTGCAACATCGAGGGCCGAAGGCCTGTTCTGCACTGTATTGTTCTATGCTCTATGACAGGAGGATGTCATTTTAGTCACTCCAGCCTATTCACACTTGAAGAGGTGGAAAGCTGGAATGTTGGAACATTGTTCTAAGAGAACATTCAAAACGAGAGTATTAGGGAGAGGACAGCCCTACAGTATATTGTGTTGTTTGGGTTTCTGTAATGTAGAAGGGAGGGACTTCCATCAGATACAGTTTAACGTTGCTCATCATTCTAGCATTGTTTTGTCCTTTGATTTTTCGGACATGTTACAGACGGATGGGAAAGCCATTAAATTTCTCCAGCTTGTAAATGAGGAGCAGGGGAAGGCCAATCGGCCTCTCGAAACTGTTGAACAGGAACATGATGGCCCCAATAAACCACTCTGACCTTTCTACAGGGCCAGCCAGACTCCGTTCAGTTGCAGGACATGTCACATCGAAGCAAGAGAGGTTCAGCCTTTCATGTTGGTCTAATTATGATCAAAAGCAAGGAAGACATGAAGTTCCTTAAGAATGTTTCTTGAAATCAGGAGCAAGGATTAATTCCGATGGCAACCAAAGACCAAGATAATATTGAAGGCATTCTGTCCTTCCATCCCTTTCCAAATTTATTTCTCAAAGCTGGTGAAAGTGGGCTGGACAACATTACTCAACCGCTTCAACAGAATACATAGGCAAAAAAGGAGGTCATTCGCACACCACACCTGAGGAACTCTGACCCTGGAACTCCCGCAGGTCTGTTAGCCCCCATCGAACTATTGCATAGAGATAGGAGGAGAGCTAGATTGTTACAAACCTAGGAACAGGCGGATAACATGCATGAGTAGGCCATTCAGTCCTTGAACTTGCTGAAATGTTCATTAAGACCATGGAGAATATCATTGTTGTCTCAGTTCCAAATTTCCCCATCCATGCACAAAAATCTTTGACCCTGGTGCTCATCATACGAATGTCTGCCTCAGCCTCATGAATATTCAATGACTCCCAGCTCCCAGAGTCAGGATTGCCTGCGTTTGAGTTGACAGGATTCTTAAAGTAGGTTAAGATCATTGGTACCAATGAAATAGCTAGCAAAACGGATGAGGACCTGAAAAGTGAATACAGGCTGGAAGCTAAAAGCCAGGACTATCAGAGCAGCAACTTCAGGATTGTTACCGGTGCCACATGCTGGTGAGGCTCGGAACAGACTTGGCTACAGAGCTGTTGAAGGAGGAATGGTTTCATAAATGTGAATCATTGGGATACCTCGTGGTGAAGATGGGACGTGTACAAGGAGGACGGATTGCTCCTGAACTAGAGGGGTACCGATATCTTGGGTGGGAGGTTTGTTAGAGCTCTTTGGGACGGTTTAACCTAGTTTGGCAGGGGAAATCAGAGCTAAAGATCAGCGGATGGTGTAACTGGTGAACTGGAAAATACAGCTTGAAAACAGTCTGTGAGGAAGGATAGACAGTTGATAGGGCAAATTTGCAATCAGTGTGATTAGTTGAAGTGTAGCTACTTTCACACAAGAAGTGTCAGGAATAAGAGCGATGAACTTTGAGCATGGATCAGTGCACGGATTTATGATGTTGTGGCCATTATGGAGACTTGAATACCACAGGGCAGGAATGGTCGTTGGATGTTCTAGGGTTTAGATGTTTCAAAAGGAATAGGGATGGAGGTAAAAGAGGTGGAGGAGTGGCATTGCTATTCACTGATATTATAATAGCTACAAAAAGGGTGGTCATCAAGGAAGATTTGTCTATTGAGTCGTTATGGAAGGAGATCAGAAACAGGAAAGGAGCAGTCACTTTTTTGCGAGTTTGCTGTAGACACCCCAATAGAAATGGTGACACGGAGGAGCCGATTGGGAGGCAGTTCTTAGAAAGTTGCAGAAGTAACAGGATTGTTGCAATGAGGGACTTCAACTTCCCTAATATTGTTTGTAGCCTCCTTAGTGCAAATAGTTTGGATGAAGCAGAATTTGTCAGGTGTGCCCAGGAAGGATTCCTGACTTAACCTGTCATTAGGCCGACTAGAGGGGAGACCACATTACAATTAATGCTTTGCAACGAACCAGTTCAGTTGTCAGATCTCTTGGTGGAAACGCATTTCGATGATAGTGATCACAACTCCCTGACCTTTACTATCTTCATGGAGGGGGATAGGAGCAGGTGGAAAGGGAAAGTATTCAATTGGCGAATGGACAATTACACTGCTATTAGGCAGGAACTCTGGACCTTAATTTGGGAACAGATATTGTCAAAGAAAAGCATGACAGAAATATGAAGGTTGTTTATATGGAGCACTTGTTGCAAGTGCTGGATAGCTTTATCTCATTTAGGCGGGAAAGTGATGGTAGATTGAAGGAACCTTGGATGACAAGAGATGTGGAACATCTAGTCAAGAGGAAGAAGGAGGCTTCCTTAATTTTGAGGAAGGATGGATCAAACAGGGCTCTAGAGAGTAACACAGAAGCCAGGAATGAATTGAAGAATGAACTTAGAAGAGCAAAAAGTGCGAATTAAATAGCCTTGGCGTGTAGAATTAAGGAAAACCCCAATGCATTCTACACTTATTTGATGAACAAGAGGATGGTCAGAGTGAGGGTGGATCAGGGATATCTGAGGGAACTTGTGCGTGGGGTCCAAGATGGTAGGGGAGGTTCCTAATGAATACTTCCACCAGTGAGACAGACCTAGCCATCTGTGGAACAGTGTGAAACAAGCTGATAAGCTCGAACTAGTTGATGTTAAACAGGAAGATGTGCTGGAAATTTGGAAAAACATGAGGAGTGATAAGTCCATGAGTTTTGAGAAGATTTGTAGGTTAGGTTCGGTTTTGGATGTAAGTTTGCCCGCTGAGCTGAAAGGTTCATTTTCAGACATTTCTTCACCATTATGTAACATCATTAGTGAGATTTCGGTGAAGCACTTATGTTGTGTCCCGCTTTTTATTTATGTGTTTAAGTTTCCTTGGGTTGGTGATGTCATTTCCTGTTCTTTTTGTCAGACAGTGGTAGATGGGGTCCAAATCGGTGTGTTTGTGGATAGAGTTCTGGTTGGAATGCCATGCTTCTAGGAAGTCTCGTGTGTGTCTGTTTGGCTTGTCCTAGGATGAATGCGTTGGCCCAGTCAGTGATGCACTTCCTCACTTGAATTGAATTGAATTGAATTTATTGTCACGAGTATGAAGGCACAGTGAAAAGGTTGGTCTTGTGAGCAATACAGGCGGATCAGTTAAGTAGCATAGATAAGTAAATAATAGGTAAACAGCTGCAAAAACAAAAACACAGATACAGGCAAATGCTAAGAGTTTGTGAGTCCATTCAGTATTCTAACAACAGTAGGGTAGAAACTGTTGCAAAACTGGATAATGCATGCATTCAGGCCTCTGTACCTTCTCCCCGATGGTAGAGGCCATAGAAAAACATTGCCAGGGTTGGATGGATCTGTGAGAATGCTGGCAGCCTTTCCATGACAGCGAGCCTGGTAGTTGGATTCTACAGATGGGAAGTTGGCCTTTGTGATTGTCTGGGCCGAGTTCACCATTCCCTGTAACCATCTCCAATCTTGAATGGTACAGTTGCCATACCAGGTAGTGATACATCCAGACAGAATGCTGTCGATAGTGCATATATAAAAGTCAGCAAGGGTATTCGCTGTCATGCCAAATTTTCTCAGCTGTCTGAGGAAGAAGGGATGTTGTTGTAACCAGTGTGTCCAAACGAAGAGTCCAAGAAAGCTTGTTGTGGATGACCACTCCCAGGAGCTTGACAATCTCCACTCGTTTCGCCTCTGTGCTGTTATTGTGTAGGGGGACATCTATATGGAAGGATACTGGTGAGCATGTTTGCAGCAAACTGCCCAGCCTTCAGAACAACACAACATGGTACAACGTTCTCATGTCGACCACTGGAAGACATTACCTGTGGGGACACCAACCACTGTGTCCATGGCAGGTATTCATGTAACTCGGACAACGTTGTCTATCACATACGTAGCAGGTACAAATGCCCGAGGCATGGTACACTGGCGAGACCAAGCAGGCGCTACGACATGAATGTACAGCATGCAGCAATCACCAGACAGGTGTGTTCCCTCCCAGTTATGGAACACTTCGGCTGTCCTGGACATTCAGTCTCGGATCTCCAGATGACCATTCTTCAAGGTGGACTTCAGGACAGGCAACAATGCAAATTGTCCGTGCAGAGGCTGATAACCAAGTTTGCTACCCATTGGGATGGCCTCAACCGGGACCTTGGCTCATGTCACACTACAGGTGACCCCACTGCACTATACACACACACACACACGTGCACATACACTCACACTCTTACATACTTACTCGCACTCACACAGACTCTCTCTCATACACATTCTCTCTTTCATACACAGACACACATACACCCCCACGCTCACACCGACGCACACACCCTCTCAAAGACTTATACTCCATCACACGCACACACACGTTACCAAGCTTTCACACATGCAAACATATACTTTCTCACGTGCACTCACACTCACACAGGCACACAAATGTAAGTCTATGGCGTGAATTTGTATTTGCAGAATTATATTTGCAGATATATTTTGTTTTGCTCAAAAATGCACAATCTGCAGGCAGTCAATGCAGCCAATCAGTTCATGAATATTTTCTGAATTCCACTTTGGAAATAAAACCAGTCTGACTCAAGACTGGGAAACAGACAAATTAACCTTACACCTTTTATGCATTGCCTGAGCTAAGATGTCACCTTTTATTATAAAACTTTACGTTATCCAGAGAAGATGACTTAAAAGAAGTTCTGGGATTCACATGCCAAAATAACTGAAACCTGCAACCATTCAAAAAGTTTCAGTTTTATTCAATATATAATTTCAGTGACATGCCACTGTAACCTTTTGTAATGAATTCTGTGTCTTATGGTCCTTTTCTCCACAACCACCTGCTAAAGGAGCAGTGCCCCGAAATCTAGTGCTTCCTAATAAATCTGGTGTTAGCAAGTTTTGAGAAGATTTATAGGTCAGTTTGAGGTTCTGCATGTAGGTCTGCTCGCTCATCTTCAGTGAGCCTCAGGCGAATCACTGCTAATAGTTCCTGCTTTCTATTTATATTTTTGAGTTTCTTCAGGATGGCAATGTCATTTCCTGTGGTAATGTCATTTCCTGTGGTGAAGCCACTTCCTGTTCTTTTTCTCAAGGGTAGTAGATGGGGGTCTAACTCGATGTGTTTTTTGATAGAGTTCTGGATGGAATGATATGCTTCTAGGAATTCTCGTGCTTGTCGTTGTTTGGCTTGTCTTAGGATGGATATGTTGTCCCAGTCGAAGTGGTGTCCTTTCTTAACTGTATCTGAAGATACTAGTGAGAGAGGATCATGTTGTTTTACGGCTGGTTGGTGTTCATGTATCCTTGTGGCTAGTTTTCTGCCTGTTTGTCCAATGTAGTGTTTGTTATAGTCTGCGCGGTATTTTGTAAATGACATTAGTTTTGCTTGATGTCTGTACAGGGTCTTTCAAGTTCATTAGTTGCTGTTTTATAATGTGTTGGTGGGTTTGTGGGCTACCATGATACCAAAGGGTCCGAGTAGTCTGGCAGTCATTTCCTAGATGCCTTTGATGTAGGGGAGAGTGGTTAGAGTTTCTGGACATGTTTCGTCTGCTTGTTTGGATTTGTTGATGAGAGATAGGCAGACTGTGTTCATTGGGTACCCATTCTTTTCGAATACACTGTACAAGTAATTTCCCCTGCTCTGTGTAGTTCCTCTGTGCTTCAGTGTGTGTTGGCTCTTTGAAATAATGTTCTGATGCAGCTTGGTTTGTGGATGTTGGGGTGATTGCTTCCGTAGTTCAATATTTCGTCCAATGTGTTCTTTTCCTGTAGACACTGGTTTGAAGTTCCCCATTGGCTGTTCGCCCTACTGTAACATCTAGGAATGGCAGTTTGTTGTTGTTTTCCTCCTCTTTAGTGAATTTTATGCCAGTAAGGGTATTATTGATGGTCTTGAAGGTTTTCTCTAATTTGTTGACCCTATACACACAACTAAACAAGGATATTCAGCCCCTTGAGCTTGACCAACAGTTACAAGAGTTCAATCAACCCCTCAAGCCTATAGCAGTTGGACCAGGACTAGGTCATGCAGCAACCATTTCCTGTTACACACCAACTGAATCAAACCGTTCAGCATTTAAAATCTGCAAGACAGATACTGTGAGAGGTCACAAAGGGATTGAAGAGGGGCCATTGAGCCCATTCAGACATTTTGTTGGAAATGAGAAGTTAATTCAGCCACGTGTTTGATGTAAATGAACATGAGAAGACAAATCACACAGTCAAAGCCATATCAGGGGCGTTGGAGGCCATTCAATATTTCACAATCCTGGAATGAAATAACATGAAGCCCTTCAATCCCTCAAACTATTGCACAGCACCAGGTAGATTCCATAAACCCTGAAACCTCTTTAACAGCACCAGGAGGAGGACCTCTTACTCAAGAACAAGAGCGAGACAATCAGGTACCTGAGACCGTGACAGGGGAACATGAGAAGGACACTCAGCCCATCAAGTTTGTGAAGAAGTAACAGACCGAAGCCATTCGGCCAGACAAGCCTTTTACACAGCAATCCGAGTAGATCTTTTACCTCCTTCTGCCTGATGCAAAGGGATGGAAAAGGAATGTAGATCTTATAGAAAGGGAGTAACTAAGACAGAGGGTGTGTGTGTATGTATGTGTCTGTGTGTGCATTTATGTGTGTTTGTCTGTCTGTCAGATGGGATGGAGTTGTTTGGGGAAGTGATCTGTCACAGCCACCCCAGGTTTTCCAAGAACAGCCTTAAAAAAAACATAAGATGCCTATTTGTTTTATCCAGATGGTGTATCAGTATGGAATGAACTTGCTGAGGGAGTGGTGGATGCGAGGACAATTGCAAAGTTTAGAAGTCATTTGGATGGATACATGAATAGGAATGTTTTGGAGAGATATGGACCAGGAATAAGCAGGTGGGACAAGTTTGTTTGGGATTTGTTCGGCATAGACTAGTTGGCCCAAAGCATCTGTTTCTGTGCTGTATGACTCAATGACTTCATGACTCAATAATAGCTTCCCAAGCTACACTTAATCCATGAGCAGAGTATGAGAGGACCCTGACTGAACAAGGAGCTGGTCACAGAGCGATGTCACCTCCTTCAACACATCTGCAGCTTCACACGGCGGGGGACGGTGCTGCCAGTGGCTGTTAGGATCACTGTTTCATTCAACTTCTATGATCTGGAACTTTGCAGGCAGGAAAGTATGACATGTCGATCATCTCCTCGTTTGCCAACATCAATGTCACCATTCAGTGACAGAGGATATATACCGTGGGTGAGGTGAATACAATGTTTTCTCCCTCAGCAAGGGGTTGCTGGGTGTATCCTTGCTTCCCCAGTGTAGTGGGTTCCCCGGTGGTGTACAGGGGAGTGGGGGTTCCCTATGTTAATGGCAAGTGGTGGTGAAACTAAAGGAATTCACAATCCATCAATATTGTGGTGTGACTATGAACAGCACATCATGGTGGTGAATAACCACTCTCTGGCACCAGTTGCAACCTTTTCATTCAGAAGCAGCCAGCATTCCCATCGTACTTGGGTCTCCTTGTAGAAAGAAAGGATGGTTCTTCGGATAAAGCCCTTTGATAACTGGCTCAAAACACCATCTCCCTTATCCCTCCCCACCACCAAACAACCACAATAAAATATCCTGTATGTATTGAGAGCAATGGGGGCCACTGGGAAAATCAGGGAGCAGACCGTCATGGAGTTGGAACAAAATTTCCAATGTCTGAAGGGGTCAGACCGAGCCCTCAAGTATACACTTTGTCACTAAATCCTGTAATCTCTCTCTCCATTTCAGTAACATGCTGTCTTCCATCCTTTCTGAAAAACAATGATAGTTATATATCACATTTTATTCCATCTGCCAAATTGTTATCCCTTGACTTTACCATCTAATTTCATTTGACCTTCTTCACTTTCTGTTGATAAGATAAATTCCAGCTTATTTCAGTATCATCACCAAATATAGTTGCAGTGTATTGTATAGATTGTAAATAGTTGAGGACCCAGCATTGCTCTCTGTATGATTCCACTGGTAATGTTCAGTGAAACTGATTTATCCAGAGTGTCTGCTTCCTCTTGGCTAACAAGTCCTCTCCCATTCCTGTGTAGCACGTTCAAAGGGCTGAATAAGAATGACGAGCATCAGTCGGCAATTTAATCTTTCAAACCTGCTCCGACATTTAACACAATCATGGCTGATGTCATGTTAGCTCAATTCCACTTTCCTGCCTGCTCTCCATATCCCTTCAGTTACTCAATTCCCTACTTTTGCTGCACTCTGACATAGTGAATTATAGAGACTCGCAACACTTTGAGGGAAGTTGTAAATCTGCTCCACTTTATCCTAAAACTATGATAAGTTGTTCTGGATTGACTGACTTGAGAAAATACCTGCTTCACGTCCACATTTTCAATCACCTTTAGCATCTTAAAGATGTTAATGAAATCTCCTCTCATTCTTCTAAATTCCAGATTACCGGCCTGAACTGCCTAATGTCTTTTCATGAGACAAACTCCTCATCTCTGGAAACAATCTGAACCTCTTCTAAACTGCCTCAGAGCAACTACATCCTTCCTCCAGGCAGTGCAACAAGACTCTACACAGTACTCCAGTTGCGGTCTCAGTAAAGCCTTACATGGTTGCAGAAACACTTCCCTGTTTTATTCTCTATTCTTTTAGATATAAGTGCTGAAATTACACTTGCTTTTCTCATTATCTGCTGTCCCTGCATGTTCTATTTCTGTGATCTGTACGAGGACATTCAGATACTTTTGCACCGATGCACTCTGAATTTCTTTCCATTTAGATCATAAGTTGTCTTTCTATTCCTCTATCCAAAATGGTTAAGCTCATATTTGCCTATGTTAAAATTCACTGTCAAATGTTGGTCCATTCACAAATCCATTTGAAAATTTCATACATCTTCATTACAACCTAATTTTCCACCTATGATATTGTCATCTGAAAAAATTCTAACCCCTTATCCAAGTAATTATATAGATTGAAAATAGTCGGGTCCTGGGCACTGCAAAAGATGCCAAATAGAAAACAGCCCATCTATTCCACCTCACTGCATTTTATTCGTTCACCATTTCTCTATCCAGGCTAATACGTTACCCCTAACTTTATGTACTTTTTTATTTAGTGGAGTAGTCATTTATGCAGAGCCTTTTTCAATGCCTTCTGGGAGTCCAGTTATATTACATCCCCAGGATCCATATTATCCACCTTGTTTGTAACAAGTTGAATAAATCGATCAAATAATTCAAACACAATTTATTCTTCATAAAACTGACTCTAATGGATTTTGGTTTAACCTTGCAAATTTCCTTTGATTAATTCCACAATCAATGAGGTCCCAGAAGAAGTGGTGGAGGCTGGTACAGTTACAGCTTTTAAAAACCATTTGGCCTAAATCCCAACATTTTGCTCACTACTTTCTATTCCCTGGTGAAGACGATTGTGCTAAATGTTTCCTTTTCTGTAATCTGTGTATTCCCTTAGAATTCCTTTAAAACAGGCTCAAGGTTGTAAATGATCTGCCCCAACTGCTGTGCATGAGGCATCAGTGGCTTAATGGACCCATTCTGTTCCTGGCTTGTAAGCTCGGTGGGCTGAATTTCCACCTGTTGTTCCTACATTATACCCTAAAAGGCTGAAGTATCTTACTCTTGTTCCCAGGTAAGAGGCTCAAGGTCTGCTTGTTGTCACTCTGTTGATGTGCACGAGGTTGGAGGGCTTATGAAATCTTCCTGTTGCTGTCTAAGAGTTTGAGGGACTGGAGGGCCTCCCTGTGTTCCTCCATTGCAGGATCAAGATTGTGAACAGTTCTCCTCCTGCAACCCTGAAATGGGATTGAGAGAGAGATTGATTTTCTCCTGTTCCCATACAGCAGACACCTGGCTGAATTAGCGCTGCCTTTCCCAGAAAAAAAGTATTAAACTATGTTTAATCCTTCTGCAATTCTGGGGCAACAGACTTGATGGTGTGAATACTCTCCTCTTATTCTAGTGTAACAACCTTCAATTATTTTGTGGCTTCTTTCGGTTCCTGTGTTACAGATTTGAGGAGGCTGAATGGACTGATCCTGTTGCTGTATAACGGGATACTGGTACTACATGGACTACTCTGTTTTCAATGTTATCGGCTTGGTGGGCTGTTTGGCTTCTTCCCGTAACTGTATATCAGGCTCTGGGGGCGGAATAGCCTCGTCCTTACCTGGTGTAACATGGCCGAAGGCCTGAATATACTTCTGCTGCTCCTGTGTGACATGGTGAAAACGCAGAATGGATATTCCATTTGTTGTTTAATTAGAGTCATCGTGACATTGACATATATCACACGGAAACAAACCCTTCAGTCAAACTCATCCATGGCAATCAAACATCTTAAATAAACCTAGTCCTATTTGCTGTCATTTGGCCCATATCCCTTCCTATTTGTATACACATCCAAATGGTTTTTAAAAGCTGTAACTGTACCCAGCCTCCCCCACTTCTTCTGGGACCTCATTGAGTACATGCACCACCATCTATGTCAGAAAGTTACCCCTTAGATCCCTTTAAAATCTTTTCCCTCTCACCTTAAAACTTTGCCCTCTACTGATGGACTTTCCTACCTCAGGGAAAATACTTTGTCATTTTACCCTATCCGTGTCCCTCAAGATCATATAAACCTCCATAAGGTCATCCCTCAACAAGGGAATGTAGGATGAGCCGATTCAGCCTCTCCCTAAAGTCTCCAATCCTTGTAACATCCTTATAAATCTTTCCTGAACTCTTTCAAGTTTCACAACATCCTTCCTCTGGCAAGGAGACGAGAATTGCACACAATATTCAAAATGTCCTGTACCGCTGTAACATGACCTCCCAACACCTTTACTCAATACACTTACGAATAAATGACACAAAGCACTGGGGTCAGCACAGTTTGCTGTTTCACACAACTAGTCACAGGCATGGAGAAAATGAGGACTGCGAATCAGAGTCGAGAGTGTAGTGCTGGAACAGCACAGCAGGTCAGGCAACATCCGAGGAGCAGGAGAATCCATGTTTCACGCATAAGCCCTTTATTAGGAAAGTCACAGGCCTCCAGTTTGTAAAGCAACTACCTCCCACCACGATCTGCCTTCACCATTTGAGTCAGTTTTGTATCTAAATGGCTTTTCTCCCAGTATTCCATGTGATGTAACTTTACGAACCTGTCTAATGTGAGGAACCTTATTGAAAGCCTAACAGAAGTCTACGTAGATCATGTCCATTGCTCTGCCCTCATCATTAGCTTCTGTTGCTGACTCCTTCAGCTGTTCGATGGATCAAACTAATCATCCTGACCTTATGAGTTAACATGAATCAGTTGAGCGAACCAGCACTGAGCTGTTTCTCATGTAACAATATCTTTTCATCAATGAAAACCTCACTCAGATTCCAGACTTGATCTCACTAAGATCCTGTATAGCGGCAGCAGCACTTTGCTAGCCTGCTGTAAGATTCCCACCCAGGTTAGAGCGTGTCAGCTGTCCACACAGCACTGTTGAAAAATCATTGTTCATCTCTACCCCACTAGCACAAGGAAGATCTAGTGAAAACGTCACAATGAGATTTGCATAGATCAAATAACACATGTTGAGATTATCTCAACGTCACGATAGGTCGTGCCAAACATCTCACCTGAATCTCTCCAGAGCCCACATTGCTCAGATTCCACCGAATCTGGTAAGGTGGATCCCAGGAGAAGCAAACACTGTTGGGAGTTATATTTCAGGAAAGACAATCGTTGGGCATGTTTTAATACAGGAAATTAGATACACAGATTTATGGGTACAGCAGTAATAACGTACAAATTTATGTTTCATCTAAACTGTGTTAACCCAAGTGACAGCTAATCTGGGAAAGTAGATTTTATGCACGCACACGCACACCAGTACATTGAGCACCAAACCAGAGATCAGGCTGTTTCAGAATTGTGTGATCAGGAGAGTTAATTAAAACCCTGTTGAAGTGGGAGTAGTGACCATAATTTTACAAGACATCTGAATAGAAAACAGTTTTGTTCCTTTTGAAATTACAGTTATAAACCTGAGTCACGCAAAGCATAAAAGTATGAGGAGCTAGTTGGATTCAGTGAATTGGAAAAATACATGAAGAAGGTTAATGGAGGTCAGGAAATATCTGTTATTTTATAACCGCTGTAAGATATACAATATACATGTATCTCCCAAGGTGCAAATAGCAAATCAGAGGATTGATGTAACAATGGATAATAAAAGAAGTTAGAGATTGCATTCAATCATAGCAAGTGGCTGAGTAAATGCCAGATACTGTGGTAAGTCATGGATCTAGAGAAATGTAGGACTTTGCAAAGGAGGACCAATAAATTGAGAAGGAAGTCAGAAATACCACAGAAGAAGTGCAATGGAAGTTCGAAAGATTAAATCTTCAGAGGGCAAGATTGCCTACTGAAAGTGTTGGAGGGCATTCCTACAAAAAGTGGATGGGGTCGGGAGGAAAAAATCTATTTGATAGTAGGGTTGGACTGCAGGTGGCAGAAGTGGTGGAGGATGATGCGTTGGATTGGAATTAATGGGGTGGACTGTGAGGATATCGGAACACTGCTATGATTGTGCTTGGGTTTTTTTAGGGCAGAGGTGTGAGAAATACAGGTTTTGCATTTGAGCACATTGTTGATCACTGATGGGAGAAAATTGTGGTCATTGAACTAGGAGGACATCTGGGATGTCTTGGAGTGGAATCCCTCATTCTGGGTGCAGGTACACAGGAGGTGGATGATTTGGGAGAATGGGGCTGAAGATATGGAGGATGGGTTGGGAGGAGGTGTCGTCGAGGTAGCCACTGGAGTCGAATGTTTCTAATAGATGTCAGTGCCAAGTTGGTTGCTGGAGATAGAGATCAGGAGGTCCAGGAAGGGGAGGAATCTGTCAGGGATGATCCAGATGAATTTGACGTTAGGATAGAAAGTATAGATAAAGTGAATGAACCATTCGAACCCGTTGTAGGAGTAAGAGGCAGCACTGATACAGTCATTGATGTAATGGAGGAAAGGTAAGGAATGATACTGATGTAGCTCTGGAAGAGTGACAACCTACGAAGAGACAGGCATAGCTGAAATGCATGCGGGTACCCAAAGCCACCCATCTAGTTCGTAAGAAGTTGGAGGTTTCAAACGAAAAGTTGTTAAGCGTGAGGACCAGTTGTTCCAAGTGGATGAGTGTGTCAGTGGGGGGGGGGGTGGGGAGGTCCGGGTGGTTTGGTGATGAGAGGTCGGGTCGCGTTTGAGGGGGCAAAAAGTGGAGGTATCAGCGTGGGGATTCAGCAAGGTACAGGTCAGTGTGCCAAACTGCCACCACACCTCCCTTGGATGGATGGTGTGGTTGGGGTTGGAGCAGAGGGACTGGGGGGCTGGAATTTGTGAGGGCGGATGATTACAGTCGGTGAGAGGGGTGGAGAGATTGAGGCAGTTGATGTCATGATGACACTTGGAACTGAACAGGTCAATGGAGACTCGGAGGCCAGGTTGGGGTGTCCAGGAGGATGGAATTTATTGGAGATGGCAGAAGGGGTCTTCGGAGGGTGGATGAGATTCACTTTCAAAGAAGTAGATGGAGGCGCTGGATAAAGTGTTCGACATCTCAGATTGTGTGAAATCATTTGGGATGGGCAGCACGGTGACTCAGTGACTGGCACTGAGATCTCACAGTGCCAGGGACCTGGGTCCAATTCCAGCTTTGAGAAACTGCCTGTGTGGAGTCTGCCCATCAGTGGAGGTGGTGGGGTCGGCACTGAAGTTAGGGGGCAGCAGGGGGGATGGTGGGGGTAGTAGTCAGGGTATGGGGGCAACAACAGAGGCAGCACGGAGTTGTTGTAGGCCGTAGAAGTGGCACAGTCAGTAACATCGGCAGAAGTGACGTGTCCATTGGGTGGAGGCCAAGGAGTTGCGGCCAGTGATGACACTGGAAGTGACACGTAAATGTCTATCTTCGGCAGTGGAGGAGGCTGGGTGGACCACGTGATTAATTAGTTAGAAGGATATAGGGAGAGTATGGGCATCGAGTCTGGACTGGGACTCTTAACTAATCTTGGAGAAACTGTTGGACAAAGTTCACAGCACAGAATCAGATAAGTTAATTGTTGTTTTAAGTCTGTCCAAGAGAAAGGTTGCAGTAGTGAGTATAGTGGATTCTTACTTGATTATATGTTTTTGGAGATCACTCTCTTGATTAAACTTAGCTATTAATTTATCCTGGGGAGTGTTTGTAGAGGAATAAGACGGTGTTATTTTCTGGGTCTGTAAAATTGTGAAGGAGCAAAAATGGCCTTTGCAGTGATATGTACTTAGAACATAGAACATAGAATATAGAACATAGAACATAGAACAGTACAGCACAGAACAGGCCCTTCAGCCCACAATGTTGTGCCGACCACTGATCCTCATGTATGCACCCTCAAATTTCTGTGACCATATGCATGTCCAGTAGTCTCCTAAATATCCCCAATGACCTTGCTTCCACAACTGCTAGTGGCAATGCATTCCATGCTCTCACAACTCTCTGTGTAAAGAACCCGCCTCTGACATCCCCTCTATACTTTTCACCAAACAGCTTAAAACTATGACCCCTCATGTTAGCCATTTCTGCTCTGGGAAATAGTCTCTGGCTATCGACTCTATCTATGCCTCTCATTATCTTGTATACCTCAATTAGGTCCCCTCTCCTCCTCCTTTTCTCCAATGAAAAATGTCTGAGCTCAGTCAACCTGTCCCCATAAGATAAGCCCTCCATTCCAGGCAGCATCCTGGTAAACCTCCTCTGAACCCTCACCAAAGCATCCACATCTTTCCTATAATAGGGTGACCAGAACTGGACGCAGTATTCCAAGTGCGGTCGAACCAAAGTTTTATAGAGCTGCAACAAGATCTCACGAGTCTTAAACTCAATTCCCCTGTTAATGAAAGCCAAAACACCATATGCTTTCTTAACAACCCTGTCCACTTGGGCGGCCATTTTAAGGGATCTATGTACCTGCACACCAAGATTCCTCTGTTCCTCTGCACTGCCAATAATCCTATCCATAATCCTGTACTCAGCTTTCAAATTCAACCTTCCAAAATGCATCACCTCGCATTTATCCAGCTTGAACTCCATCTGCCACCTCTCAGCCCATCTCTATATCCTGTCAATGTCCCGCTGCAGCCTACAACAGCCTTCTATACTGTCAACGACACCTCCAACCTTTGTGTCGTCTGCAAACTTGCTGACCCATCCTTCAATCCCCTCATCCAAGTCATTAATAAAAATGACAAATGGTAGAGGCCCAAGGACAGAGCCCTGTGCAACACCACTCACCACAGACTTCCAGGCAGAATATTTTCCTTCTACTACCACTTGCTGTCTTCTGTTGGCCCGCCAATTCTGTATCCAGACAGCTAAGTTCCCCTGTATCCCATTCCTCCTGACCGTCTGAATGAGGCTACCATGGGGAACCTTATCAAATGCCTTGCTGAAGTTTATATACACCACATCCACAGCTTGACCCTCATTAACCTTTCTAGTCACATCCTCAAAGAACGTGATAAGGTTTGTGAGGCATGACTTGCCCCTCACAAAGCCGTGTTGACTGCATTTAATCAAGCCGTGCTCTTCCAGATGGTCATAAATCCTATCCCTCGGAATCCTTTCTAACACCTTGCAGACGACTTGTCAAATGTGGGAGTTTAAAGAGAGTTTAAGGGTTACTGCAGATTATATTTGCCATAAATGCTGTTGGCTGCGAATCTTATCAGATCGAGCGGATCGTTCGGAGAGAAAGATAGAAGCGATGAAGAATTTGCAACAGCAACAGTATGTGATGGATGGCAGTTATAGGAAAGGTGGGGGGGAAGTCTCAGATACAGTCACATAGATGGGTTAACTCCAGGAAGGGTGAGAGAGGTAGGCAGCTAGTGCAGGAGTCTTTTCTGGATATACCATTTCAAACAGGTATGCTGCTTTGGAAAATGTAGGGGGGTGATGGATTCTCAGGGGAACGTAGCATGAACAGCCAAGTTTCTGGTATTGAGATGGCTCTAATGCAGCAATGGGTACGTCGGCTTCCAAGAGATCAATTGTGTTTGGGGATTCTGTAGTCAGAGGTACAGACAGACGTTTCCGTGGCCAGCAGAGAAAAAGCAGAATGGTGTGTTGTTTCCCTCGTGCCAGGATCAAGGATGTCTCAGAGAGGTTGCAGAATGTTCTCACAGGGGAGAGGGGCCAGCAAGAGGTCATTGCCCACATTGGAACCAACGACATTGGAAGTGAAAAGGTTGAGATTCTGAATGGAGATTATAGAGAGTTAGGCAGAAATTTTAAAAGGAGGTCCTCAAGGGTAGGAATATCTGGATTACTCCCAGTACTACAAGCAAATGAGGGCAGGAATAGGAGGGTAGAACAGATGAATGCATGGCTGAGGAGTTGGTGTATGGGAGAAGGATTCACATTTTTGGATCATTGGAATCTCTTTTGTGGTAGAAGTGAACTGTATAAAAAGGACGGATTGCACCTAAACTGGAAGGGAACTACTATACTGGCAGGGAAATTTGCTAGAACTGCTTGGGAGGTTTTAAACTAGCAAGCTGGGAGGGGGGGGAGGGGGGGCAGCGCGGGGGGGGGAGGGGGAGTAGGTGGGACCCAGGGAGATAGTGAGGAAAGAGAGTGATCTGAGACGGGTACAGCTGAGAGCAGAAGTGAGTCAAACAGTTAGGGCAGGCAGGGACAAGGTAGGACTAATAAATTAAACTGCATTTATTTCAATGCAAGGGCCCTAACAGGGAAGGCAGATGAACTCAGGACATGGTTAGGAGCATGGGACTGGGGTATCACAGCAATTAGAGAAACATAGCTCAGGGATGGGCAGGACTGGCAGTTGAATGTTCCAGGATATAAATGCTACAGGAAGGATAGAAAGGGAGGCAAGAGAGGTGGGTGGTGGCATTTTAGATAAGTGATAGCATTACAGCTATGCTGAATGAGGATATTCCCGGAAATATATCCAGAGAAGTTATTCTTATCCCCATAAGAAAGGGATGATCACCTTATTGGGATTGTATTATAGACCCCCCAATAGTCAGAGGGAAATTGAGAAACAAACTTGTAAGGAGATCTCAGCTATCTGTAAGAATAATAGGATATGGTAGGGGATTTTTACTTTCCAAACATCGACTGGGACTACCATAGTGTTAAAGGTTTAGATGGAGAGGAATTTCGTAAGTGTGTACAAGACAATTTTCTGATTCAGTATGTAGATGTACCTACTAGAGAAGGTGCAAAACTTGACCTACTCTTGGGAAATCAGGCAGGGCAAGTGACTGAGGTGTCAGTGGGGCCAGCGACCATAATTCTATTCGTTTAAAATAGTGATGGCAAAGGATAGACATTAAGATTAGATTACTTGCACTGTGGAAACAGGCCCTTTGGCCCAACAAGTCCACACTGACCTGCAAACTACCCAGATCCATTCCCCTACATTTCACCCAACACTACGGGCAATTTAACATGGCCAATTCACCTAACCTGCACATCTTTGGACAGTGGGAGGAAACCGGAGCAAACCCGCACAGACACAGGGAGAATGTGCAAACTCCACACAGTCAGTCACCTGAGGCAGGAATTGAACCCAGGTCTCTAGTGCTGTGAGGCAACAGTGCTAACCACTGTGCCACAATGCCACCCAATCTAGACCAGATCTAAAAGTTGAAGTTCAAAATTGGAGGAAGGCCAATTTTGATGGTATTAGGCAAGATCGTTTGAAAGCTGATTGGGAGCAGATGTTCACAGGTAAAGGGACGGCTGGAAAATGGGAAGTCTTCAGAAATGACATAACAAGAATCCAGAGAAAGTATATTCCTGTCAGGGTGAAAGGGAAGGCTGGTAGATATAGGGAATGCTGGATGACGAAAGAGATTGAGGGTTTGGTTAAGAAAAAGAAGGAAGCATATGTCAGGTATAGACAGGATAGATCGAGTGAATCCTTAGAAGAGTACAAAGAAAGTAGGAGTATACTTAAGAAGTAAATCAAGGAGGGCAAAAAGGGGACATGAGATAGTTTTGGCAAATAGAATTAAGGAGAATTCAAAGGATTTTTACAAATATATTAAGGACAAAAGGGTAACTAGCGAGAGAATAGGGCCCCTCAAAGATCAGCAAGGTGGATTTTGTGTGGAGCCTCAGAAAATGGGGGAGATACTAAATGAGTATCTTACATCAGTATTTACTGTGGAAAAGGATATGGAAGATTTAGACTGTAGGGAAATAAAGGGTGACATCTTGCAAAATTACAGAGGAGGAAGTCCTTGATGTCTTGAAATGGTTAAAGGTGGATAAATCCCCAGGACCTGATCAGGTGTACCCTTGAACTCTGTGGGAAGCTAGATAAGTGATTGCTGGGCCTCTTGCTGAGATATTTGTATCATCGATAGTCACAGGTGAGGTGCCGAAAGACTGGAGGTTGGCAAACGTGGTGCCACTGTTTAAGAAGGGCGGTAATGACAAGCCAGGGAACTATAGACCAGTGAGCCTGACATTGGTGGTGGGCAAGTTGTTGGAGGGAATCCTGAGGGACAGGATGTACATGTATTTGGAAAGGCAAGGACTGATTCGGGATAATCAACCTGGTTTAGTGCATGGGAAATCATGTCTCACAAACTTGATTGAGTTTTTTGAACAAGTAACGAAGAAGATTGATGAGGGCAGAGCAGTAGATGTGATCTATATGGACTTCAGTAAGGCGTTCGACAAGGTTCCCCATGGGAGACTGGTTAGCAAAGTTAGATCTCATGGAATACAGGGAGAACTAGCCATTTGGATACAGAACTGGCTCAAAGGTAGAAGACAGAGGGTGGTGGTGAAGGGTTGTTTTTCAGACTGGAGGCCTGTGACTAGTGGAGTGCCACAAGGATCGGTGCTGGGCCCTCTACGTGTTGTCATTTATATAAATGGTTTGGATGTGAGGATAAGAGGTACAGTTAGTAAGTTTGCAGATGACACCAAAATTGGAGGTCTAGCGAAGAGCGTTACCTCAGATTACAACAGGATCTGGATCAGATGGGCCAATGGGCTGAGAAGTGGCAGATGGAGTTTAATTCAGATAAATGCGAGGTGCTGCATTTTGGGAAAACAAACCTTAGCAGGACTTGTACAATTAATGGAAAGGTTCTAGGGAGTGTTGCTGAACAAAGAGACCTTGGAGTGTAGGTTCATAGCTCCTTGAAAGCTCCTTGAAGTCGCAGGTAGATAGGATAGTGAAGAAGGCGTTTGGGAGGCTTTCCTTTATTGGTCAGAGTATTGAGTACAGGATTGGGAGGTCATGTTGTGGCTGTACAGGACATTGGTTAGGCCACTGTTGGAAAGCTGTGTGCAATTATGGTCTCCTTCCTATCGGAAAGATGTTGTGAAACTTGAAAGATTCAGAATGTTGCCAGGGTTGGAGGATTTGAGCTACAGGGAGAGGCTGAATAGGCTGGGGCTGTTTTCCCTGGAGCATCGGAGGCTGAGGGGTGACCTTATAGAGGTTTACAAAATTATGAGGTGCATGGTTAGGATAAATAGACAAAGTCTTTTCCCAGGGGTCGGGAGTCCATAACTAGAGGGCATAGGTTTAGGGTGAGAGGGAAAAGATATAAAAGAGACATAACGGGCAACTTTTTCATGCAGAGGATGGTACGTGTACGGAATGAGCTGCCAGAGGATGTGTTGGAGTCTGGAACAATTGCAACATTTATGAGGCATTTGGATGGGTAGATGAATAGGAAGGGTTTGGACGAATATGGGCCGGGTGCTGGCAGGTGGGACTAGATTTGGAGAGGGTGCAGAGAAGGTTTACAAGGATGTTGCCTTGTATGGAAGATGCTAGCTATGAAGAGCTAGAACCAGAGCTACATATCTGAGAGGGGAGTAGTTAGATTTGGGGCAGTGACAAGATGTAGTAAATCCATCGGGGAGGTTATACATTTGGTGGGACAAAGGGATCAGTTAAAGCGTGTCAGAAATAAGCATGATGAACTTAGAGCAGGGATCCGTACTTATTGTGCCCATAACGGAGACGTGGGTTTCACCAGGGCAGGAATGGTTACTAGATGCTCCAGGGTTTAGAAAGTTTAAAGAGAACAGGGAGGGTGGAAGAAGAGGAGGGGGTGTAGCATTGTTAATCAGAGAGTGCATCACAGCTATGAAAGTTGTTGAGGAAGGTTTGTCTACTGAGTCAGTATCGGTGAAAGTTAGGAACAGCAAGGGAGAAGCCACCTCTTGAGGGTTTTCTACAGATCCCCTAATAGCAGTAGGGAGCTTGAAGAGCTCATCGGTTGGTAGAGTTTGGAACAATGCAGATGTAGCAGTGTTGTTGTTATGGGTGACTTCAACTTTCCCAATATTGACTGGGACCTCCTTAGTGCAGGTGGTTTGGACAAGAAAGGCTTGGCAGGAAGGATTAGGGAGATCTCAAAGGCATTTTACTCACACATGAGGAATAAGAGAATGATCAGGGAGAAGGTAGGGCCGGTCAGGGATAATGTAGGGAACTTGAGCATGGAGTATGAGCAGATAGGGAAGGCCCTAAATGAGGTTTTTGCTTACGTTTTCGCTAAGGAAAATGCTGTGAATGAGAACTTTGAGGAGCTGGAAAACAGGCTTGAACAGATCAGGATTGATGTGCTAGAAAATTTGGTAAACATGAAGGTTGATAAGTCCCAGGGTCAGACCAGATTTGTCCTAGGCTGGTCCGGGAAGCGAGAAAAGAGGTTACAAAGCCGCTGGCGAAGATCTTTGTTTCCTTAATCTCCATGGGCGGCATACCAATAGATTGGAGGGAGGCGAATGTTGTTGCTCTTTTCAAGAAGGGTAATAGGGAAATCCCTGGCAATTACAGACCCAGTCAGTCTTACATCTGTGGTCAGCAAGGTTTTGGAAAGAATTCTGAGGGATAGGATTTATGACTATTCAGAAAAGCATAGCATGATTAAAGACAATCAGCATGGCTTTCTGAGAGGCAGGTCATGCCTTACAAATCTTATTGAATTATTTGAGGAGGTGACAAGACAGGTCAACGAATGTCGAGTGGTGGATGTGGTGTATATGGACTTCAGCAAGGCATTTAGAACATAGAACATAGGACAATACAGCACAGAACAGGCCCTTCGTCCCTCAATTATGCGCTAACTTGTGAAATGTTCTCCGATCATCCCCCTACACTATCCCATCATCATCCATGTGCTTATCCAAGGATTGTTTAAATCTCCCTAATGTGGCTGAGTTAACTACATTAGCAGGTAGGGCATTCCACACCCTTGCTACTCTCTGCGAAAAAAAAACAGTCCTGACATCTGTCTTAAATCCATCATCCCTCAATTTGTAGTTATGCCCCCTCGTACAAGCTGACGTCATCATCCTAGGAAAAGGACTTTCACTGTTTACCCTATCTAACCTTCTGATCATCAAATCCCCTTTTAGCCTTCTTCTTTCCAATGAGAACAGGCTAAAAGTCTCGCAGCCTTTCCTCATAAGAGCTTCCTTCCAGACCAGGCAGCATCCTGGTAAATCTCCTCTGCACCTTTTCCAATGCTTCCACATTCTTCCCGTAATGGGGCCACCAGAACTGAGCACAATATTCCAAATGCGGCCACACTCTCATTTCGTGTAGTTGCACCATGATATCGCGGCTGAAAATGTGTTGCTGGAAAAGTGCAGCAGGTCAGGCAGCATCCAAGGAGCAGGAGAATCGACGTTTCGGGCATAAGTCCTTCTTCAGGAATGCTCATGCCCGAAACGTCGATTCTCCTGCTCCTTGGATGCTGCCTGACCTGCTGCGCTTTTTCAGCAGCACATTTTCAGCTCTGATCTCCAGCATCTGCAGTCCTCACTTTCCCCATGATATTGCGGCTCCGGAACTCAATCTCTCTCCCAATGAAACCTAACATGCCGTATACTTTTTACCAGCACTATCAACCTGGAAGACAACTTTCAGGGATCTATGTACATGGATTTCAAGATCCCTCTGCACATCCACACTACCAAGAATTTTTCCATTGACCCAGTACTCTGCCTTCCTGTTATTCTTCGCAAAGTGCATCACCTCACATTTAGCTGCATTGAACTCCATTTGCCACCTCTCAGCCCAATTCTGCAGTTTATCCAAGTCCCCCTGTAACCTGTAACATTCTTCCAAACTGTCCACTACTCCACCGACTTTAGTGTCATCTGCAAATTTACTAATCCATCCACCTATGTCTGAAGCTCTCAGCTTCCACCCTAGCTCCCTGAAAACCTGCCTTACACCCCTGTCCCTCTTTCTACCTATGTCTTTAGTACTTACGTGGACCATGACTTGGGACTGGTCACCCTCTCCTTCAGGACCCTGGGAGGTAACACACCAACCATAAGTCTTGATCGTTCCCAAATCATTTGATAAGTTTACCCATGGTAGGCTCATTCATTAAGTCAGGAGGTATTGGATACAGGGAGATTTGGCTATCTGGATTCTGAATTGGTTGGCTGATAGAAGGCAGAGAGTGGTTGTAGGTGGAAAGTATTCTGCCTGGAGGTCAGTGGTGAGTGGGGTCCCGCACGGCTCTGTTCTTGGGCCTCTGCTCTTTGTAGTTTTTATAAAGGACTTGGATCAGGAGGTTGAGGGGTGGGTTAGTATATTTCCCGATTTCATAAATTGAAGGTGCAGTTGATAGTATAGAGGGCCATTGCAGGCTATGGAGCAACATAGACAGGATGCAGAGCTGGGCTGAGAAATGGCAGATGGAGTTCAACCTGGAGAAATGCGAAGTGATGCATTTTGGAAGGTCAAACTTGAATGCTGAGGATTAAAGACAGGATTCTTGGCAGTGTGGAGGAACAGAGGAATCTTGGTGTTCAAGTACATAGATCCCTCAAAGTTGTCACCCAAGTGGATAGGGTTGTTAAGAAACCATATGGTATTTTGGCTTTCATTAACAGGGGGATTGAGTTTAAGAGCTGCAAGATTTTGCTGCAGCTCTACAAGACCCTGGTGAGATCACACTTAGAATATTGTGTCCAGTTCTGGTCACTCTATTGTAGGAAAGATACGATGGCTTTGGAGAGGGTGCAAAGAAGGTATACCAGGATGCTGCCTGGAATGCTGGGGTGGCACCGTGGCTCAGTGGTTAGCATCGCTGCCTCACAGCACCAGGGTCCCAGGTTCGATTCCAGCCTTCGGCGACTGTCTGTGTGGAGTTTCCACATTCTCCCTGCGTCTGTGTGGCTTTCTTTCGGGTGCTCTGGTTTCCTCCATCAGTCCAAAGATGTGCAGGTTACGTGAATTGGCCATGCTAAATTGCCTGTAGTGTTAAGTGCATCATTCAGAGGGAAATGGGTCTGGGTGGGTTACTCTTAGGAGGGTCGATTTGGACTTAGTGGGCCGAAGGACCTGTTTCCACACTGTAGAGAATCTAATCTAAAAAAACTGGAGGGCTTGTCTTACAAAGAATTGTTGATTAAGCTCAGACTTTTCTCTCTGGAGAGAAAGAGGAAGAGAGGTGACCTGATCGGGGTATACAGGTTAATGAGAGGCATGGATAGAGTCAATAGCCAGAGACTTTTCCCCAGAACAGGATTGACTGGCATGAGGGGTCATAGTTTTAAGATATTCGGAGGAAGGTATAAAGGAGATGTCAGAGGTCGGTTCTTTATGCGGAGAGTTGTGCATGCATAATGTGTTGCCAGGGTCGTTTGGGATGTTTAAGCGATTGCTAGACATGCACATGTACAGCAGTAAATTGAGGGGTCCATAGGTTAGGGTATTTTATTTTAGATTAGGAATAATCATCAGCGCAACATCGTAGGCCGAATAGCCTGTTATGGGCTGTAATTATATGTTCTAATAGAGGTTAGGGTTAGGGTTAGGGTTAGGGTTAGGGTTAGGGTTAGGGTTAGGATTGGGTTAGGGTTAGGGTTAGGGTTAGGGTTAGGGTTAGGGTTAGGGTTAAGGTTAGGATTGTTTTCATTTAAAAAGTGAGATTGAATGGAGGGACCTGATTGAGGTCTACAACATCATGAAGGTACTGACAGGGTAGATGGAGATAAGCTTCTTCCCAGGGTGAGGGATTCAATAACGAGAGGTCACGTATTCAAGGTGAGAGATGAAACGTTTAAGGGGGATATCCCAACAAGTACTTTACACAGAGAGTGGTAGGTGCCTGGAACATGTTGCCAGAAGAGGTAGTAGAGGCAAGCATGGCAGATTCACTTAAGGTCGGTCTGGACAGATACATGAGTAGGCGGGGAGCAGAGGGATACAGATGCTTAGGAATTGGGTGATAACTTTAGACAGTGGATTTGGATCAGCTCAGGCTTGGACGGCTGAAGGGCCTGCTCCTGGGCTGTAAATTTCTTTTGTTCTTTGTTCTAACCAGATCTCTGTAATGCCTAACACATCGTGATAATTCACGATGATTTCTGCTGTTAATTCATCTAGTTTGTTACAAATACTATGAGCATTCAGGTAAGGCACCTTAATGCTAATTTTCTTATCCTCCTGATTTCCATCACCACTAGTAGTACGTCCTAATGTATCCTTCCTTTTTGCTTCATTCCTAGCCTGCTTCGAACTTAAACCCTCCACACATGCTAACCTGCTCTTTATCTTTCTCCTTGACTCCATGTTCACCGTTGCTTTCCCTTTCCCTTCCCCCAGACTCACAAGCTTGAAGTCCTAGTGATCACCGTATTTATCCTTTTTGCCAGAACACTGGTTCCAGATCAGTTCAGGTGGAGACTGTCACATCGGTACAGATCTCCTTAGTTCCAAAACTGATGCCAATGTCCCATGAAATGGATACCCTCTTTCCCACACCAATCTCTTAACCATGTGTTTGCTTCTCTAATTTTCTTATCACTGTGCCAATTGGCACGTGGTTCGGGCAGTAATCCAGAGATTACGACCTCGGGGACCTGTTCTTCAATTCCTTCCTCGTGCTTGATACTCCCCAAACAGGTCCTCCTTCCTAGCCTTGTCTATGTTGTTAGTGCCACAACAACTGGATCCTCCCCCTCCCACTCCAATATCCCTTCAAGCCGGTTGGAGATGTCCTGCACCCTGGCACTGGGCAGGCAACACACCATGTGGGACCCCCAATCTGGCTCACAAAGGACACGATCTGTCCTCCTCATTATAGAATCCCCTATAACAACTACTTGAATGACCTTCTGCACGATGGTGCCATGGTCAGCTGGCTCATCCTGTCCACAGCCTTTTTCCTCATCCATTCAGGGAGCAAAAATCTCATACCTGTTGTTCAAGGTCAAGGGCTGAGGATCCTCCCCTCCTGAACTCAGAATCCCCCTACCTGCCTCACACCCTGTTGTTCCTGATCACTAACTGAATTTCAATTACTTAATCTAGCAGGTGTGACTGACTCCTGAAACAAAGTGCCCAGGTAACTCTCCCCCCGCCCAGATGTGCTGCAGTTTTTGGATCTCAAATTCTAGATTATCAATTCTGATCCGGAGTTCTTCCAGCAACCAACATTTGTTGCAGATGTGGTCACTGCCGTTTGTGAATGAACTACATTACATTGAATCTGGAGTCACATGTCAATCAGACCACATAAAGACAGCAGATTTCCATCGGTACAACCCACTCCAACACCCCACCCCCAATAATAAAGAGCATTTACATGATTAACTTTGTTGCATATATTTGTGATCACATCCCAATCACATGTTCCCAAGCATGCCCTCAATTTATCTGCCTTAACTGTCAGGCCACTTGGATTGAAGTAAATACAGGGCAATTTAGTCCCATCACGTTCTCTGTTTTGTTCCAGTCTGCCCTGAATGTTTGACTTGCTTCTATTCCCTACTACGCGTTACGACACGGCAGTGAATGCCTCTGTTAATTAAACCAACCATCCAGAAAAGCTCACCTCCTTATAATCTGTTAAAATGTGAATGACAGAGAACTCCCAAATTCCACTATTTAAAGAAAATACCATGAATTTATTCATTAACAGTAAAAGTGAACATTAAATAATAACTGTTCACAACCCTAAGACATCTTTCGCTTAACTGCTTATTACCTCACTCTAACTCTATAACAATATACTGTTCCAACACAAAACACCTTTTAAAATTACATCAACCTAATTTCAAAACCATACAATGGCTGCCATCTTCGGTGTCTTTCTTTTTCTGACTGAAATCTCCCTGAGCCGTCTTCTTTCTGTTATTGTAAAATGTTACCTTCAATAGAGAATGTTTCAATGTCTGTTTTTCTCTCTCTCGATAGCAGTTGCTCTGTCTAATTTTCAAAATGCCTGTCTTTTCTGATAAACCCAACGATAGATTGTCTCATTGGTGCCATGTTGGCAAAACAATAAATTCAAACTTGTTTGGGTTTTTGTATCCTGGGGCATAGCTTAAACTGATTGGTTAAATTCGAATTGGTGTTAGAACAGCAAAAAATTCAGGTATCTATTTCACAGACAACTGTTGCATATTTTCATCTTTCCAGTACACTCTGAGTGCACTCCAGTAAGCTCTCAGTGCAGAACAGCATTCACTCTCTGTTAAAGGTACAGCACATCCTTTAACTTCATAACACCTCCGCCCTTCAGAAAAAAAATGAACTGTCATTTTTTCTCTTTCTTAATCCCATTACAATGAGTTACATAGGTTATTAATTTAAGTTCATATTAATTTATATATGCATATAAAATTGGAATCTGTTCAATATTATCTATATTTTCCCTTAAAATTAGTGATAATGAAGTTGCTATCACACTTTTACGACCTGCAACATGTACAATTTGTAAATTAAATAGCTGTAACTTAAGGTCTCATATTTTTGTCTTTAATTTGTTCCAAGAGTGTAAGGGGATTGTGGTCTGTGTACGCAACTGTCTTCGTCACGTTGTCAGTCACATCAACATTAAAATGTTGTAAGACTAGTAACAAACTCAATAATTCTTTTTCGATTGTACAGTATTTGCTCTGGTGCTTGTTGAGTTTCTATGAAAAGTGGACATATGGCCATTCAATTCCATCATCATCTTCCTGTAATAGTACAGCTCCAACTCTAATCGTTAGCATTGAACGCAACTTGAAGGTTATAAAAAAAATTGATGTAGCTAAAACTGGTACTGAATTTAAATTCTCTGCTGCCTTCGGGCATTGTTCTGTCCACTGAAATTTTGTGTTTTTCTTTAGTAAATCTGTTTGCGTGCCAAAACTCTGCTGAACTTTGAAACAAACGTGTGGTAGAATCCGTTTGTCCCAAAACTTGAAGGGCTTCATTCTTTGTGGATGGTCGTGGAAATTACTTGATGGTGTTCGTCTTCACTTTCCTTGGGGTCAGCCTTCCATGGCCGATGTTATGTCTCCAGAATGTCATCTCTACCTTCATGAATTCTGTTTTCTTTAAGTTTATTACCAGTTTTGAGTCTTGTAATCATTCTAAGAGATCTGCCAATTGTACCATGGGATCCTTCCATGACTGGCTAAAGATCACTACATCATCCGGATAAACTACACAGCCATGACCCTGCTCATGACTCTTTGGAATGTGCCTGGCATGTTCTTCATTCTAAATGACATCACTTTGAATTGATATGGACCGTTTGGGGTTACAAACTCTGATTCGGTTCAATGATATCTTAATTGAGCATTGCATCCACTTCCTTCTGGACCTGTGTGGCTTTGAAAGGATTAAGTCTGTAGGGGTGTTATTTTATTGAAACAGCATTCTCTAATTCCACATCATGCACAATAGTATTAGTCCTCCTCATATTATTCCTGCATATTGCTTCAACAAACTTTCAAATAGGTTCTTTGTTCCTGAGACAGATAGTTCACTAACCTATCCCACACCTTAAGGACTTCCTCATTGCCAATTCCTGGCAAATATAGATTCCCTTAAGTTGAGATCCTTCAGCCACTGTTACCTCAGGGAGATTGCGTGTGTCTTCCCCAATGAACACAGATTTGAAGTACCCATTTAATTCTTCTGCCATTTCTTTGTTCCCCGTAATATATTCCCCTGTTGCTGTCTTCAAAGGCCCAATTTTAGTCCTAACCATTTTTTTGTTTTGTACAAACTTAAAAAAGCTTTTACTATCCTCCTTTATATTATTGGCCAGTTTACCTTTGTACCTCATTTTTCCTCTGCGTATATCCTTCTTAGTAATCCTCTGTTGCTCTTTAAAAGCTTCCCAGTCCTCAGTTTTCGATGGCTAGCTTCCTGACTAATTGAGTACAAGTTTGATATTTCTGTTCCCACAACACAATAAAGGTTTAGGATTTGCTAATTATCGAATGTAATATTAATTTGTCTCTGTTTGGTCCTTGGAAAACAGGAATGCAACAGACTAAGTGGAGACTGTAAAATATGTTAACTTGAATTGGCAGTGAACAATTGTGAGACCATCCTTTGCTTCTGATCAAGATGGGTTTGTGCAGTTGCTCATTGTGAGATTTGAAGGGACTATGGGTGAGCAGAGGGAATTGTTTTCCCATGCAAAGGAGTGAATACGCGCGTGTGTGTGTGTGTGTTTGCGCGCACACGTGTGTGTGTGCGCGTGTGTGTGCACGCGTGTATGTGTGTGTATGTGTGCACGCGCGTGTGTGTGTGTGTGTGTGTGTTGGTGTGTGTGTGTTGGTGTGTGTGTGTGGGTGTGTGTGTGGGAAATACCTGATATTCTTCTTCAGAATGGGTGGCATGGTGGCACAGTGGTTAGCACTGTTGCCTCACAGCGCCAGAGACCCAGGTTCTCAGGTGACTGACTGTATGGAGTTTGCACATTCTCCCCCCTTGTCTGCGTGGGTTTCCTCCAGGTCCTCCGGTTTCCTCCCACAGTCCGAAAATGTGCAGGTCAGGTGGATTGGCCATGCTAAATTGCCATAGTATTAGGTAAAGGGGTTAAACATAGGGGATTGGGTTTGGATGGTTTGCGCTTCGGCAGGTCGGTGTGGACTTGTTAGGCCAAAGGGCCTGTTTCCCAACTGTAAGTAATCTAATCTAATCTAAATTCATTTATGAAATGTTGGTGTCGCTGGCTTTCTTATTTCTTCCAGGTTATTTGCATTTTACTTCAGGCTGAAAGGACTTTGCAATGACTTTATCTGAAAAAGTGGTAGTCGAAAACCAGGGTTCATGGAAAATAGTTTGCCTCAAAGCAGTAAGAATGAGAATAGCTTGGGAAGGAACAATGAAACATCAAAGCAAGAATGACGTCACTCTCAGTCTGTATTGAGGAGATATGTATATGATATGAGCAGGTATTGTCGGATTGACAAACTCAAAAGTGGAAAATTCCCGAGGACCAGAGGAGGTATATCAGGGAGATGAGGGAGGAAATCACAGGGTCCAAACCTTTAATTAGTCTCTGTCCACAGGAGGCATGCTAGAGGACTGCAGAATCCTTGATGTGTTTCCCCTTTTCAAGTAGGGTATCAGAGGTGGACCCAGGATAACAGAGCTATGAGTGCCCATCAGTATTAGAGAAACTATTGGAGAAAATCCCAGAGGACAGACTTTTGGAGAGGTAAGGTTTGATCACGAATAGTCAGCACAGCTTTGTCAGAGGGAAGTCATGCTTAACAAATCTGGTGTCTTTTTACGAGGAGAAAACAAGTTCTGCAGATGAGTGTGGAGCAATTGTTGGAGTTTATATGGATTTCAGTAATGCCTTTGACAAGATCGCACATGGGGAGATTGATAATGAAGGTAAAAGAACATGACATCCAGAGTAACTTGGCAAGTTGCTCCAAAATTGGTTCAGTCAGAGGAGACAGAGGCCATTTCTATAATTGGAGGCCAGTGCCAGCGTGTATGTGTGTGTGTGTGTGTGTGTGTCTGTCTGTCTATGTGTGTTGACGGGGGGGATGAGGTGGGGTGGTAGTGGGTGGTGAGGTGTTTGGTGGTGGTGGTGAGTGGGTAGGGTGTAAGGTTGGAGATGACATAAATATTGATTGGATGGTTGGCAGTAAGGTAAATAGTCCTGGGGTACAGCTAGGAATAGACATATTGGTCAGATGAGCAGATCAGCGGCAGTTGAAATTTAGCTATGATAAGTGTGAGGTTATGCACTTTGGCAGAAGTCACAAGACAAGGTGGTACTCAATGAACGGTAAGACCATAGGAAGGCCAAAGAAACAGAGAGATTTTTAGGTGACAGTTAATAGCCTCCTGACGGTGGCTAGACAGATGAATAAGATAATTAAGAAGGAATGCAAGACACATTTTTTTTACCAATCAGGGCATAGACCATAAGAGTACAGTGGTACTGTTAGAACTGTATACGACATTTTCTTGTCCACATTTAGTGTAGTGTGTGCAGTCACGGTCACTGCACAATATGAAGGTTTTGCCTGCATTGGAGGGAGTGCAAAGGAGATTCACCAGAATGTTTCTTAGATTAGATTAGATTAGATTACTTACAGTGTGGAAACAGGCCCTTCGGCCCAACATGTCCACACCGACCCGCCGAAGCGCAACCCACCCATACCCCTACATTTACCCCTTACCTAACACTACGGGCAATTTAGCATGGCCAATTCACCTAACCCGCACATCTTTGGACTGTGGGAGGAAACCGGAGCACCCGGAGGAAACCCACGCAGACACGGGGAGAACGTGCAAACTCCACACAGCCAGTCGCCTAAGGCGGGAATTGAACCCAGGTCTCTGGCGCTGTGAGGCAGCAGTGATAACCACTGTGCCACCGTGCCACCCTAAAGCTTTGAAGTGGGAAGCTAGATAAGCTCTGGTTCCTTTCTCTAAAGCAAAGATCAAGGTATATAAGACAATTAGTGGCATGGACAGGGTGAATAGAAAGCAGTTGGTCCCCTTACTTGACGGGCCTAGAACACAGTGGCATAATTTTATGCTAAAAGGCAGAAGTTCCTTAGGAGACATGAGGAAAACTGTTCTCACCCAGGGGATGGTGGGGCCTGCAATGCACTGTCCAGCATGGTTGTTGAGATGGAAAACCTTTATAAATATCTTGGATAAGCATTTGAAATATCATAATGTTCAAGGTTTTGGCTCACGTGCTGGAAAATTGCACAAATGTAGATTCAATGTGATTTTGGCAGAACTATGTGATTCTGTCATTTTCGAATTCTGACTAGTTTGTGATTCAGATTCTTTTTTAAGAAAATATAATTTAGTGTAAGTTCCAGTTGTTGGTGCGGTCACTATCAGCGTCAGGTTCTGTAGTAGAGTGCTCATTCACAAATATATTTTTTCATATGAGTTATAAAACTGAATTAACAAGGAAAGCTTTCAAAGAGCTCTGCAACATGAGATATTAAATGACTGGATATCCACTGCAAATGCAGGTCATCACTGAAAAGATGTTTAGATATTCGTGGGACTGAAAGTGTATGACATAATTTAAGTCTGGTTGCTTGGAAGGCAAATTCCAATTAACATTTGAGATCTAATGAGATCAGCTTAATTCACTCTTTGGGGCATTCAAATACAGGCGAAAATTTCAATGATATCACATCATTAAAATAAATTTGTTGCTGTAATCTGTTTGTTGAAAAAGATAAAAATTGAAGATGGAATCATAGTTTCCCAGTGGAGACACAACACAATATAAAATAATCTTTGTAATTGACCCATTTCCAATTTCAACAGAATTCACCAATTTCAACACATTGCCAGCTGAAGGAAGGAAGAGTTTGTTTCACAAACAACAAAATGCTTCTTCCAAGGGAAAGGATCGAAAAAGTGTATGATACCATCCTTGCCACTGTCGGTATTCCTGGTAAGGCTTATAACAACATTAACTTGTGTAAATCTTTGCATGAAATCATCTTTATCCAGACAATAGTGCCCTCTCTTACTGAGTTTAAAGTCATGTAGAGCATTGCCTTTTTTTCTACATTGGGTTCAGTTTCTCTACAATGCGTTGGACCCTCGGTAACACTGATGAAGTTTGGCTGATGACTAACCCTGGCTGATGACTAACACTGGCTGATGACTAACCCTGGCTGATGACTAACCCTGGCTTGTCTTGGAAAGTATTTAGCAAGACCACTGCGGTAGTTGAAAACCTGCTAGCATTCTGATAGGTTTTGTAACAATCCAATTTTCACTGAGACCTCTTACTTTCTCCATTCCTTCATTTAAAGGTTTTTTTTGGTGGATCTAGCTCAGAAAGCTTGCTCCAGATACAACATGGGCAATGGGTGGGCTGAGCCATTCATCATGGAGTCAGCACGGGTGTGATTTGTGCCATCTGTAAAAAGATGAACAGAACATGGTGCAGAATTTAATTGGACAAATGCTGAGATCTGGAGTGCTGTGGCAACTGCTCTCCCGCAAAGGGTCAAACAACTTTGTCAAACAAAACATTTTACATGCTGCCCTACTTTGCTGTTATCCTTTGATGTTCCCTGATCAATAACAGTCCATGTGAAAGTGCTTCCATTTGCTTTCGTTCAGGAATGCCATTTTTTTACTCTAGTTATTAACTTATATTTGCATTTCTTAGTTTCTGATGCCAAGCAGTGTTACAATTCCAGTGATCTCCATGGGGAATGTTAGTTAAACTATGGGGATGCATCGCCCTAGTATGTGTTCCAAATCTGGGAGGGGGATCTGTGTTCACAACAAAAGGGGCTAGGAGAGAGCTTGAGTGTGTGAGCATGGACATCAGTCAGGAAGCTTTGTTTAATCCCAAATAAACTGTCTGATTTCTAAACTAGAACGTTGCAAAGACCAATGCTCTGTCTTTTCAGGTTTCATTTGGGTGGGGGATGTTATGTACTGTCTTGGACAATTTGGAAGGAGTCTGTCCCAAATATCGAAGCTCTGCTGATTGCACTAGGTATCCAACCTTGGGACATGGTGGTTGGATTCACTGCTGAATACTTTCATTGTTCAGACTGAAACAATGCCCAATCATTTGTCATCCGTATTGTGGAAGTCATCCATTGCTGAATATTATGGAGTGATTCAGTGTCCTATACTGTCATTCATATAGTATGGATATATAATTTTGGAGGCAATCTGATTTGTAGAGGCTCCAAAACCGAAGAAGAAATTTTTCACTCAATGCTGAAAATGTGTTGCTGGTTAAAGCACAGCAGGTCAGGCAGCATCTCAGGAATAGGGAATTCGACGTTTCGAGCATAAGCCCTTCATCAGGAATTCCCTATTCCTGAGATGCTGCCTGACCTGCTGTGCTTTAACCAGCAACACATTTTCAGCTGTGATCTCCAGCATCTGCAGACCTCATTTTTTACTCGAAGATTTTCACTCAATGCCCAAGTTCCACATCTTACTTTCTTTGTTTTATTGATCCTGGGTATCTTTGTGTAGATGTTGTTGTCTTATTGGAAACTCCAGCCACTCTAAGCTACCTATAAATCAGGTGAAATCAACTACTGTCAACCCCCCCAAAAAAGTGCAAATGACTTTATTTGTCAGCAACTGCTGCTCATGTTCTTCCCTATGTCTCTTTAATCTGCAAATTGTTCATTTAGAGAGAGTTTGCTGCTCTGGTTAAGATTCTTTAAACATCATACGACATAGAATAACAATTACCTTTTCACCATAATTTACATGTGGGCTCAGGCACGGAGAATGTTTGATCAGTAACTTCAAGTTCGTTTTTCTCTCTCTCTCTCTCTTACAGTTAGTCTAGTGGTGATTCTAATCTTGTCTCGGGGAAAATGTGGTCTTTCTACATGCAGCACTTACTATTTGGTGGCCATGGCGATGTCAGATCTGCTGTTCCTTGTTTTTTATGCTGTATTTCGCCGATTTCCATATTATTATTATCCGTTGTGTTTCCTGGACATCACTCCTGTTTGTTGTGTTATTTACGCACTGAGCCGATTGACCATTGATTCATCTGTCTGGTTCACTGTAGCCTTTTCTTTTGATCGATTTGTTGCCATTTGTTTTCATCAGATGAAAACTAATTACTGCACAGAGAAAACTGCAGTGAAGGTTCTAGCAACAATCTGCATATTTTTTTCTTTAAAGAACATTCCCAGCTACTTTCGATTTGAATCCGGAATAATCATCAACAGTGTTCCATGGTACTGTCATACCAGTTATGCTTATTATAATGACCGTCGTTGGGCAAGTTTTAAATATTTTGAAAAATTTTTAACACCATTTCTTCCATTCACTTTGATTCTCTTTATCAACATTCTGACTGTCAGGCACATCTTTGAGGGCATTAAGGTGCGTAAAGGACTGAGGGGTCAGAGAAAAATAGAGAATGATCCAGAGATAGAGAGCAGAAAGAAATCAGTAACTTTACTCTTTGCCATATCTGCCAGCTTCATACTTCTCTGGTTGATGTATATTTTGTTTTCGTTTAATGCCGGTATTTCCTTGAATCCCGCTGCTTATTCTCTCTTTATACAAGCTGCATTTATGCTGCGGAACCTAAGTTGCTGCACAAATGCATTTATCTATGTGCTGACACAGAAAAATTTCCGAGACCAGTTAAAATATGCTTTAAAGTGCCCAGTTATAAAAGTAATTCAATTGATGAATTGATAGTTAAATTCAATTACTGAGATCCAACATGAAATGCAGCAGGTCATGAAATGAGGAGTCCACGTGAGGAATGTATAAAGGAGAAGGTAGAGTAGTAACATAACATTTATTTTCTGATGGGCAATGAATGACGCCATCTGGGGAGCGAAATGAAAGTGACCGTGGGAGGAAAGTTGTTAGCAATGAGCAACAGTTAGTGGAAAGCTGAAAACAAAAGCATAACCGAAAGTGGAATTAGACTGGCAGAAAATAAAATTCATCCCAATCAATTAAAAAAGGACAATGGTCTGAAACAAACCATTTTCAGAAGTGACCGTATACAAATATAAATGACCTGGAGAAAATCGTTCCCAGCAGGCCAGAGTGGGAACAGTAACGACAGGGCTCCTGCCACCTTTCCTCACTGAATTCTCTGATCTGCACATACTGTATCTTTTAATTAGACACACGTTTTGGCAATTGTTTACTTTAGCTGTTTCCACTCAGATCCCCATGGTTTGATGCTGATATCATTCCCTTTCTTTACTCATTTCTTTCCACAAATGAGCTGTTCTGTTGAAGGGGGGATCCAAAGCCCATCAGAGGTCTTGGTAACACACAAGGTTTCAAGTTCAGGAATGAGGTAGAATGTTGCAGATGAGCCGACATCCTCAGTGATTCCATGAAATTGTTTTGTGGCTCTCATTGACTCCATCAAGCTCAGCAGAAATTGACTCTGCCTGAATCTTGTTTGCTTCTGGCCTCATATTGCAGCCTGAGATAGTTCAGAAGGATATTTGTATAATCACCAAGAATTATTGTTTCCTTCAACAAAACAACTGCTAAACCCATCCCTGCTTCAGCTCATAATTGATAAATTCGTCATTCATTCCATTGGTACCCTTGGAACCTCGTATTCCACCGCGATATCGCTGGACACTACATTTCATTTGTCCAAATTTGTTCCGCTGTTCTGGTTTGGTTTCTGAACAAATCACAATGTTCCCTGATCATCTGGTCATGGAGGAAACAACACAGGCTTATTGTCCTTCAAACTATCGACTTTAAATTTCTATTCATGTATTCAAAATGTTCCATGTGCATCCACCGATTTCTGTTTTTTTGGACTGGTGAATATCTTCTTTGATAAACTCTGTATGGAAGTGTTTGATGTACTGCTTTCTTGTAAATGTTACCAACTGGTGTGATGATTTAAAAAAAGTCATAGATTGCATTGCATTAATTCAAATGAAATGGTAAGGATGAATTCCAGAAACAATAGTAAGTCAGACGATTGGGAGTAATTGTGGACCCCGCAAAGGTGACCACGGAAATGATCAGGGATGGATCAAATTTGAATGCAGCATTCCCTTGAAGAAAAGATCCCTCTGGAATTACCACGACATTATCAATCTCGTTGACATCTCCCCAAACATAGTGCAAGCCTATTTAGAGTCATAGGGTCATACAGCACAGAAACAGACCATTCTGTCCAAACAGCCCATGTGAAACATAATCCCAAACTAAACTAAATAAAACATAGAACATTAAAGCACAGTACAGGCCCTTCAGCCTTCGATGTTGTGTCACCCTGTGAAACCAATCTGAAGCCCATCCAACTGATTCCATTCTTGTCCATATGGAGATGACCTGGGGGTTGCAGTGAGAGGGAGAGACTCACTGAGATAGAACATAGAACAGTACAGCGCAGAACAAGCCCTTCGGCCCTCAATGTTGTGCCGACCTGTGAACTATTCTCAGCTCGTCCCCCTACACTATCCCCAAATCATCCATGTGCTTATCTAAGGATTGTTTAAATCTCCCTAATGTGGCTGAGTTAACTATATTAGCAGGTAGTGCATTCTACGCCCTTACCACATTCTGCATAAAGAACCTGCCTCTGACATCTGTCCTAAATCTATCACCCCTCAATTTGTAGTTATGCCCCCTTGTACAAGCTGACGTCATCATTCTAGGAAAAAGACTTTCACTGTCTACCCTATCTAATCCTCTGATCATCTTGCATGTCTCTATCAAATCCCCTTTTCGCTTTCTTCTTGCCAATGAGAACAGGTTCAAGTCTCTCGGCCTTTCATAGAACATTACAGCGCAGTACAGGCCCTTCGGCCCGTGATGTTGTGCCGACCTGTCATACCAATCTGAAGCCCAGCCAACCTACATTATTCCATGCACATCCATGTGCTTGTCCAATGACGACTTAAATGTACTTAGTTGGTGACTCTACTACCTTTGCAGGCAAAGCATTCCATACTCTGAGTAAAGAAACTACCTCTGACATCTGTCTTATACCTATCTCCCCTCAATTTAAATCTATGACCCCCCCCCCCCCCCCCCCGTGCTCGCCATCACCATACTTGGAAAAAGGCTCTCCCTGTCCACCCTATCTAACCCTCTGATTATCTTATATGTCTCTATTAAGTCACCTCTCAACCTTCTTCTCTCTATCGAAAACAGCCTCAAGTCCCTCAGCCTTTCATCGTAAGACCTTCCCTCCATACCAGGCAACATCCGAGTAAATCTCCTCTGCACGCTTTCCAAAGCTTCCACATCTTTCTTATCAGAACTGTACACAATACTCCAAGTGCGGCCGTACCAGAGTTTTGTACAGCTGTAGCATAACCTCGTGGTTCCGGAACTCGATCCCTCTATTAATAAAAGCTAAAATACTGTATGCCTTCTTAACAACCCTGTCAACCTGGGTGGCAACTTTCAAGGATCTGTGTACATGGACACCGAAATCTCTCTGCTCATCTACACTACCAAGAATCTTACCATTAGCCCAGTACTTTGCATTCCAGTTAATCCGACCAAAGTGAATCACCTCACACTTGTCCACATTAAACTCCATTTGCCACCTCTCAGCTCAGCTCTGCAACTTATCTATGTCTCCCTGTAACCTACAACATCCTTCGTCACTATCCACAACTCCACCGACCTTAGTGTCATCTGCAAATTTACTAACCCACCCTTCTACAGCCTCATCCAGGTCGTTTATAAAAATGACGAACAGCAGTGAACCCAACACTGATCCTTACGGTACACCACTGGTAACTGGACTCCAGGATGAACATTTCCCATCAACCACCACCCTCTGTCTTCTTTCAGCAAGCCAATTACTGATTCAAACTGCTATATCTCCCACAATCCCATTCCTCCGCATTTTGTACAATAGCCTACTGTGGGGAACCTTATCGAACACCTTGCTGAAATCCATATACACCACATCAACCGGTTTACTCTCATCTACCTGTTTGGTCACCTTCTCAAAGAATTCAATAAGGATTGTGAGGCACGACCTACACTTCACAAAGCTGTGCTGACTATCCCTAATCAAATTATTCTTTTCTAGATGATTATAAATTCTATCTCTTATAATCTTTTCCAACACTTTACCAACAACTGAAGTAAGGCTCACTGGTCTATAATTACCAGGATTGTCTCTACTCCCCTTCTTGAACAAGGGAATCACATTTGCTACCCTCCAGTCTTCTGGCACTATTCCTGTAGACAATGACGATTTAAAGAAAATTGCCAAAGGCTCGGCAATCTCCTCCCTGGCTTCCCAGAGGATCCTAGGATAAATCCCATCCGGCCCAGGGATCTTATCTATTTTCACACTCTGCAGGATTTTTAATACCTCTTCCTTGTGAACCTCAATCACACCTAGTCTAGTAGCCTGTATCTCAGTAATCTCCTCGACAACATTGTCATTTTCTAGAGTGAATACTGTTGAAAAATATTCATTTAGTGCTTACCCTATTTCCTCTGACTCCACACACAACTTCCCACTACTATTGATTGGCCCTAATCTTACTCTTGTCATTCTTTTATTCCTTAAATACCTATGGAAAGCCTTAGGGTTTACCCTGACCCTATCCGCCAACAACTTCTCATGTCTCCTCCTGGCTCTTCTGAGTTCTCTCTTTAGGTCTTTCCTGGCTGCCTTGTAACCCTCAAGCGCCCAAACTGAGCCTTTACATTTCATCCTAACATAAGCCTTCTTCTTCCTCTTGACCAGAGTTCCACTTCCTTCGTAAACCACGGCTTGCATGCTCTACAGCTTCCTCCCTCCCTGACAGATACATACTTATCTAGGACACACAGTAGCTTTTCCTTGAATAAGCTCCACATTTCTAATATTCCTTCCCCATCCTTTGCTTCCTAAATCTTGCCTAATCGCATCGTAATTGCCTTTCCCCCAGCTGTAACTTTCCCCCAGTGGTATACACCTATCCATTTCTATCATTAAAGTAAACATAACAGAATTGTGATCGCTATCACCAAAGTGCTCACCTACATCCAACTCTAACACCTGGCCAGGCTCATTATCCAGTACCAAACCTAACGTGGCTTCGCCCCTTGTTGGTCTGTCTACATACTGTGTCAGGAAGCCCTCCTGCACACACTGGACAAAAATGACCCATCTATAGCACTCGTAGTATAGTGTTCCCACTCAATATTTGGAAAGTTGAAGTCCCCCATGACAACTACCCTGTCTCTCTCACTCCTATCGAGAACCATTTTTGCTATCCTTTCCTCTACACCTCTGGAACTACACCTCTACACTTCAGAGGCCAATAGAAAATGCCTAACAGGGTGACCTCTCCTTTCCTGTTTCTAACTTCAGCCCATATTACCTCAGTTGACGAGTCCCCAAACATCCTTTCTGCAACTGTAATACTGTCCTTGACCAACAACGCCACACCTCCCCCTCTTTTACCATCTTCTCTGTTCTTACTGAAACATCTAATCCTGGAATCTGCAACAACCATTCCTGTCCCTACTCTAACCATGTCTCCGAAATGGCCACAACATTGAAGTCCCAGGTAACAACCCATGCTGCAAGTTCACCTACCTTATTCCAGATGCTCCTGGCATTGAAGTAGACGCACCTCAAACTAACTTCTTGCTTGCCAGTGCCATCTTGCATCCCTGAAACCTGATTTTGCACCTCCCTATTCTCAATCTTTTCTATACTCAAACTGCAATTTTGGTTCCCCTCCCCCTGCCGGATTAGTTTAAACCCACCCCAATAGCCTTACCGAATTTCCCTCCCCAGGATATTGGTACCTCTCTGATTCAGATGAAAACCATCCTGCTTGTAGAGGTCCCACCTAGCCCAGAAAGAGCTCCAATTATCCAAGAATCCAAAACCCTCCCTCCTGCACCATCCCTGTAGCCACGTGTTCAACTCCTCTCTCTCTCTCCCTATTCCTTGCCTCACTAGCACGTAGCACGGGCAACAAACCAGAGACAACAACGTTGTTTGTCCTAGCTCTAAGCTTCCATCCTAGCTCCCTGAATTTCTGCCTTAAATCCCCATCTCTCTTCCTACCTATGTCGTTGATGTCTATGTGGACCACGACTTGGGGCTGCTCCCCTCCCCCTTTAGGATCCCAAACAAAAATCCCAGCAGTAACTCTTGCCCAGTGGTACGTTATTCACCTCCCTTATTCTATTTGTTGGCTGGTTCTGCATTGATATTTATTTTGTTTTCTTTACTTTAGTTGTTAACTTAATGATAGGTTTGGACTATTTACCTCAATAGTTTGTTTGAAATTGATCTGTGGCAATTACTGTGATTTTATAATTATGTTAAGTTGATGTTTCTTTATGTGCCTGCATCTGAATAGAGATGGTGATTTTTCATGATTTTTCTTTCAGTTAACATATTGGCGTTTGTAATCCAGAATCAAGGAAATTGTGGCCTCTCAAAATGTATCACTTGCTACTTGTTGGCGATAACAGCAGCAGATCTGATTTTTGTTATTTTCAGTGTCTTACTGAATTAATAATATTCATTTCCCAGTTACATTCTTGTTCATCACTCCTGTATGTGCACACAGATCTGCTCTGTTTCCCGCAGCCCTGGACCGGTCTGTTTGGTTCACAGTCGCTTTCACATTCAACCGGTTTACACCAATTTGTTGTCAGAAATTAACAACAAGATGTTGCAGCAAGAGAATGGCGATTGTGGTTATAGTAATTGTGAGTGCCGTTATTTTTTATGCTCAATTCCCTGGTACTTTGCATTTATCCCTTCCTTTATTATTGATAATGTGTATGGTTTTCCATTATAGTACCACAATATTATAGCACAATCTTCTGGACAATGTATGAGTGTTTTAATAGTATTATTAGAACTTTGCTTCCATTTATATTGATTGTAGTGTTCAATGTTCCCACTGTCAGAAATATAATAGGAGTCAATTGAGTCCACCAGTGTCTCTGGGATTATGAGAATGGAACGAATAGAATTGATCCAGAAATTGTAAAACCGAGAAAATCCATCATTTTGCTGCTCATTTTGCTAATTTTATAGCGTTATGGACGACGTATGTAGCACATTCTTCATATTGGCTGGATGTAAGTTATAATTATGAAAGCAACACATTTAGTGATCCACTAGTTGTGTTTCAAGAAATTTGATTAATGTTGTGACTTCTGAGTTCTCGTACAAACACTGACCCAGACAAAATTCAGAGAGGAGGTAAAGGATGGACTGATGCATCCATTTTATTTAATTGTTATATTATGCATGTAAACAAATTAAGCTGACCTGCAATCAGAGCTATGATTTTACTCATTAAAAACCATCATTTCATGTTTATTCTAAAGTGTTGGAAATGCTTGTCCATAGATCCCTGATTGTGACAGACAGGTTAAGCAGGCAAAGGGGACGTTTGCCTTTATCAGTCTTAGCATGGACTATAATAGATGGGAGGTTATTTTGGAGCTGTTCAGAACTTTGGTGAGGCCACAGCAGGTGAACTGTGTGCAATTCTGGCCATCACATTCCAGGAAGAATACAAAGGATAAAAGACCCCTGCGTTTCTCTGTGACATCATCTGGCCTCAATAACCTTCTCATCTCAGCAATTGCCTTCACCTCCCTAGCTCTCGTTATCCACCAAAACAAATTCTGTGGGTGAGATTTTGCTCATTTCTCCTCAGAACTCCCAATGAGTTTGAAACCTACATTTCTTATTGGTTTCTTTGAAAAATAATTCATCTGTTTTATGATTCTTAATGTTTTAAAATAAGAAAGTGTATCATTTTGATTGGTCTGCAGAGGAACTTGATGCTTGTGTGCTGACATTCCACTTGTCCTAATCTCTTGTTCTGACCATCACCACCCCACCCCCCACAGGGTGCCCCCCACCCTAAAGCTAACGGTGATGAAAAGAGCAACATAGGCAAGCAAACGCGAAGGGATGATCAGAGAGAAAGCAAAGTGTAGTGTGTGTGTGAGAGTGGGGATGGAAGGAAGGGAGAGAGAGAATTATGCTAGTTGGAGAGGCAACAGAGTCCGTTGAGCATGAGTGGATGAAAAGAAAGTGAGTGAGAGATTGTGTAAAAAGAGTTGAATAAAAGAGAGTGGGGACGACTGACAGAGGCTGGATGCGTGAGAAAGTGAGTGGTGCATGAGAAAATGAGAGTACAGTGAGTGAGACAAAGAGCTGAAAAAGAAAGCATCAAATAGACAGGGCACATGTACAGTTTCTGACACTGAGAGACATACAAGCTGCAAAGTAGCAGATGGTGATGAATCATTCATAGTGGCAGTAAACCAATATGGACAGCTTCACTGAGATATCAAGTAATTAGCAGATGGAAAATAATGTAACAGAGATCTCTGTCCGTTTGTGACAGAGATTTCCACACTGACTCAGTGATAGATTAAAATCCCCGTTCCTTGTCCAGTCTATTCTTCCAGACCTAATGAGGATTTGTCTCTGAGAGAGTACAGTTTTCTGTTCAATATTATGGTATTGCAAAATGAATGTCAAAGGTGTAACAGAGTTCACTACATCTTATCACATCTGGTTCATGTGAAATATATTTAAAACGTTGACGGATGGAATATAATCTGTTGAAATGCAATTTGTGTTTGCAGACAACACACACATATATAAAAACAGAATGTTTTGGTTTGAAATAGTGAAGCATTATGAAATATTATTGCCTGGGGGCACTGATGGTGTCAGAAAGTGAACATTATGGTCAAACACTATGGACAAATGATACATTGTCAGTTATTGCCAGGAGAGACTCATCAGACTAAAAGGTAGTCTGACAATGTAGAATCTCCGTAAGTCAGATATTTTCTTTCACTGAATATGTTACTATATCTTTGGATGTACACATATAGAGATTGGCGTAGGTAGGTGAGGGCAAGATAGGTGGGCTCAAAGGCAACATCTGTCCACTATAACCCAACGAATCTATGTTCTTCGAATGTACGACTGAAAGACATGGTACTGCTAAAACAAAAGGTAACAGCGAAATAAACCATTCAAAATACTTAACAAAAATGCTTTCAGAGAAGTATGGTAAGCAAGAGAGGTGCTATGGCTTCATGAAAAGGAAAAGTGACTGATATTTAGTGAAGAGAATCAATTGCAAATGTTGGAAGAACTTTACCACAACCCAGGATTGACACATTCTGGAAATTTGAGAATGACCACTGTTTGAAGAAAGGCTGGATCAGTTTGGACAATATTCATTGGAGTTCAAAACAACGAGCTGCAAATCTCATAGAAACCTACACCATTATATCAGCACCATGCAGGGTAAATGCAAGAAGGATCTTCTCAATGACTGAGGTAATTCAGAGCTCAGGGACACAGTGCAAGAATATGGGATATGCTATTTAGTACTGAACTGAAGACATACATTAGATTACTTTTTTTAGATTACTTACAGTGTGGAAACAGGCCCTTCGGCCCAACAAGTCCACACCGACCCGCCGAAGCGACAACCCACCCATACCCCTTACCTAACACTACGGGCAATTTAGCATGGCCAATTCACCTGACCCGCACATCTTTGGACTGTGGGAGGAAACCGGAGCACCCAGAGGAAACCCACGCAGACACAGGGAGAACGTGCAAACTCCACACAGTCAGTCACCTGAGGTGGGAATTGAACCCAGGTCCCTGGCGCTGTGAGGCAGCAGTGCTAAGCACTGTGCCACCGTGCCGCCCAGAGAATGGTGAGCCAGAGGAATTATTTGCCCCAGAACGTGGTTGAGACCTTAATATTGAATGTTTTAAAGAATGAGCTAGATATAGTTTTCGGGGCAAAAGCAGAAACAGGATACTGACTTGGATGATCAGACATGATCATAGTGAATGGTGGATCATGCCTGCTCCGTTGCTTCTATATCTACTAGGATAGTATGCATGTGGGAGGGGAGGGGGGAGGTGGTTTTGCAGAGAGAGGGACAGTCTCAGGGCAAAATTGAGAATATGTCCTTCACAGAACTGCTTTTGAATCATGAGGTTTCTGTTTTTCAGTGTTTGAGTAAAAAATGAGGTCTGCAGATGCTGGAGATCACAGCTGCAAATGTGTTGCTGGTCAAAGCACAGCAGGCCAGGCAGCATCTCAGGAATAGAGAATTCGACGTTTCGAGCATAAGCCCTTCATCAGGAATAAGAGAGAGAGCCAAGCAGGCTGAGATAAAAGGTAGGGAGGAGGGACTAGGGGGAGGGGCGATGGAGGTGGGATAGGTGGAAGGAGGTCAAGGTGAGGGTGATAGGCCGGAGTGGGGTGGGGGCGGAGAGGTCAGGAAGAGGATTGCAGGTTAGGAGGGCGGTGCTGAGTTGAGGGAACCGACTGAGACAAGGTGGGGGGAGGGGAAATGAGGAAGCTGGAGAAATCTGAATTCATACCTTGTGGTTGGAGGGTTCCCAGGCGGAAGATGAGGCGCTCCTCCTCCAGCCGTCGTGTAGTTGTGTTCTGCCGGTGGAGGAGTCCAAGGACCTGCATGTCCTCGGTGGAGTGGGAGGGGGAGTTAAAGTGTTGAGCCACGGGGTGATTGGGTTGGTTGGTTCGGGCGGCCCAGAGGTGTTCTCTGAAGCGTTCCGCAAGTAAGCAGCCTGTCTCACCAATATAGAGGAGGCCACATCGGGTGCAGCGGATGCAATAGATGATGTGTGTGGAGGTACAGGTGAACTTGTGGCGGATATGGAAGGATCCCTTGGGGCCTTGGAGGGAAGTGAGTGTGGAGGTGTGGGCGCAAGTTTTACATTTCCTGCGGTTGCAGGGGAAGGTTTTTTTCTTGGACTAAAGGGGACAGGACCGTGTCGAGGTATTGGGAGATGAGTTCGGTGGGGCAGGAGCAGGCTGAGACAATGGGTCGGCCGGGGCAGGCAGGTTTGTGGATTTTGGGCAGGAGGTAGAAACGGGCGGTGCGGGTTTTTTCTTGGACTAAAGGGGACACCCCCCACCAACCCAACCTCCACCCCCGGCAAAAAAAACTCCCCACCTACGTTCGGGACACCACCCACGCCCTCCACCTCCTCCAGGATTTTCGCTTCCCCGGTCCCCAATGCCTCATTTTCACTATGGACATCCAGTCCCTGTACACCTCCATCCCCCATCACGAAGGACTCAAAGCCCTCCGCTTCTTCCTTTCCCGCCGCACCAACCAGTACCCTTCCACTGACACCCTCCTTCGACTGACTGAACTGGTCCTCACCCTGAATAACTTCTCTTTTCAATCCTCCCACTTCCTCCAAACTAAAGGAGTTGCCATGGGCACCCGCATGGGCCCCAGCTATGCCTGCCTCTTCGTAGGATATGTGAAACAGTCCATCTTCCGCAACTACACTGGCACCACCCCCCACCTTTTCCTCCGCTACATCGATGACTGTATCGGCGCTGCCTCGTGCTCCCACGAGGAGGTTGAACAGTTCATCAACTTTACTAACACCTTCCATCCCGACCTGAAATTCACCTGGACTGTCTCAGACTCCTCCCTCCCCTTCCTAGACCTTTCCATTTCTATCTCGGGCGACCGACTCAACACAGACATCTATTATAAACCGACTGACTCCCACAGCTACCTGGACTACACCTCCTCCCACCCTGCCCCCTGTAAAAACGCCATCCCATATTCCCAATTCCTTCGTCTCCGCCGCATCTGCTCCCAGGAGGACCAATTCCAACACCGCACAGCCCAGATGGCCTCCTTCTTCAAGGACCGCAGATTCCCCCCAGACGTGATCGACGATGCTCTCCACCGCATCTCCTCCACTTCCCGCTCCTCCGCCCTTGAGCCCCGCTCCTCCAACCGCCACCAAGACAGAACCCCACTGGTTCTCACCTACCACCCCACCAACCTCCGCATACAACGTATTATCCGCCGCCATTTCCGCCACCTCCAAACGGACCCCACCACCAAGGATATATTTCCCTCCCCTCCCCTATCAGCGTTCCGCAAGGACCACTCCCTTTGTGACTCCCTTGTCAGATCCACACCCCCCACCAACCCAACCTCCACCCCCGGCACCTTCCCCTGCAACCGCAGGAAATGTAAAACTTGCGCCCACACCTCCACACTCACTTCCCTCCAAGGCCCCAAGGGATCCTTCCATATCCGCCACAAGTTCACCTGTACCTCCACACACATCATCTATTGCATCCGCTGCACCCGATGTGGCCTCCTCTATATTGGTGAGACAGGCCGCTTACTTGCGGAACGCTTCAGAGAACACCTCTGGGCCGCCCGGACCAACCAACCCAATCACCCCGTGGCTCAACACTTTAACTCCCCCTCCCACTCCACCGAGGACATGCAGGTCCTTGGACTCCTCCACCGGCAGAACACAACTACACGACGGCTGGAGGAGGAGCGCCTCATCTTCCGCCTGGGAACCCTCCAACCACAAGGTATGAATTCAGATTTCTCCAGTTTCCTCATTTCCCCTCCCCCCACCTTGTCTCAGTCGGTTCCCTCAACTCAGCACCGCCCTCCTAACCTGCAATCCTCTTCCTGACCTCTCCGCCCCCACCCCACTCCGGCCTATCACCCTCACCTTGACCTCCTTCCACCTATCCCACCTCCATCGCCCCTCCCCCTAGTCCCTCCTCCCTACCTTTTATCTTAGCCTGCTTGGCTCTCTCTCTTATTCCTGATGAAGGGCTTATGCTCGAAACGTTGAATTCTCTATTCCTGAGATGCTGCCTAACCTGCTGTGCTTTGACCAGCAACACATTTGCAGCAGTTTTTCAGTGTTTCCAGATCCTCTAATATTTAGTTTTACTAAAGTCAGCATTGTCCTAGAGGGTTACCCTCTCACTACAAAGAGGGGACAGCTGGTGAGTTTAATCTGACGGCCACCACGCAGGGTCTTCAGGGTGACCTCAGCTGGAAAGGGTAACCCTTTAGTATCACTCTGCATCACCAAGCAGTCATCCAGCTACCTGCAATTTATAGAAACCCTTGTAGTGCAGATAGAGGCCATTAGGCCAATCAAGTTTCCCTGAAGGGCATTCCACCTACGCCCACTCCCCACACAATTCCTGTAACCTTGCATTTCCCATGGCAAACCCAACTAAGCTGCTCAGCCCTGCACACTATGGACAAGAATGCTAACCTTCCTCCTGGCCGCCAGAGGGAGCCGCTCGGTTTCGCCTCACGGCCCTGGCCTGAGACACCTCTTGACTTTTCCGGCTTCCTCCTTGTCAGAAGGAAAGGGGAGGGAGCAAGAGGTTACTCGGACCAGGGCTGTAAGGCGAGGCAGAGCGACTCCCTCTGGCGGCCAGGAGGAGAAATCGGCGCCCACCGCCTGAATGAATGAAACTAGTTTTTTTTAAGACAGATGTTCCACTGGGTCCTATATTGTCCTATATTTCATCACCCTGTGGTGAGACAGCACCCACCCTCTGAAATACCAGCATGAATTACTTTAATACTGTAATACAGGACATGTGTAACTGTTAGGAACCACTAAAGATTAAAACATTTAACATTATTACTTAGACAGAAGTTAAATGAACTTGACTTGTTGCTTCCTGTTTTCTGCCTCACTCCCTTTTTAAATAAAGGAGATATATTAGTTATTTTCCCAGTCTCAAGGAACCTCTGAATTTTAATTCATGCAGAAAATAAAAGCAGTGGAAGAGCAATCGTGATAGAGAGATGGCATTGTAAGGGGACCAGGCAGATGTCTCTCAGGATGGAGATGTGACACCAGGTAGTTCAATGGTCTTTATGGAAAGGGAATTATACCCCTGGTGGTGAGGTCCATTTGGAGGTGACGGAAATGTTGTTGGATGATTTGGTTTATGCAAAGGTTGGTAGGGTGGTAGGTGAGCACCAGGGGGGTCCTGTCCTCCATCCCCATCCCCATTCACCTACTATACTCTATGCTACTTTCTACCCACCCCTACCCTCCCCTCATTTATCTCTCCAACCTGCAGTCACTCTGCCTCTATTCCTGACGAAGGACTTTTGCCCAAAACGTCAATTTTCCTGCTCCTCGGATGCCGCCTGAACTGCTGTGCTTTTTCAGCACCACTCTAATCTGGAATCTGGATTCCAGCATCTGCAGTCCTTGTTTTTACTCTTTTGCTAAACCTAACCATAGACCTAGCTCTGACCATAACATTGATCCTGACCCAATCCTTATCCAAACCCCTAAGCTTAATGTAAACCTTACACTAACTCTAACCCAAGCTCTAGCCCTAGACCGAGCCCTAAACCCAGCCGTAGACATAGCTCCAAATCTAACCCTATCCCAAATCATGCTAATCAGAAACACAAACATAACTCTAACCAGAAACATAAACATAACCCTATCGCTCTAGACCTAGCCCCAACCCTAGCCGTAAACCTAACCCTAACCTTAACCCTAATGCCAGCCCAAGTGCAAGCCTTAGCTCTAACCCTAACACTATCCCTCACCCTAGCTCTATCCCTACCCCAATACCAACCTTAGCCCTAGCCCTAATCCTAACCTTATACCAAACGCTAATTCTAACACTACCACTACACCTGCCTCTAACCCTAACTGTAACCCAGACCCTACCCCAAGCCATAACCATAACCCTTACCCTAAACCTAGCCCTAACACTAAATCACCATAGGCCATATTCTAACTCTAAAAGTAACCCTAACCCTAACCCTAACTCACACCCCAACTGTAACACTAACCTTATCCTAGCCATAGGCCATACTTGAACTCTAAAACCCAAACCTAACCCTAAGCCTAACCATAAACCTAACGCTAACCCTAATTCTAAACCTAAATCTAACCCTCGCTCTAGCCCTAAACTTAACCCTAACCATAACCTTAATCCTAAACTAAGCGCTAGCTCTAGCGTGAGCCCAGGCCCTAACCCTAGCTCAAGATATAGCCCAAGCCCTAAAACTAACCCTAGCCATAACCCTAATTGCTAACTCTCACCCTAACAATAACCCTAACCCTAAACCTAGCCCTCATGCTAGCCCTAGACCTAATCCTATATCTTGCACTAATCCTAACCCATCAGTAGCCCGAGCCCTACCTCTATCCCTCACCTGAACCCTATCCCTAATCCCAACACTTAGGCTAACCCTCACATGAACTCTAACACTAGCTCCAGCCATGGCCCCAAGTCTGGACAAGCTGCAGCCCTAAATCCAACCCTAAACATAAGCCTAACACTAACCCTAACCTTTACGCTAAACCTAACCCTAACTCTAACCCTAGCCATACCCCAAGCCCCAACTCTGACACTAACCCCAAACATAACCCAACTTAACCCTAACACTCCCACTACACCTATCCCTAACCCTAGCCTTAACACTAAACCTACCTCTATGTTAACCCTAAACTAACCCTATCCCTAGCTTTAGCCTAACGCTAACCCTAATTTGACCACTACACCTACCCCTAACCTTAACACTGCCCCAACCGCTAACCTTACTCCTAGCCCAAACCCTAACACTAGCCTTATCCCTAAGCCAAACGCTCACCCTAACCCTACCTGTATTTCTAACCCTAACTGTAACCAGAACCTTACCCCAATCCTAACCATAACCCTTACATTAATCCTAACCCTCACCCAAACACTAGCCTTAGCCCTAGCTCTAAACCGCACCTGAACCCAACCCCTACCGCTACCCTTAACCATAATCCAGACTCTAACCCTAACCCCAATCCTAACACTAAGCATAACCATAAATCTAACCCTACCCCTACGCCTAACCATAAAACTAAAACTAACCCTAACACTAACACTAAACGTAAACCTAACTATAACCTAAACACTAACCCTAACTCTGTACTTAGCCCTAGTCATAACCCTAACCCTAACTGCAACCTTAACCATAATCCTAGTGCGAGCCATGGACCTAACCCTAACACTAATCCTCACCCTAACCCTATTCCTACCCCTAATCATTATGCCAACCCTAAACCGAATCTTTTTCCCAGGCCCTAACCCTAATGCTATCTCTTGTCTTAATCCCAGCCCTTACGCTAACCCTCACCCTAGCTCTAGCCGTAACTCTTGATCGAGCTGTAGTGCTAAACCTAACCCTAACCTTAAACATAAGCCTAACTCAACCACTACACCGACCCCTAACCCTTAACCCTAACACTACCCCTAAACCTAGCCCTAACCTTAATGCAAACCCTAACCCTTGCCTGAGCCCTAATCCAAAACCTGATATACATAAACAATCTGGAAGAGGGCATTATTGGTTTGATCAGTAAGTTTGCAGATGACATGAAGATTGGCGAAATAGCAGAAAGCATAGGGGATTGTCAAAGAATACAGGAGAATATAGATATACTAGAAAGTTGGGTGGAGAAGTGGCCAATGGAGTTCAATCCAGGCAAATGTGAGGTGATGCATTTTGGAAAGTCTAATTCTAGAGCGAACTATACTGTAAACGGAAGAGCCTTGAGAAAAGTTGGTGAGCAGAGAGATCTGGGAGTCAGGTCCATTGTACCTGAAGGTTGCTGCACAGGTGGATAGAGTGGTCAAGAAAGCATATGGTATGCTTGCCTTCATCAGATGGGGTATTGAGTATAAGAGCTGGCAGGTCATGTTAAAATTGCGCACGACGTTGGTTCAGCCGCATTTAGAATACTTTGTACAGTTCTGATTGCTACATTACCAAAAGGATGTGGACGCTTTGGAGAGGGTGCAGAGAAGGTTTACAAAGATGTTGCCTGGTATGGAAGGTGCTAGCTATGAAGAGAGGTTGAGTAGATTAGGACTGTTTTCATGAGTGAAAAAGGAGATTGGGGGGGACCTGATTGAGGTCTACAAAATCATGAAGGGTATAGAAAAGGTAGATAGAGATAATGTTTTTCCAGGGTGAGGGATTTAAAGACAAGAAGTCACATGCTCAAGGTGAGAGGTGAAAAGTTTAAGGGAGATACACGCGGCAAGTACTTTACACAAAGGGTGGTACGTGCCTGGAACGCGTTGCCAGCAGAAGTAGTAGAGGGAGGCATGGTAGATTCACTTATGGTGCGTGTGATGTTTAGGAATTGGGCGATAGATTTAGACAGTGGATTTGGATTGGCACAGGCTTGAAGGGCTGAAGGTCCTCTTCCTGGGATTTAAATTTTCTTTGCTCTTTTCTGACCCTAACCCTAGCTTTAGCCCTAACCCAAACCGTAACCCAAGGCCTCATCCTAACCATAACCCTAAGCTACCCGTACACCTAACCCTAAGCCAGTCCTAACCCTAGCCCTAACATTAAGCCAAATACCAACACTAATGCTACCACTACACCTACCTCTAACTCTAACCTTACCCCTAAAGCTAACCCAAATACTAAACTTAGCCCTAACCCAAAACCTAACACTAATCTGAAACTTCACCCTAACTCCTATTGCATAGGCCTAATTCTCACCTTATCCCTATAACCCTAACCCCGAAACTGTATCACAGACCACCCTAACCCTAAACCCGTAAAACTAATCAACCTAACCCTAAACCTGATCCCCTAACTCTATCACAGGTGACTCTGACCTTATCACAGGTTGGAGACTAACCCTAACCCATAACACTATCGCAGGTGACCCTGACCCCCAACTCTAACTAGAATTCAGACCGTATCACAGGTGTCCCTAACCTATCACCCTCACCCTATCACACAGGCCATCCTAACCCTAACGCAGTTGACTAACACTAACCCTGACCTGAACCCTATTATAGGCCACACTAACCCTCACAGCCCTAATCCCAAGCCTATCACAGGACACTAAGCCTAACCCTATCGCACAGTCCTAACCCTAACTCGAAAACCCCTAATTCGATCACACAGACCTAACCCCATCCCTATCACAGGCCATCCTAACCCCAACCCTAATCCTAAAGCACAGGCCTAACCCTAACACATGCCATCCTAACCCTAATGCAGGTGACCTTAATCCAAACCCCTACCCCAAATGACCCCAAACCTTGCCCTAACCCAGGTGGATAGGGAAGGGCTTTTGCCCGAAACGTCAATCTTACTGCTCCTCGGACGCTGCCTGAACTGCTGTGCTCTTTCAGCACCACTAATCCCTAACCCAGGTGGAGACAGAGACTAACCGCAATCTGCAACCTAAAGCCCTAACACTATCCACTTTAATCCTATTGCAGGTCTCCCTCTCAGACCACCCTAACCTTATCGCCCAGATCCCTAAATCCAAACCCCTCAAGCCCTCCAGTCCAGGCAGTATCCTGGTAAACCTTCTCTGCACCCTCTCTGAAGCATTTATATCCTTCCTATAATGAGGCAACCAGAACTGGAAACAATATTTCAAGTGTGGTCTAAGCAGGGCTTTATAGAGCTCCAGCATAACCTCACGGCTCTTAAACTCACTCAATCTCCCTGTTAATGAAAACCAAAACACCACACGCTTTCTTAACAGCCCTATTAACTTGGATGACAAATTTCAGGGATGTATATGGACCCCAAGATCCCTCTCTTCCTCCACACTACCAAGAATCCAGTCTTTAATCATGTATTCAGCATTCTATTTTGACCTTCCAAATAAATCACTTTGTATTTATCTAGGTTGAAATCCATCTGCCACTTTTCAGCCCAGCTCTGCATCCTATCAATGTCATGTAGGATCCTGCAACAGCCCTCAACACTATCTACAACACACCGATCTTTGTATCATCATCAAACTTAGTAACCCACCCTTCCACTTCCTCATCTAACTACAAAGAGCAGAGACCCAAGAAGAGAATCCTGCGGGACACTATTGTTCACTAACCTCCAGGCTGAATACTTGCCATCCATTACCACTCGCTGTCTTCTTTCGGCCAGCCAATTCTGTGTCCAGATAGCCAAATTTCCCTGAATCCCATACCTCCTAACTTTCTGAATGAGCCTACCATGGGGAACCCGATCAAATGCCTTACTGATATCCAAGTACAACACATCCACTGCTTGGCTTCCATCAGTTGTCTCATCACATTCTCAAAGTACTCAATAAGGCTTGTAAGACATGACCTGCCTCTCACAAAGCCATGCTGACTATCTTTAATCAAACTACATTTTTCCAAATAATCATAAGTCCTACCTCTCAGAATCTTTTCCAGTACCTTGCTGACCACAGACCTAAGACTGACTGGTCTGTAATTCCCAGGGACTTCTCTATTCCTTTTAATGAACAGAGGAACAATATTCACCTCCCTCCAATCATCTAGTACTACTCCCATGGAGAGTGAGGATGCAAAGATCATCGCCAGAGGCCCTTCAATCTCATTCCTCGTTTCCCGTGGTAACCTTGGAAATATCTAGTCTGGCCCAGGGGACTTATCTATCTTGAAGCTTCCCAGAGTTTCCAGCTCATCTACTTCCTTAATATCAATCTGTTCAAACCTGGCCCCAATGGTCTCACATATCAACAAGGCCCCTCTCTCTAGTGAATACTGAAGCAAAACAAAAACTCATTCAGGGTCTCCCCTACCTCTTCAGACTCAAAGCACAAGTTCCCTCCACCATCCCTGATCAGCCCTACCCTCTCTGATCATTCTCTTATTCCTCACGTGTAGAACACCTTTGGGTTTTCTGTAATCCTTCCTGCCAAGGCTTTTCCGTGTCCCCTCCTAAGTCCATTTTTTAGTTCTTTCCCAGCTACCCTGTAACCCCCTAAAGCTGTGCCAGATCCTTGCTTCCTCAACCTGAAGCAAGCTTCCTCCTTCCTCTTGACAAGAAGCTCCTCTGTTCTTGTCATCCAAGGCTCCTTCACCTGACCATTCCTCGCCTGTCTCAGTGGGACAAAGTTATCCAACACTCAAGTGCTCCTTAAAACAGCCCCCACAAGGACTGATTTGGAATAGTCAACCTGGCTTTGTGCATGTCTCACAAACTTGATTGAGTTTTTTGAAGAAGAAACAAAGAAGATTGATGAGGACAGAGCAGTAGACGTGATCTATCTGGACTTCAGTAAGGCGTTCGGCAAGGTTCCCCATGGGAGACTGATTGGCAAGGTTAGATCTCATGGAACACAGGGGGAAGTAGCCATTTGGATTCAGAACTGGCTCAAAAGGTAGAAGACAGTGGGTGGTGGTGGACGGTTGTTTTTCAGACTGGAGGCCTGTGACCAGCGGAGTGCCACAAGGAGATCGGTGCTGGGCCCTCTACTTTTTGTCATTTATATAAATGATTTGGATGCAAGCATAAGAGGTACAGTTAGTAAGTTTGCAGATGACACCAAAATTGGAGGTGTAGCAAAGAGGGTTACCTCAGATTACAACAGGATCTGGACCAGATGGGCCAATGGGCTGAGAAGTGGCAGATGGAGTTTAATTCAGATAAATGTGAGGTGTTGCATCTTGGGAAAACAAATCTTAGCAGGACTTATACACTTAATGGTAAGGTCCTAGGGAGTGTAGGTTCTGAGTTCCTTGAAAGTGGAGTCGCAGGTAGATAGGATAATGAAGGCAGCGTTTGGTATGCTTTCCTTTGTTGGTCAGAATATTGAGTACAGGAGTTGGGAGTCATGTTGCGGCTATACAGGGCAGTGGTTAGGCCACTGTTGGAATATTGCGTGCAATTCTGGTCTCCTTCATATCAGAAAGATGTTGTGAAACTTGAAAGGGTTTAGAAAAAATTTACAAGGATGTTGCCAGGGTTGGAGGATCTGAGATACAAGGAGAAGCTGAACAGGTTGGGGCTGTTTTCCCTGGAGCGTCAGAGGCTGAGGGGAGACCTTATAGAGGTTTACAAAATTATGAGGGGCATGGATAGGATAAATAGACAAAGTCTTTTCCCTGGGGTTGGGGAGTCCATAACTAGACGGCATAGGTTTAGGGTGAGAGGGGAAAGATATAAAAGAAACCTAAGGGGCAACTTTTTCACACAGGGGGTGGTACATGTATGGAATGAGCTGCCAGAGGATGTGGTGGAGGCTGGTACAATTGCAACATTTAAGAGGCATTTGGATGGGTATATGAATAGGAAGGGTGGGAAGGGGTATGGGCCAGGTGCTAGCAGGTAGGACTAGATTGGGTTGGGATATCTGGTCGGCATGGACGGGTTGGACCGAAGGGTCTGTTTCCGTGCTGTACATCTGTATCACTATTTCTGTTGTCTTTCCCATCTCAGTTGTCCACAATCTATGCTCCACAGCTCCGATGTAACAGAAGTATAATTTCCTCTCCCCCAATTAAATACCTTCCCACACTGTCTGTTTCTATCCCTTTCCATGGTTATGGTAAAGGTGAGGCAGTTATGGTCACTGTCATTGAAATGCTCTCCCACAGAGATCTGACACCTGGCCTGGCTCGTTGCCTAGCACCAAATCCAATGTGGCCTCCCCTCTGGTCAGCCTGCCTACATAGAGAGTCAGGAATCCTACCTGGACACACCGGACAAAACCAGCTGCATCCAGATCATCTGGTGTAAGGAAGTTTCAATCAATATTGGGCAAATTAAAGTCACCCATAACAACAATTTTGTTACACCTTTCCAAGATCAGCTATTCAACCTGTTCTTCCATCTCTCTGCTGCTATTGGATGGTCCATAGATAGCACCCAATTGTGACTGCTCCTTTCCTGTCTTCCATCCATCTTCAGTAGACAAACCACCCTCAACAACCTCCTTTTCTGCAGCTGTGATGCATTCTCTAATTAACAATACTACTCCCCCTACTCTTACTCCCCTCCCTGTTCTTTTTAAACATTCTAAACCCTGGAAATCCAGTAACCATTCTTGCCCCCGTGAAATCCATCTCTCAGTTATGGCCACAACTACATAGTTCCAAGGACTGATCTATGCTTTAAGTTCATAATTCTTATTCCCGACCATCCATGCATTGAAACAAACAATTTAATCCACTCATTTGCCCTTCCAACTGTCTATCCTTCCTGACAGACGGGCATTCTATGTTTGCCCGTTCACCAACTCTTTCCTCAGATCTGTAGTTCGAGTTGCCATCCCCTGCCAAATGAGTTTAAACCCTCCCAAAGTGCCCCAGCAAATCTCCTGCTCAGGATATTGGTGCCTCTCCAGTTTATGTGCAACCTGTCCTTCGTGTATAGGTCCCACCTTCCCCAGAAGGTACCCCCAAAGATCAACGTGTCTGAAGCGCTCCTTGCCACACAACCCCTGCTATTCTTCACTTCACTAGCCCATGTCACCAGTAGCAAGCCAGAGATTGCTACTCTGCTCATCTTGCTTTTTAGCTTCCAACCGAACTCCCTGAAATCACTTCAGAATCTTGTAGACTTTCTCCAACTGAGGTAAACTTACATTGAAAGGGTTGCAAACAAAGGTAAATGTCTCCGACAGAAATGACAGTTATTATCAAGCTCAGAATATCCAAAAAAAAAATGGTGATAACATGTAAGTATAAAAATGTAACAGACAGAAAGGCCATTTCATGGGACAGTAGTCTCAGGAGGCAAATGATCTAGTAGGTTTGCAGATGCTGGAGATCAGAGACGAGGGGGTGTTACTGGAAAAGCACAGCAGGTCAGACAGCATCCGCGATGCAGGAAAAATCAACATTTCGGACCGGAGACCTTCATCATCACAAAACATTGCTGATGAAGGGCTCCAGTTCGAAACATCGATTTTCCTGCTCCTTGGATGCTGCCTGACCTCCTGTGCTTTTCCAGCACCACACAACAACAACAGGCGAATGATCTACCCCGGGTCTTCGTTCCCATCTTGTTTGTGTGCTTTGACGCAAACTCAAGCCAAGATTTGGAAACAAACTAACCTTTGCTTTTTTACATAATTGATTGAGGTGCTACCAAAATTATGACTGTATATGAAAACCAGGATGTTTTGAGAAGAAACCAAGTAAAGACACGTTGAATCCAGAATTCTACTTTTTCCTGACTCAGTCCATAATTAAAGTTTGGAACGTTCACTCCATGAAGTACTTCCTAAGGACATCACGACCAATTATAACTTATCCAATGTAGAAGAGCCAAAATGAACCTAATTATAATAACCTCAAAATGCAGTTTTTGTAACAGGACAGACTATATTACCAATTAGAGGAAAGGCTTTAGTTCTTGCTGGAGAAATGGTCAAATATGAGTCAAACAGAATCAGTATTGCTTGGATTAACATTAAGGAAGTCTTTTAAATACAGTTTGTAAATCAGCATTGTAGCAATGGTATCAGGGCAGTCACTTGGAAGGGATAGAGCTCCATATTCACTTGGACATTAATAAGCAAGAAGTGTCACATGTAAAAGCTGCAAAAATTAAATCTTTCTCCCCTGACAGGTGTGACATTACTCACAGTAAGTGAGCATTTGATAAACTTCAGTGCATGTTATATTTAAGCTCAATGCAGTGGTCTTATAATTCCATAATTCAAGTTTGTCCAAACAGACCAGACCTCAGATGAAGTTTATTTGGGCTGTACCAAATGAGGCCTCTGTGATCGATAACTGAGATTAGGAACTGTACACTATTGTGATAGGTTTGAACCTTTACCCACTTCCACTCCAAATGAGCTATCAATTAAATCTTGGTTTGTGTGCTTCAAGCATCATGCTGAGTGAATCGATAGACAGGTCAATGCATCTTCACTAACGGCAGCAGTTTGTGGTCATTTGGATTTTCACAAGCGGTCTTCATTTGCTTGGAGAACCAGGAAGTAGTAATCCAGACTCCAGCAAGGCTTTACGACGAGCTGTTTCCTTCGCGACATTGTGGTTTAACCGTCTCAGTCGTTCCTACGAATTGTTAAAAGACAACTTGTAAGACAACACATATTTCTGGGGAAGTTATAAAACAGGAGTTTTCCTCCAGACAATTCCCTGCAATCCCAGGCTAAAAGACAACAATCTCCCACTGATATTAAACATTCCCAAGTTTCTTCAAACTAATCACCGGTCTGCTCACTGAAACTCTGTACATCTAACAATTTACAAACCTGCCAACTCTCGCTGACTGTAAAGGCTCAGGTGACACCACCAGCTGGTCTTACCTGGGCATTCTGCAAGATGTTGTTCACAAGCACCACTCTCCGCCTGGCATTCAGCAACTTTTTAACGTATGGGTCCAGGTCAAGTGACACTTTCTGGTCTTCATTAATCCTATACAATTCTGAACAGAAAAAGAAAAAACACCAAAACAAACACTGGCTTCAAACATATTCCAACTCAGAAACAACCTTCTCATTGTGAACATATCAACAACAATTAATCCAAGTGTGAACTGTGAAAACAGAATGAAGTTTTCAGTTTGCTCACCCACAGCGGGTGCTAAGGTTTTCACTATGACAAAATTTGGAAGTAGCTCATTCAGAACAGGAACTTGCACTGTTGTCTTACTTAGCCAGAAACTGAGCCCGGCTGTTGCTGATCAGGTCAGGTCAGGTCAGAAACTTGGTTATCCAAAGCAGATCAGAATTCTATCAGGGGATTTCACCTCAGCACAACTTGAATCTAGAAAATGAACCCAAATCAACCCATGACAGAGGGCTGGGTCGAGATTCCCTTGGCTGAGTTCAGAACTGTGTCATGTTTCCCTAGTCAAGACATTCTCTGCATCTCTGGCCCTCTGCCACCTACCACACCCAGGACAAAGTGATCATAAAATGATTGAAGAAACAAGCAGAGGTCAGACACTAGATTTCTAGATTTAAGGTAGAGTTTAATAGGATGAAGCAGAGACGGTCTGCAGTAATCTAGGAGCTCTGCTGGAAGGCAAAACAGAGGCACAGCGAGGGTATTCCAATAAACATTTGATGCTATTCAGGGGCAGCTGGAACCCATCACGAGGAAATATTCCACCTCAAAAAAAATCAAGGACATCTGAGGAGATATGGGACAGCATAAAATTAAAATAAAGGCTTATAAAAGCAATTAGAACAGTATGGATATCACAGAATAGGACAAATACAAAAACCAAATGGTTGCATTACAGTGGCTAAAACAGATTAAGAAAACAAACTTGCAAGGGACAAAGAGAAGGAGATTTTACAGTTACCAGAGGATCAGATACAGGGTCTAAACAGAATTAGCTTGAGTAAATAATCTATAATGAGGAAATTAATGGAACTGAAATTAATGGGACAAATCCCAGGATCTGATTAACATCTGTGAACAGAAACTAAGAGGATAGGGCTGCACAGTGTTCATACCAAAACCTTTCAGACAAAAGCAAATTACTGCAGATGCTGGAATCTGAAACCAAAAGAGCAAATGTTGGAAAATCTCAGCAGGTCTGGCAGCATCTGTAAGAAGAGAAAACAGCTGACGGTTCAAGTCTAACTGACCCTTTGTCAAAGCTGTTATAGACTTGAAACGTCAGCTCTTGGTTTTGAGTTTGACCGGGACAACAGTGAACAGCCCGGGAATTCCTAGAGGCATGGCCCTCACCCACTGATTCAATCAACAGACACACCGACCCGGACCCGATCTACTGGCCCCTGCAGCGGGCAGTAACTGACAGCCGGGAGCGGCAGAGACAAGCCGCTGTAAACACCGGGGGAATCAGCACAGAAGCGCTTCACAGGAGGCTCCCAACCACCGAGAGTGTGACCGGGACACACACTCCCAGCTCGGGGGGGGGGGTAGAGACACACACACTCCCAGCTCGGGGGGGGGGTAGAGACACACACACTCCCAGCTCGGGGGGGGGGTAGAGACACACACACTCCCAGCTCGGGGGGGGGGTAGAGACACACACACTCCCAGCTCGGGGGGGGGGTAGAGACACACACACTCCCAGCTCGGGGGGGGGACACACTCCCAGCTCGGGGGGGGGACACACTCCCAGCTCGGGGGGGGGACACACTCCCAGCTCGGGGGGGGGACACACTCCCAGCTCGGGGGGGGGACACACTCCCAGCTCGGGGGGGGGGGGGGGGACACACACTCCCAGCTCGGGGGGGGGGGGGGACACACACTCCCAGCTCGGGGGGGGGGGGGGACACACACACTCCCAGCTCGGGGGGGGGGGGACACACACACTCCCAGCTCGGGGGGGGGGGGGACACACACACTCCCAGCTCGGGGGGGGGGGGACACACACACTCCCAGCTCGGGGGGGGGGGGACACACACACTCCCAGCTCGGGGGGGGGGGGGACACACACACTCCCAGCTCGGGGGGGGGGGGGACACACACACTCCCAGCTCGGGGGGGGGGGACACACACTCCCAGCTCGGGGGGGGGGGGGACACACACACTCCCAGCTCGGGGGGGGGGGGGACACACACACTCCCAGCTCGGGGGGGGGGGGGACACACACACTCCCAGCTCGGGGGGGGGGACACACACACTCCCAGCTCGGGGGGGGGGACACACACACTCCCAGCTCGGGGGGGGGGGACACACACACTCCCAGCTCGGGGGGGGGGGGGACACACACTCCCAGCTCGGGGGGGGGGGGGACACACACTCCCAGCTCGGGGGGGGGGGACACACACACTCCCAGCTCGGGGGGGGGGGGGACACACACACTCCCAGCTCGGGGGGGGGGGGGACACACACTCCCAGCTCGGGGGGGGGGGGGGGGAACAGAACCACAACGAGCCCCGAGCTACAAACCTTCACACAGACCTTTAACCCACTCTCTCCCCCCCCGGTCTCACCTGCCGAGAGATTGTCGATTTGTTCCCGAAGATCCAGCTGACTCTCCCTGAAACAAACGGAAGGAAAATGAGGAAGAGACACCGGCCCCCGCTCCCCGGCCCCCGCTCCCCGGCCCCCGCTCCCCGGCCCCCGGCCCCCGCTCCCCGGCCCCCGGCCCCGCTCCCCGGCCCCCGGCCCCCGGCCCCCGCTCCCCGGCCCCCGGCCCCGCTCCCCGGCCCCCGGCCCCGCTCCCCGGCCCCCGGCTCCGACCAAAACCCAAACCCCGGCCTCACCTCACTCCCTGAACCTGATGATCCACCTCCTCCACGGCGGGTCTCAGCAGCTCCAGGAGGCCTCCCGACAGGAGGCTTCTCCCCGACACCGAACCACAGCCACCCACCTCAGGCATCGCCATGGCCGCGCACTGCCCGCCGGGAGGAAGGTCAGGCTCCGCCCCGCACTGCCCGCCGGGAGGAAGGTCAGGCACCACCCCCGCACTGCCCGCCGGGAGGAAGGTCAGGCACCACCCCCGCACTGCCCGCCGGGAGGAAGGTCAGGCACCACCCCCGCACTGCCCGCCGGGAGGAAGGTCAGGCACCACCCCCGCACTGCCCGCCGGGAGGAAGGTCAGGCTCCGCCCCGCACTGCCCGCCGGGAGGAAGGTCAGGCATCACCCCCGCACTGCCCGCCGGGAGGAAGGTCAGGCTTAACCCGCACTACCCGCCGGGAGGAAGGTCAGGCATCACCCCCGCACTGCCCGCCGGGAGGAAGGTCAGGCTTAACCCGCACTGCCCGCCGGGAGGAGGGTCAAGCACCACCCACTTCACCCCGCACTGCCCGCCGGGAGGAGGGACAGGCTCCACCCCCCGCACTGTCGGCCATCCCGCCCTCCAACGCCCCGCCTCTAACACATTGCCCCTCCCCCCCCCACACACACACACACACATACACAAGTTTGTGGGTGAATTTGTACTCGCAGAATTATATTTCATTTTGCTGAAAAGCTGCATGAATCCATGTAACATTCTGTAATACCCTCACACACCCTCACACAGACACCCTCACACAGACACCCTCACACACACACCCTCACACACCCTCACACAGACAGCCTCACACACCCTCACACAGACACCCTCACACACCCTCACACAGACACCCTCACACAGACACCCTCACACAGACACCCTCACACACCCTCACACAGACACCCTCACACACCCTCACACAGACAGCCTCACACAGACACCCTCACACAGACACCCTCACACACCCTCACACAGACACCCTCACACAGGGCACCTCACACAGACAGCCTCACACAGACAGCCTCACACAGGGCACCTCACACACCCTCACACAGACAGCCTCACACAGACACCCTCACACACCCTCACACAGACAGCCTCACACAGACACCCTCACACACCCTCACACAGACACCCTCACACAGACACCCTCACACACACACCCTCACACACCCTCACACAGACAGCCTCACACACCCTCACACAGACACCCTCACACACCCTCACACAGACACCCTCACACAGACACCCTCACACAGACACCCTCACACAGACAGCCTCACACAGACACCCTCACACACCCTCACACAGACACCCTCACACACCCTCACACAGACAGCCTCACACAGACAGCCTCACACAGACACCCTCACACACCCTCACACAGACAGCCTCACACAGACACCCTCACACACCCTCACACAGACAGCCTCACACAGACAGCCTCACACAGGGCACCTCACACAGACAGCCTCACACAGACACCCTCACACACCCTCACACAGACAGCCTCACACAGACACCCTCACACACCCTCACACAGACACCCTCACACAGACACCCTCACACACACACCCTCACACACCCTCACACAGACAGCCTCACACACCCTCACACAGACACCCTCACACACCCTCACACAGACACCCTCACACAGACACCCTCACACAGACACCCTCACACAGACAGCCTCACACAGACACCCTCACACACCCTCACACAGACACCCTCACACACCCTCACACAGACAGCCTCACACAGACACCCTCACACAGACACCCTCACACACCCTCACACAGACACCCTCACACAGACAGCCTCACACAGACAGCCTCACACAGACACCCTCACACAGGGCACCTCACACAGACAGCCTCACACAGACAGCCTCACACAGGGCACCTCACACACCCTCACACAGACAGCCTCACACAGACAGCCTCACACAGACACCCTCACACACCCTCACACAGACAGCCTCACACAGACACCCTCACACACCCTCACACAGACAGCCTCACACAGACAGCCTCACACAGGGCACCTCACACAGACAGCCTCACACAGACACCCTCACACACCCTCACACAGACAGCCTCACACAGACACCCTCACACACCCTCACACAGACAGCCTCACACAGACAGCCTCACACAGGGCACCTCACACAGACAGCCTCACACAGACAGCCTCACACAGACACCCTCACACAGGGCACCTCACACAGACAGCCTCACACAGACACCCTCACACAGACACCCTCACACAGGGCACCTCACACAGACACCCTCACACAGAGCACCTCACACAGACACCCTCACACAGACACCCTCACACAGAGCACCTCACACAGACAGCCTCACACAGACACCCTCACACAGGGCACCTCACACAGACAGCCTCACACAGACAGCCTCACACAGGGCACCTCACACAGACAGCCTCACACAGACAGCCTCACACAGAGCACCTCACACAGACACCCTCACACAGACAGCCTCACACAGGGCACCTCACACAGGGCACCTCACACAGACAGCCTCACACAGAGCACCTCACACAGACACCCTCACACAGACAGCCTCACACAGACACCCTCACACAGGGCACCTCACACAGACAGCCTCACACAGACAGCCTCACACAGGGCACCTCACACAGAGCACCTCACACAGACAGCCTCACACAGAGCACCTCACACAGGGCACCTCACACAGACAGCCTCACACAGAGCACCTCACACAGACACCCTCACACAGACAGCCTCACACAGACAGCCTCACACAGAGCACCTCACACAGGGCACCTCACACAGACAGCCTCACACAGACAGCCTCACACAGAGCACCTCACACAGGGCACCTCACACAGACAGCCTCACACAGGGCACCTCACACACCCTCACACACCCTCACACAGACAGCCTCACACAGACAGCCTCACACAGGGCACCTCACACAGACAGCCTCACACAGGGCACCTCACACAGACAGCCTCACACAGACAGCCTCACACAGGGCACCTCACACAGACAGCCTCACACAGGGCACCTCACACAGAGCACCTCACACAGACAGCCTCACACAGGGCACCTCACACAGAGCACCTCACACAGACAGCCTCACACAGACAGCCTCACACAGACACCCTCACACAGGGCACCTCACACAGACAGCCTCACACAGACAGCCTCACACAGGGCACCTCACACAGACAGCCTCACACAGACAGCCTCACACAGACACCCTCACACAGGGCACCTCACACAGACAGCCTCACACAGACACCCTCACACAGACAGCCTCACACAGACAGCCTCACACAGACACCCTCACACAGGGCACCTCACACAGACAGCCTCACACAGACAGCCTCACACAGACAGCCTCACACAGGGCACCTCACACAGAGCACCTCACACAGACAGCCTCACACAGGGCACCTCACACAGACAGCCTCACACAGAGCACCTCACACAGGGCACCTCACACAGGGCACCTCACACAGACAGCCTCACACAGACAGCCTCACACAGGGCACCTCACACAGACAGCCTCATACAGACAGCCTCACACAGGGCACCTCACACAGACAGCCTCAGACAGACAGCCTCACACAGACAGCCTCACACAGGGCACCTCACACAGGGCACCTCACACAGACAGCCTCACACAGAGCACCTCACACAGACAGCCTCACACAGACAGCCTCACACAGAGCACCTCACACAGGGCACCTCACACAGACAGCCTCACACAGACAGCCTCACACAGGGCACCTCACACAGACAGCCTCACACAGACAGCCTCACACAGACAGCCTCACACAGGGCACCTCACACAGGGCACCTCACACAGACAGCCTCACACAGGGCACCTCACACAGAGCACCTCACACAGACAGCCTCACACAGGGCACCTCACACAGCCAGCCTCACACAGACAGCCTCACACAGAGCACCTCACACAGACAGCCTCACACAGACAGCCTCAAACAGGGCACCTCACACAGAGCACCTCACACAGGGCACCTCACACAGCCAGCCTCACACAGACAGCCTCACACAGAGCACCTCACACAGACAGCCTCACACAGAGCACCTCACACAGGGCACCTCACACAGGGCACCTCACACAGACAGCCTCACACAGGGCACCTCACACAGACAGCCTCACACAGACGGCCTCACACAGAGCACCTCACACAGGGCACCTCACACAGACAGCCTCACACAGGGCACCTCACACAGGGCACCTCACACAGAGCACCTCACACAGGGCACCTCACACAGACAGCCTCACACAGAGCACCTCACACAGACAGCCTCACACAGGGCACCTCACACAGACAGCCTCACACAGACAACCTCACACAGAGCACCTCACACAGACAGCCTCACACAGGGCACCTCACACAGACAGCCTCACACAGACAGCCACACACAGGGCACCTCACACAGACAGCCTCACACAGACAGCCTCACACAGACAGCCACACACAGGGCACCTCACACAGACAGCCTCACACAGACAGCCTCACACAGAGCACCTCACACAGGGCACCTCACATAGACAGCCTCACACAGACAGCCTCACACAGACAGCCACACACAGGGCACCTCACACAGACAGCCACACACAGGGCACCTCACACAGGGCACCTCACACAGACAGCCTCACACAGACAGCCTCACACAGGGCGCCTCACACAGACAGCCTCACACAGGGCACCTCACACAGAGCACCTCACACAGGGCACCTCACACAGACAGCCTCACACAGACAGCCACACACAGGGCACCTCACACAGGGCACCTCACACAGGGCACCTCACACAGACAGCCTCACACAGACAGCCTCACACAGAGCACCTCACACAGGGCGCCTCACACAGGGCACCTCACACAGAGCACCTCACACAGACAGCCTCACACAGGGCACCTCACACAGACAGCCTCACACAGGGCACCTCACACAGAGCACCTCACACAGGGCACCTCACACAGACAGCCTCACACAGACAGCCACACACAGGGCACCTCACACAGGGCACCTCACACAGACAGCCTCACACAGACAGCCTCACACAGAGCACCTCACACAGGGCGCCTCACACAGGGCACCTCACACAGAGCACCTCACACAGACAGCCTCACACAGGGCACCTCACACAGGGCACCTCACACAGAGCACCTCACACATGGCACCTCACACAGACAGCCTCACACAGGGCACCTCACACAGAGCATCTCACACAGACAGCCTCACACAGACAGCCTCACACAGGGCACCTCACACAGAGCACCTCACACAGGGCACCTCACACAGACAGCCTCACACAGACAGCCTCACACAGGGCACCTCACACAGACAGCCTCACACAGAGCACCTCACACAGACAGCCTCACACAGGGCACCTCACACAGGGCACCTCACACAGACAGCCTCACACAGACAGCCTCACACAGACAGCCTCACACAGACAGCCTCACACAGGGCACCTCACACAGACAGCCTCACACAGGGCACCTCACACCTTCAATACATTATCTGAGATGACATGGCATCTATTGTTAACGTTCACTTGAGAATATAACTTTTTAAAAAAGTTCTGGGATTTACATGAAAGAACTGAAACCAACACGGTCATTCTAAAAGATGAGAGACGTAACTTTCAATATACAATTTCAGTTACATTACACTATAAATTCTGTGCCGTACGATCTTATACTCTACAACCACCTGATGAAGGAGCAGCGCTCCAAAAGCTAGTGCTTCCAAATAAACCTGGACGGTGTTTTGTGGTTTTTTTAAAAAAAGAACCTTACAGCACAGCAACAGGCCCTTCAGCCCTTCAAGCCTGCGCCGATCCAGATCCTCTTTCTAAACCTGTCACCTGTTTTCGAAGGGTCTGTATCCCTTTGCTCTCTGCCCATTTCATGTCACCTTAAATGACATTATCATTCCTGCCCCTACCACCTCCACTGGCAATGCACCCACCACCCTCTGCATGAAGAACTTTCCACGTATATCTCCCTTAAACTTTTCCCCTCTCACCTTGGACGTGCGAGCTCCAAGTGCGAGTAATTGAAGTACTAGTTTTTGGAGCACTGCTCCATCATCAGGTAGTTGTGGAGCAGGATCATGAGACACGGAATTTATATCAAATGATTACAGTGTCATGCAACTGAAGTGATATATTGAACACCTAGATTGCCATTAAGTCTTTCATCTTTTGAAATGGGGTACTGGTTTCAATTCATTAATATGTAAATCCCAGAACTTCTTTTTAGTCACATTCTTGAGGCAGCTTAAGGTTTTATAAAAAAAAAGGTGACATCTCAGCTCAGGCAATGCATTAAAGATGTGAGATTAGAGTCTGTCTGTATTCCAATTTTGAGTCAGACTGGTTCTATTTCCAAAGTAGGAATTTATTAAATATTGTTTGGACTAACTGCCCGCAGATTGTGTGCTGTATCTGCAAATACACCCTTTCGACTTATAGAGTGCATGAAAGAGTGTCTGTGCATGTTCATGTGTTTGCGTGTGCATGCTTGGTACAGTGTGTGTGTGAGTGTGACAAAGTGTGGAGTGGGGTTACCTGTAGTGTGACATGAACCAAGGTCCCAGTTAAGGCCATCCTTATGGGTATCAAACTTTGCTATCAGACCCTCCTCAGCCACTCCCCAAGTCTGCTTTGGAGGATGGTCACCCAAAGATCCAAGGCCGAATGTCCCTGATGTGTTCCCCAGTTCCATGTCGACACACTGACACGTCTTGCAGTGGTTGCCATGACAGGGTTGTACGGTGTTGTGGTCGATGTCCTGAAGGCTGGGCAGTTTGCTACGAACAATCGTCTATTTCAGGTTTGGTGGTTGTTTAAAGTGGAGGCCTGGGGAAGGTCTTGTGAGGTGCTTATCCTCATCGATAATGAATTGCAGACTGCAAGATACAAAACATAGTTTCTCCGCCCGTGTCTGTCCCCTGAGGAGGTCATTCTGATTTATCACTAAGGCACATCTGAACTGGCAATCGATGAGTTGAGCATCGAATTATGATCTTATGAGGGAATCCTTCAGCACCTTTAGGTGACTGTTGTGTTCTTCCTCATCTGAACAGATCCTGTGTATGCGTCGGGCTCGCCCATAGAAGATGGCTGTTTTAATATGTTTATGATGGAATACCAACATCTCCATGTCCTGGGAGAAAGGTCAGATTCCAACACCCCCCCCCCCTCCCCAACCGCCCCCCCCCCATTGTCCACTGGGTGGTAGGTCTCCACTCTCCCTGCTCTCCCCACTGGTTCGAAGGTCAGGTTCCAACCCCCCATCCCCGCACTGCCCACTAGAAGGAAGATCAAGCCCGCCTTCCTCTGCCACAGGAAGGGGATAGGTAAACAGGCAGGGGCCGTGTTTTCCAGAAAAATGGTGGTCTTGCCTTTGGTCTGTGAGTCGAGTTCAGTGGAGCCCATTTTGCTGCAAGGTCACATTTCAATCCAAACCTGACTGTTCTGGGCAGAGCAGGGTCTGTCTGCACTGTCACCAAGAGAACAGGCTCTGGGCTGGTAAAGATAAAACAGAATTCATACCCAGACAGAGAGAGTTAAACAGATAAATAAATACAACATGTAACTCCTTCACAGCGATGTTCACTGACTACCCTCAAGAGTTCAGGTTGGGACTCTGCTTTCTTGTAAACATGTGTTAGACCTGAATTTCTTCAGCAATTTCTGTTTTTTGTATTGTTTCAGATTTCAAGGCAGCTGCCGGGGTTACAGGTATGTTGTGGGCTGCTGGCTTTTCCTCTAACAGCAGCTGATTGGAATAATCTGTGCCACAGACAAAAAAAAACCCTTCAGCTTCCCCCAAGTGAAAAACAATCACCCAATTATTGTAAAGCCATTTCCCAGTACTTGGCATCACCAGTACATATCTGAATACATTTTTAATGTTATGAGTGTTTCTGCCTCTGTAACCCTCACAATGATTTCCACGTCACCACCACCCTCTTTGTGAAAAAAATATTCTCTTCCCTCATGTTAAATCTCTCTCCTCTACTCACTGATCCCTCCACCAAGGGAAAAAGTTTCATTTTGTCTATCTTGTGTACCTCATAAAATTATAGTTTGTGCTCTCTGAGTCCTCTGCTCCAAGAAAATGACCCTATAGCTTTTCCAATCTCTCTCTTTGTAAATAGAACTTTACAACTAGTAAGTGAGGAAGTGAGACCAAAAGTAAGGACTGAAGATGCTGGAGATAAGAGTTAAAGGATGTGGTAGTGGAAAAGCACAGCAGGTCAGGCTGGATGATTCCTGATGAAAGGCTTTATGCATGGAATGCGTTGCCAGTGGTGGTGGTGGTGGAAGTAGAGTCATTAAAGACATTTAAGCGACTGCTGGACATGCACATGGACAGCAGTGGATTGAGGGATGCGTAGGTTAGATTATTTTATTTTAGATTAGGAATAATCCTCAGCACAACATCGTGGGCCAAAGGGCCTGTTCTGTGCTGTACTTTTCTATGTTCTATGAAATGTCAATTCTCCTGTTCCTTGAATACTGCATGACCTGCTGTGGTTTTCCAGAACCACACTCTCAACAGCATCCTGGCACCATCTCCAGTGCCATCGCATTACTCCGATATAAGTATGGATTCCAGAACTGCTAACAATAGTTGTGGCCTACCCAACATTAAGTGCATGGAAGTTATGCTGGAATTATGTAAACTCTTACACATCCAAATTCCTAGTAATGTGATTGCTCCTATTTGGTTTTTAAATTTAGTCATATGGCTTCATTTCAGGAACTTTTGAAACATCATTCCATCCTACTGATGTAAGATATTGCTTGATCATTGAATCCCTACAGTGTGGAAATTGAATTGAATTGAATTTATTGTCACATGTACCGAGACACAGTGAAAAGCTTTGTCTTGTGAGCAAATCAGGCAGATCACATGGTTAATTAGCATAGAGAGTAAATAATAGGTAAACAGCTGCAAAAACTAAAACACAGGAACAGGCGAATGTTAAGAGTTGAGCATGCAATCAGTATTCTAACAACAGTAGGGGAGGAACTGTTGCGAAACCAGCTGGTGCATATTCAGGCCTCTGTACCTTCTCCCTGATGATGGAGGTTGTAGAAAAACATTGCCAGGGTGGGATGGATCTTTGAGAATGCTGGCGGCCTTTCCTTGACAGTGGGCCTGGTAGATGGATTCTACAGATGGGAGGTTGGCCTTTGTGATTGTCCGGGCCGAGTTCCCCACTCTCTGTAACCATCTCCGATCTTGAATGGTACAGTTACCATACCAGGTAGTGATACATCCAAACAGAATGCTCTCAATGGCGCACCAATAAAGTTGGCAAGGGGTATTTGCCATCATGCCAAATTTCCTCAGCTGCCTGAAGAAGAGATATTGTTGGGCCTTTGTAACCAGTGTATCCACAGGAAGAGTCCAAGAAAACTTGTTGTGGGTGACCACTCCCAGGAGCTTGACACTCACTCTCGTTCCACCTCTGTGCTGTTAATGTGTAGAGGGGCACGAGTAACATCCCACCGAAAGTCAATAATGAATTCCTTGGTTTTGCCGGCATTGAGAGCTAGGCTGTTCTCTGCACTATCTTTCCAGGTCTTCCACCTGAAGTCTGTTTCATCACCATGTGAGATTCGACCGACTGTAGTGTCATCAGCAAACTTGTAAATGGCATTAGTCTGGTATTTGGCAACGCAGTCATGGGTATACAGTGAGTACAGCAGGGAGCTGAGTATGCACCTCTGGGGGCTCCAGTGTTGAGTGTTAGTGAGGATGAAATATTGTCCCCAATCTTCACAGATTGTGGCCTGTGGATCAGGAAACTGAGGATCCAGTTGCAGAGAGTGGGACGTAGTCTGAGATCACTACGTTTACTAATCAGTCTCAAGGGGATAATAGTGTTGAAGGCTGAGCTGTAGTCAATGAGTAGGATTCTTACATAGCTGTTCTTAGTGTCAAGATGTTCGAGGGAGGAGTGAAGGGCAAGTGATATGGCATCTGACATGGATCTGTTGGTGTAGTGGGTCAAGAGTAGTGGGGAGGCTGGTATTGATTAATGCCATGACCACCTAAGTTAGGGCCACTGGGCGGTAGTCATTGAGACATGCTGCATGAGCCTTCTTAGGCATAGGGATGATGTTGGCCCTCTTGAAACAGAGAAAAAGTGGCCTGCTGCAGGGAGAAGTTGAAGATATCCCAGAAGACCTCTGCTAGTTGATCTGTGCATGCTCTGAGCACATGGGTTAGTACTCCACCTCGTCTCATTGCTTTCCTTGGATTCACATGAAAGAAAACTGATCTGCCCTCTGATGCAGTGACTGTTGGGATAGGTCCATCAGGACTTGGAATAGGTGTACCCCTCTCTGCTGAAATTCTGCTCAAAACGAGTATAGAAGGCGTGGAGACAATCTGGGAGGGATATGTCATTTTCTAATATCTTACACTCTCTTTTTAGAACCTGTGATGTCATTCAGTCCTTGCCATAGGCGCCGGGTGTCTGTCTGGGTCTCCAGTTTGGATCGGTATTGGTCCTTGGCTGTCTTAATGGCTCTGTGACGGGTCATACTTGGATTCCTTATATTTGAGTAGGTCTCCTGATCTGAAGGCCTCACACCTGGCTATTATCACATTCTGTATGTCCTGATTCATCCAGGGTTTCCTGTTGGAGATCAACAGACCCTTCAGCCCAACAAGTCCACACCCACCCTCCAAAGAGTATCCCACCCAGACCCATTTCCCCCTAACCTATTACTTTACATTTCCCCTTTCCACCTAACCTACATATCCCTGAATACGTTGGGCAATTTAGCATGGACAATTCACTTAACCTGCACATCTTTGGATTATGGGAGGAAACCCGAGCACCCAGTGGAAACCCACTGAGACACAGGGAGAACATGAAAACTCCAGAGAGTGACCCAGGGCTGGAACCGAACCTGGGTCCCTGCCACTGTGAAGCAGCAGTGCTAACCATTGAGCTGCCGTACTGCCCCAAAACTGCAACGCCCCCAACTCCTTCACTGTGTTGCCTGAAGAACTTGTGTACCAGAATATTAAGCTACCTATTCTACCTTCTTTCAACTGTGTCTCAGTTACAATAATTACAGCAAACCCCATCTCTTAATCTGTGCCCTCAATTCACCTGCCCTATTTGTCAAATTTCTTGCATTAAGACAAATACCATCAAACCTTGCCAAACTCTCTTATGATTTAACTGGTCTGTAAGTTCTCTGCCTCTTGACTCCCTTATAAGGCTTCCAGGAAATTCCATCATAACGCTGCTCATCCCATTTTGCTTCAGGTGGGATTTAGCTACCCCTAAAATGTGGTTCCATACTCCAAAAACCAGTTTCAAAAGCTTTTGCACTGACCTAACTGTAGCCTCCTGTTGAATTGTTTGTTTGGTTTGCTCTAGTCACATGGCTATGCAACACCAAATCCCTTCAGAACACTTGTAGTCTCCATCCGAAACAAACAAGCTTCAAGCGCTGAATGAGTTGTGTTACAAACATACTTATATGTTAAGAAATGTCTCTTTTAACTTGAGGATTGATCATGATTTTAAGAAAATACATTTTCTCACCACTCATGCCTGTCCTAAATAGTTTTGTCATCTGGCTATGCTACAGCATTATGCTAACAGGAGAGACAGGTCTCAATCACAGAATTTGTCTGTCGTCTTACTGTTCAGTCCTAATTTATGGCTTATGCAAGGTTTGTAGCTCAGGTTGAGGTTTAGGGTGTAGGTTTGCTCACTGAGCTGTAGGTTTGATATCCAGACATTTCATTACCTGGCTAGGTAACATCATCAGTGGGGACCTCCAAGTGAAGTGAAGCTGTTGTCTCCTGCTTTCTATTTATATCTTTCTCCTGGATGGGGTTCCTGGGGTTTGTGGTGATGTCATTTCCTGTTCGTGGTCTGAGGGGTTGTTAGATGGTATCTAGATCTATGTGTTTGTTTATGGCGTTGTGGTCGGAGTGCCAGGCCTCTAGGAATTCTCTGGCATGGCTTTGCTTAGCCTGTCCCACGATAGATGTGTTGTCCCAGTCGAAATGGTGGCTTTTTTCAGCTGTGTGTAGGGCTAAGAGGGAGAGAGGGTCATGTCTTTTTGTGGTAGCTGGTGTTCGTGTATCCTGGTGGCTAACTTTCTTCCTGTTTGTCCTACATAGTGTTTGTGGCAGTCCCTGCAAGGAATTTTGTAGATGACGTTGGTTTTGTCCATGGGTTGTACTGGGTCTTTTAAGTTTGTTAGTTTTTGTTTGAGAGTGTAGGTGGGTTTGTGTGCTACTAGGATTCCGAGGGGTCTCAGTTGTCCGACTGTCATTTCTGAAACTGCTTTGATGTATGGTAACGTGGTTAGGGTTTCTGGCTGTGTTTGGTCTGCTTGTCATGGTATGTTCTTGAGGAATCTGCACACTATTTTTTGAGTAACCGTTCTTCTTGAATACTTATTCCCTTGTAGCCTTACACACGGATGAAAAAAGCCACCATTTTGACTGGGACAACACATCTATCCTGGGACAGGCTAAGCAAAGGCATGCCAGAGAATTCCTAGAGGCCTGGCACTCCAACCACAACACCATAAACAAACACAGATCTAGATACCATCTACCAACCCCTCAGAAAACAAACCGGAAATGACATCACCACAAACCCCAGGAACCCCATTCAGGAGAAAGATATAAATAGAAAGCAGGAGACAACAGCTTCGCTTCACTTGGAGGTCACCACTGATGATGTTACCGAGCCAGGTAATGAAACGTCTGGATATCGAACCTACAGCTCAGCGAGCAAACCAAATTTGTGGCTTATGTCCACACAGTCAATTATGAATGAATGGCTGCAGTTCTTTAATGAGATTTCTTTAGTCTGTGGATTTATCCAATTCTACAGCAATCTAGTTACTTCAGATGATGTTAGTCATTGAAACGTCTGATACAAACAACATCCTTTGTGATCACCATCTTTTATAAAGTGATAATTAACCCAAATTCATCACAGGTTAGCGTCCCCAAAAAATAAACCTGTTGAATCGTTGTTTAAACTGTGTCTCACAAAAACCTACACAGCCCCATCAACGTGGACACATTTTTTTGCATGTCACTATCTTCCTGCAGTACTGAAGATACTGAGGGGACTAGACAAGCTGAATGCTGAGAAGACATTTACCCTCATGGGAGAAACTAAACCTAGGGAACACCCATTTGAGATGGAAATGAAGACATTTTGCACTCAGTAGAATCTCTCTCCTTGGAAGAGGTCCAGGCAAAGCTGTTGGAAATTGTATAGATGAGTAACAGCTACCTCAGTTGGATGGACAGCTGATTGGCAATGCAGACTTACACCAGCAATGTGAGTTCAATTCAACGCGGCTGAGATTACCACACAGGATTCTCATTCTCAACCTCACCTCTCCCCTTGGCTGAAATGTAGTGATCCTCAGGTTGGATCACAACCAGTCATCCCTCTCTGGTCTGGTGTGACTAATGACTGCTTTCTAATCAAAGAGGATCAGGGGCAAGTCTCAAGGTGGAGTCAGGACCATAATCAGTTCAGCCATTATCTTATTCAATGGCAGGGTAGACTTGAGGGCTTGGATGGTCTCCTCCTGCTGTTAAAACAAAGAATACCAACGTTGCTCCATTGATTGTCAATGGAGCAATGTATGTTTGATGCAAGCTGAGGAAGGGGAATCCAGTTGAGAAGGATTTACCATAGCATACAATAATCAGTATTGATGTAATTAACAGCTTTGTTTACATAAGGATTCTGCACATCATACTTTGACTCTTTGTGAAACAGGATTTACTGCCATTTCCATAAATAAGACTGGATAGATTGTGCAGGTGAATGTGCTTTAATAAAGCCATGCTCCGGATCCCAGATCACAAAATCGATATCCTTCGGGCTCCTGAAAAAGGTAAAAGGCAAATAATTCAATCGACTCTGACATTCTGATCTCATTGGGAAAGTGAGCAGTTGGACTGAAGGGTCTGTTTCCGTGCTGTACATCTCTATGACTATGAGCCAATTAACCCAGCTGTCTTGTGTGTCAGCTCCTGGACAGGTGTGTACACAAAAATCACAAGGAACTAGTCAGCTGTGTCTGCTACTTGGCTGTCCCTGTCTTACCATTGGCTCCCTCTATCTATACTGGACACTTTGGGTAAAGGAAATCATTTGTTCATGCAGGACTGCCTAGTGCTACCTGGACTACTAAGTCTCAAAGTTAGAAAAATAACCCCCTTCTCCCATTCACTGCTTCTTCAAAGATTTACCTAGTTACTCTTAAATCTGTCAACACTGCTGTGGTTTCTGTAATGGTCCCCTACCCTGAGTTCAGCACAAGGGGCACCATTTATTGGACCCCAGCATACATCCACATCATCAGCTCTGACTGTTGTATGGTCTGGGAAACTCAGCTGCAACATTTTAGACAAGACAGCATTGTGAGAACACAATGAGGGGCTGTGACCAGGAACACACTGTCTGTAGGAGTATAGAATTAGAGACAGTGGCTAACCACAAAGGAACAGCGACCAAAATCTAAAAGACTGGCAGTGGAGCTGTGGGCTACTCTGGAACCTAAACAAAGACTGGCAGTGGAGCTGTGGGCTACTCTGGAACAACGGTAGTGAAATTAAAAGCAGTAGGAGTGGACAGATCTTAGAAGGCGACAGACTGGCAGTGGAGCTACTTCAACAAAACTGAATCCTGATGCTACAGGAGAGCAGACAGATAATCGGTGGGTAATTCTCTCTTCACATTTTTGACTGGATATTGAATGACATTAAGACCAGTGAGTACTGCTTAAAAACTTGACAGATAATTAATATTTTGAAACTTCAAATGTCTTTACCTGTCAAAGTTAACAGGTTCTGGCTGTTTTTCACACAGAAACAACAATAAGCCATTCCAAGTCAATAGCTAACTGTGAGGTAATGTATTTGGAGAGGCTAACAAGGCAAGGATTGACACAATGCATGGTATGACCAAGTACTGAAGATCAGAGGGACCTTGATGAATATATCCACAGGTCCATTAAGGTAGGACAGGGAGAAGAGGGGGTTCTGAAGGCTCATGGGATACTGTATCACACGTCACAGCTTCTAAGTACAAGATCAAGGAGATTATACTGGATCCGGATAAAACACTGGTAAGGCCACACATCTGGAGGACTGTGTGCAGTTCTGGTCACCATATCATAAGAAGGATGTGATCGCTCTTAACAAGTTACAGAGGAGATTCACCACGATGCTGCCCAGTCTGGATAGTCTGAGCTACAAGAAAAGATTGATGAGGATGGTTTGGGATTGTTTACCTTGGGCCAGTGCAGATTGAGGGGGCACCTGATTGAGGTCAGCAAGACTATGACATACATAGAGAGGGCGAATAGGAAGGGAGTTTTTCCAATTGTAGAGTCGTCCATAACTAAGGGGCATAGATTTATGATAAAACGTAATAAGCTAAGAGGAGAGTTAGAATATAGACCATAGAAAAGTACAGCACAGAACAGGCCTTTTGGCCCACAATGTTGTGCCAAGGTTTAATCCTAATGTAAAATATAATAGCTTAACCTACACATCCCTCAACTCATTGCTATCCATGTGCATGTCTAGCAGTTGCTTAAATGTCCCTAATGACTCTGCTTCCACCACCACCATTGGCAACACATTCCATGCATTCACAACTCTCTGCGTAAAGAACCTACCTCTGACATCTCCTTTATACCTTCCTCCTAATACCTTCAAACTATGACTTCTTGTATCAATCAATCCTGCCCTGGAGAAAAGTCTCTGACGCTATCTATTCCTCTTATTATTTTGAACACCTCGATCAGGTCTCCTCTCTTCCTCCTTCTCTCCAGAGGGAGAAGTCTGAGCGTATTCAACCTTTCTTCATAAAGCAAGCCCTCCAGTCCAGGCAGCATCCTGGTAAACCTTCTTTACACCCTCTCCAAAGCCTCTGTATCTTTTCTATTGTAGGGCGACCAGAACTGGACACAATATTCCAAGTGTGGTCTCATCAGGGTCTTGTAGAGCTGCAGTAAAACCTTGAGGCTCTTAAACTCGATCCCCCTGTTAATGATAGGTAAAACACCATATGCTCTTGGGTGGCAACTTTGAGGGAGATATGTACTTGCACACCCAGATCCCTCTGTTCCTCCACACTGCCAAGAATCCTGTATTTAATCCTATATTCAGCATTCGAGTTCGACCTTCCAAAATGCATCACTTTGCATTTATCCAGGTTGAACCCCATCTATCATTTCTCAGCCCAGCTCTGCATCCTGTCTATGTCGTGCTGCAGCCTGCAGTAGCCCTCTATACTATCGACTGCGTCTCTAACTTTTGTGTTATCTGCAAATTTCCTAACCTACCCCTCATCCAAGTCCTTTATAAAAACTACAAAGAGCAGAGGCCCAAGAACAGAGCCCTGCGGGACCCCACTCAACACTGACCTCCAGGTAGAATACTTCCCATCTACAACCACTCTCTGCCTTCTGTCAGCCAGCCAATTCTGAATCCAGATAGCCAAGTCTCCCTGTATCCCATACTTCCTGACTTTATGAATAAGCCTACCATGGGGAACCTTATCAAATGCCTTGCTGAAATCCATATACACCACATTCACTGCTCGATCTTCGTCAACCTGTCTTGACCCCTCCTCAAAGAACTCAATAAGATTTGTGAGGCATGAATTGCCCCTCACAAAGCCATGCTGACTGCCTTTAATCACACTTATGCTTTGCCAAATAGCCATAAATCCTATCCCTCAGAATTCTTTCCAAAACTTTGCTGACCACAGACATAACACTGACTGGTCTGTAATTGCCAGGGATTTCTGTATTACCCTTCTTGAAAAAAGGAACATTCGCCTCCTTCCAATCCTCCGGTACGACTCCCGTGGAGAGTGAGGAGGCAAATATCCTTGGCAGTGGCTTAACAACCTCCTTTCTCGCTTCCTGGAGCGGCCTAGGATAAATCTGGTCTGGCCCTGGGGACTTATCTATCTTAATGTTTTCCAAAATTTCCAGCACATCAACTTCATCAATCTTTATCTGGTCAAGACTATACCAGCTCCTCAAAGTTTTCATTCACAACAAGGTCCCTTTCCTTGTTGAAAACTGAAGCAAAAAACTCATTTTGGGCTTCCCCTATCTGCTCATACTCCATGCACAAGTTCCCTCCACCATCCCTGATTGGCCTTCCCTTCTCCCTGATCGGCCTTCCCTTCTCCCTGATCATTAAGAAATATTTTCACTCAGAGGACTGCAGATGTCTGGAACTCTCTCTGGCTGTCAGGAGGGTGAATCAGACACACTCAAAGCATTTTTAAAAATTCACTTGCGCTGCCAAAATCTCCAGGGCTCTGGGCCAAGGGCTGGCAAATTGGATTCATGTAATTAGAGCTGTGTTTACTAGTGCAAATATGATGAGAGGACTGGCCTCTTCCTGTGTTGTACTAACTCGGAGAACAAATGGAGTGTTTAAATTGTGACAGCAGCTCACCAGTTCAGGACATTGACGACTGCACATCCATCTGGGCAGAGAAAAGCCACAGATTCCAGCTCAGTAACAGCATTGGGATCAAGGCCGACTCGTCGAGAACCCTCAGGAACAAATTTACTGCCGAGAAAAGAACATGTGCATCAGAGTGAAGGCCATCTGAAGCTCAACACAGGCCCACTTTACTGTTAGGCAGGGAAAGAACTTCCTTTGCTCTCAATGACTTTTATTCCCCATTTCAGGCAGGTGGTAGCTATGTTCTCGCAAGACCTACCTCTGTCATCATGAAGACTGAATGATATAAACACTTTGATCTCTCTCTGGGGAACGACTGCTCTCTATCAACCATGCCCAGCTCATCAATCTTATCCACTCAATCGGGTCCCCTGTTTGCCTTCTCTGCTCCAAAGAAAACAACTCAAACTTACGCGCTCTCTCACCAATGTTGAAAGGCTCCATCTCAGGGAACATTCTGGAGAATCATCTCCAGTACAATCAAATCTTTTTTACAGCGTGATGACCAGTGTGGTACACAGTACTCCAGCTGTGGCCTCACCAAAGTTAGGTACAGCTCCAAGATAACCTCCTTGCTTCCATAACCTATGCCACTCCTGATAAAGGCAAGCGTGCCTGAAACATCGATTCTCCTGTTCCTTGGATGCTGCCTGACCTGCTGCGCTTTTCCAGCGACACAGTTTTCAGCTGATCTCCAGCATCTGCAGTTCTCACTTTCTCCTGGTTGATACTAACCCATCTTGCCACCTTCAGGGATCTATGGACAAAAGCCCCAGGAACACACTGTTCCTCTTAACTTCCTAGTACCTTGCTATTCATGGAACACTCCCCTGTCTTGTTACTTCTTCAAAGTGCTCACACTTAATCGGGTTAAATTCTATCATCAGCCTCTAATCTGCCCAGGGGTCCAACATGTTTATATTGCCCTGTAACCTTCCTCCTCACCAACCAACCGGCCAATCATTTGGATTGATGATTGCAAATGGAATGTATTCTCGATATAAACAAAGGCTTATGACACTGGACAGTATTGGAATTTCATTAACAGGAATATTTACCTGGTTTTATTTATTATGCTCCCTTTGTGGGAGAGTTTCAGAATAAGGGGTTGTCCCTTTAAGAATACAGAACAGTACAGTACAGGCTCTTTGGCCCTCGATGTTGTGCTGACCTTTTATTCTACTCTAAGATCAAATTAACCTACAAACCAAATGTCCCCTGCCAAATCCTAGCCAGCCAACCAAACACCTGGAGAAAGGATGCCTCATCTTCCACCATGGGATCAACATCGATTTCACCAGTTTCCTCATCTCTCCTCCTCCCACCTTATCCCAGATCCAACCCTCCAACTTGACACTGCTCTCTTGAACTTGTTCATGTCCATCTTCCTTCCCACCTATCCGTTCTGACCTATCATTACCCCCCAAGTGCATCCACCTATCATATTTTTTTTAAACCATCTTCCCTGCCACCCCTGCTTCCCCCCCCCACCCCCAATGGCAACCCTAACTCCCTCCTATTACCTTTCAGACTCCTTGGGCCTCCCCACAGTCCCCAATGAAGGGCTTATGCCCAAAATGTTGTCTCAGATGCTGCCTGACCTGCTGTGCTTTTCCAGCACCACACTTTTTGACTCTCCACTTTTAACTTGTGATTTTTATAAGTGATTTGGATGAGGAGTTGGAAGGGTGGGTTAGTAAGTTTGCTGATGACATTAAGGTTGGTGGAGTGGTGGGCTGAAGAGGACTGTTGTAGGTTGCAATGAGAACATTAACAGAATGCAGAGCTGGGCTGAGAAGTGGCAGATTGAGTTCAACCTGGAAAAGTGTGAAGTGATTCATTTTGGATGGTGGAATTTGAATGCAGATTACAGGGATAAAGGCAGGATTCTTAGAAGTGGAATCTGGGAGTCCACGTCCATAGATACCTCAAAGTTGCCATCCAAGTTGATTGGGTTGTTTAGGAGTATTGGCTTTTATTAGTAGGGGGATTGAGTTTAAGAGCTGCGAGTTTATTCTGCCGCTCTATAAAGCCCTGGTTAAACCACACTTGGAATATTGTATTCAATTCTGGTTGCCTCACTATAGGAAGGATGTGGAAGCTTTAGAGAGGGTGCAAAGGAGATTTACCAGGATGCTGCCTGGACTGGAGGGCATATCTTATGAAAAAAGGTTGAGTGGGCCAAGGTTTTTCTCATTGGACTGAAGCAGGGTGAGGGGCAACTTGATAGAGGTGTACAAGATGATGAGAGGCAGAGATAGAGTGAATAGTCAGAGACTTGTTTCCAGGGCAGAAGTGGCTAAACCAGGGCATAATTGCAAGGTGATTGTCAGAAGGCTTAGGGGAAATGTCAGAAGTAGGTTATTTACACAGAGAGTGTTAGGTGTGTGGAATGCACTGCCAATGGTGGTAGGAGAGTCAGATATATTAGGGACATTAAAGCGACTCTTGAATAGGCACATGGAGGACAGTAAAATGAAGGGTATGTAGGTTAGTCTGATCTTAGAGTTTGATCAAAGGTCAGCAGAACATCGAGCGCCGAAGGGCCTGTACTGTTCTAACTATGACCAAGAAGAGATAGAGAAGGTAAGTGTGCCTCTGGGAGGAGACAGTGGGAGGCTCCCATTAACTGATACTGCAGCCAGAGATAGTGAGACATCACATTGCTGCTCAAACATTAACTCCCTTTAAGAAGTGTTAACTTGTACAACAAATGCACTTGTGCAAACACCAGCCCCTGAAGAATTACATCATGAGTCAGATAAATGGCTTTTACCTGAAGTGGGCCATGTGGTAGAACATAGGTTGTTTGTAGAAGGTGTCCTGATGACTGTTCACAATGACTGGACTGTCAGCAAAGTTTTTCACCCAGTTCGGGCCACCTTGCAAATTCAATGCAATGTTCCAGTCTGTCCAACCAGTTACATAATTATTCAGATTCTGCAACATGTGGCAGAAACAACACAAAGATGTACATTCAATGGCAAAATAAGGAGCAGGAGAAGGCTATTTGTGTTTCAAGCCTCGCTTATACCCAACAGGATCAAAAATCACAACACCAAGTTATAGTCCAATAGGTTTATTTGAAAAGGGAAAGAGTAAATGATAGGTGAAGATGGAGCCCAGAGACAAAGAAATAAAATAAATTGGACAAAGAACAGAGAGGGGTCAACCTGGAAGAATCATTCTCTGGTTAGAGGAAGGAGTTGTAAATAGTTGCTTGCTAATTATTCCCTGTTATACTTTAAGAAATAAAGTTGTTAATTTTTACTTTAAATAGTTCTTGGCCTCTAATTACAGCACAATTCCACAAATTACTGCACAGGATAATTCTTTTGTGTTGCTGGTTTGTAGTGAGCAGGAGAATTTATCCAGTGTTGTAACACTCCCTAAATGTTCAAGAATCTGTCTACCTCTGCTTTAAAAAAAAAGTGTCCAATGACCCACCTCCACCAATCTCTGGGGAACAAATTCCATAAACTTCAAACAAATTTGCTTCATTCTTGAAGTCAAAGGGGATATCTACTCAATAATTCTAGTAGATTTGTCAGGCATGATTTCCCTTCAGCAATTATCTCAGTATGTCTGCTCATTTAGTCAAAGTAACTCAATTTCTTGGAAATGCTATTTTAACATTTCTAAAAAAAAAGTTCCTGACCATTATATAAAAAAAACACAAGTCACCTTCATAAAACCCACTTACAGTCATAGAGGTATACAGCATGGAAACATACCCCTCAGTCCTACCAGATACCCTAAATTAATCTAGTCCCAGTTGCCAGCATTTTTACCTCTGCTTTAGACCCCAACTCTCAAATAATAATGATATATTGTAAACCTTCACTGCTCAGCAAAGCAATCCTTTACCTCTGCTAATATGTTACATTCTAGATCTCCAACTCGTTATAGTAACATTTACTCTGCAAATCCAAGGACAGGCTCCCATTATCAACCAATGTCTGCGATGGACTCAAATGAACTCCAATAAATGTCAAATGTGATTTCTCCTTCATAAAATTACTCTCCTCGATTGCTTTGAGATTTTCAAAATGCCTTGCTGTATCTCTAACAATAGATTCTAGCATTTTTCTTATGTCAGATGTTAAGCTATTTGGCCTGCTATTTCTTGCTTTCTAACTCTCCAATTTCTTGAATAGAGGAATCATATCCACTAATTTCCAATCTAAATGGACCTTGCAAAATTCCCTAGATTCTGGAAAAGTTAATCTCAACCTCATCAGTCACTTCTTTTTTGGGTGAAGTCTATTGTTGGTCAGCTTTTAGTTGAAATGACCATCTCAGTATCCTTTCCCTGACAATTTTAGTTGTTTAAATGTCTTCCCTCTTTCACAGATGATTCACAATTATGTCTGAGATGTCATTTGTATCCTTTATACTGAAGACCATGTTGTACCGACCTTTTATCAAAGTCTAAGATCAGACTAACCTACATACCTTTCATCTTATTGTCATCCATGTGCCTATCCAAGAGTCCTCTCTGTGCAAAGCACCTACCTCTGACATCTCCCCTAAACCTTCCTCTAATCACCTTAAAATTATTCCCTCTTGTGATTGCCATTTCAGCCCTGGAAACAAGTCTTAGACAATTCGCTCTACCTATGCCCCTCATCATCTTGTACACCTCTATCAAGTTGCCTCTCACCCTTCTTCACTCCAATAAGAAAAGCTCTCGTTCCCTCAACCTTTCTTCATAAGACATGCCTTCCAGTCCAGGTAACATCCTGGTCAATCTCCTCTGAACCCTCTCTAAAACTTCCACATCCTTCCTATAACAAGGCGACTAGAACTGAACACAATATTCCAAGGGTGGTCTGACCAGGGCTTTATAGAGCTGCAGCATAACATCATGGCTCAAACTCAATCCCCTGCTGATGAAAGCCAACATGACATTTGCATTTTTACAATCCTATCAACTTGGGTGGCAATTTTGAGGGATCTATGGACGTGGACAAGATCCCGCTGTTCCTCCACACTGCCAAGAATCCTGTCTTTAACCCTGTAATCTGCACTCAGATTTGACCTTCCACTCTTCCAGGTTGAACACCATCTGCCATATCTCAATCCAGTCCTGCAACCTGTCAACGTCCTTTGCAATTGACAACAGTCCTCCACACTATCCACAACTCCACCAAGCGTCTTGTCATCGGCAAACTTACTAACCTACCCTTGCACACTCTCATCCAAATCGTTTATATAAACAAAATCACAAAGAGCAGAGGCCCCAGAACAGATCCCTACAGAACACCGCTGGTCACCGAGCTCCAGGCTGAATACTTTCCATCTGCTACCACCCTCTGTTTTCAATGGGCCAGCCAATTCAGTATCCAGACAGCCAGATTTCCCTGTATCCCATACCTCCTTACTTTCTGAATAAGCCTAAAATGGTGAACCTTATCAAACGCCTTGCTAAAATCCATGTATACCAGATCCTCTGCTCTACCTTCAATCAGATTCCTAAAGGAAAATCACTTAACTAATTTTCTGGAATTGACTGAAGAGATAACAGAGAGGGTCAATCAAGGCAGTGCTGTGGATCTGGTATATATAAGACATTTGATGCAATGCTGCAAATGAACTGGTGAGCAAAGTTAGAGCTCATTGAATAAAAGGGACCAGAGCAACATGGACATCAAACTGGCTGAGTGGCACAAAATGGTTAGATTCACAGATGTTTATCGAACTGGCCGGAAAATTTATTGTGGGATTCTTCACTGGCCAAAACTCCCATTGAGAAAGAAAGGTGCCTTGATTCTCTCTCATTGACAGACTGGATTCACATTAGGATCCATTAAGGTATGGAATGCACCACCCCAGAGTTTGGAGGAGCCAGGTTCAACAGACACTTTCAAAAGAGAATCAGGAATGAACAAATTTCGGAGCCTACAGGGAGCAAGCAAGCGAATGGCATGACAAGATGCTTGCTTAAAGAGGCACCACAAATACAAATGGCCTCCTCATACTTTAACAATTCTGACATTGGATGTTCCTGCAATTGTGACTATGTCACTTGTTTTTTTTTCGATTTACTGCTCTCAATTCATCAGTCTTATTCCAGATTCTAGAGTCCATTCAAATACAGAGCCCTGAGTTGTCAATGTTGTAGTCAATAGCATCATCAGATGATGCTGTTTTTTAATTCATTCATGTGATGGCTAAGCAGTGTTTATTGCCCAGAGGGCAGTTAAGAGTCAATCACATTGCTATGGGTCTAGAGTCACATGTAGGCCAGACTAGGTAAGGATGGCAGTTTCCTCCCCTAAAGGAGGTGAGTGAACCAGATGGGGCTTTCTGACAATTGGCAAAGGATTCATGGTCATGCCGTGGTGGGATTTGAACACAGGTCCCGAGAACATTATCTGGGTATCTGGATTAACAGTCCAGTAATAATATCACTAGGCCATCATCTCCCCATTGGCTATGCCTCTGCCCCATCATTTTCTGTCATACTCTGATCATTGCCCCGACGGCTAACTTTCTCTCGTCTCATATCTTCACGATTCAATTTAATCACATTTTCTCAAACATGACCCTTACCCCCCCCCCCGCACAACCTTGCTGAAAGCTCTCCGGTCTGCTTCTCTCCTTCGTTTTCACCAGTCCCACTTTCACTGAGGCGGCACGGTGGCACAGTGGTTAGCACTGCTGCCTCACAGCGCCAGACACCCGGGTTCAATTCCTGACTCGGGCGACTGACTGTGTGGAGTTTGCACATTCTCCCCGTGTCTGTGTGGGTTTCCTCCGGGTGCTCCGGTTTCCTCCCACAGTCCAAAGATGTGCGGGTCAGGTGAATTGGCCATGCTAAATTGACCGTATGTTAGGAAAAGGGGTAAATGTAGGGGTATGGGTAGGTTGCGCTTCGGCGGGTCGGTGTGGACTTGTTGGGCCGAAGGGCCTGTTTCCACACTAAGTAATCTAATTCTATCTCCATGATCATGCTTTGCAGCTGTGGCTGATGACCACAGAAAAGCCAGTGAAGTTTTCATCTCGGTTGTCTGATGGTATAGAGGTTAACTGAACAGCTTCTGCCGAGGACACTATTTACAAGACACTGGAGGGGGGGCTAAATGGTAATACTTAGATTTATTCCCCTTCAGACAATCTCTAAGACTCTATAAACATACCCATCACAAATCCAAAACTGTACCAAACTTACTGTAGTTCACATTGCAGAGGCTAACCATCACCACCTGGGGGCTCCACACAGGAGGACTCATGGCTCATATTCTTGCTCAACTGATTTCAGTTCATTTCTCATTCCCCCTCTCACCAACTGACCTGAATGATGTCATAGCTGTACATGGCACCTCGCTCCCAACTTCCCAACTGCACTGTGTGTTCCCACGGCAAGTATCCAGTGCAGGCCTCTGTGGAAAACAGGTAATATTCTGGGAAAAGCTCCTGCGTGCTGCCCAGAGTTGTGTCAGCTGGAGTCAGCATATCGAGGTACCAGTGCACTGCAATGCCACGTACATACCGAGCAACACGCACATCACTCAAGACCTAGTGGGATAGGGAGAAAAGACGTTTTAATGTCAGTGTTGCTGAATCTTTGTGACATTCAGTGTTGGACAGACTGCATAAAACACCTTTAGATTCTGAAGGTTTCAAATTACTGCACTTGCTTTTCATTCATTGTTGGAGTTCAGATCGGGACAAAATGTGCACCAAATGCTTGGTGTGAATACCCATGCATGCAATCAATCAATCTCCTTCCCCACAAGGCTCTCAACCGGGTGTCCTGGTCTTGTCCATTCTCCTGAGCAACCACCTCTTGGCCCTGGTCCTGCCCATCCCTTCCATTACCATAGTCCCTTACATTTCAAAACCATCCATACCAACAATCCTGAACTGGTGCTCTGCAGTGGTCATTTCAACACTTTCATTTGACTGGAATCTGTGTTGCTAGCAAAGTTCAGTATTTGCAGATGTATTCAGCAAAGAAGCATTCTTTATACTGAATAGCTTAACAGGTTACTAACAAGAAGCTGCTCTTCATACCCAACCAAATGTAGCTGTTGGTTTTGAGAGTTCTTCTCAAATCACACTCACCACTTTTGCCCAATAGGGCAACAAGAATCTTTGATCATCAAGGATCATAAGCTGCACGTCCTTGTGAGCACTGCTCTGTAATGCAGGCCCAAGGTCAATCAGAATGAAATCTCGCTGCATCTCTGCTGTGAAGCCCATGCACTGGAAGCGATAATCAGTCAGCATTCCTGTGGTGGGCTCATTCTGTGCTGTCAATGCCCAAAATGTGAGGTTGTGTTTTGCATATTCATCCAGAAACCTGGAAAGAGAGAGGGATGAAAAGAGAGATGGAGAAGTAAACTATAAGCAAAAGAAAGAGCATCAGGAAAAAAAACGAGAGAAAGCAAGGGTGGGGGGAGGATGGGGGAAGAGGGGAGAATAGAGTTTGTGAAACAAGATTGATGGGAAATTGGCAATACCAAATTCAATTACATTTTATTCTTTCACAAGAATATACTTTCGATTAGGAATTCAAAAATTGTTGCATTTTCTGTTGAGAACCTAATTCAAAACCAGCAGCTGAGTTTGAAGCTCTGAACGTGAACCATCAACTACACGCTGTGTTGTTCCCAGCATGTGGCAGGGAGGGAATAGGTAGAGATTTATGTTTAAAATTGGTTCAAGGACTTGATCCCTTCCAGGTAAAATATGGCCTTGTGGAAACGTTCAAGGAGTGACAGACACAGGAAGAGAATACACTGTCATACTCAGAAACCAGTCACTTTATATGTGAGCACCCCCTGAGAAATGGATCGATATTTCTGACTAGTTATTCGTGTACAAAGAGACTTACAACTTGACTCAAGAAATGCTCAGTTCAGAGACCAGACAGGTGAAAAAAAAGCAAAAAAAATTTTTAAAATGTGTGCTTGCTTTTCATCTGCACCTGACCTTTTCCATTTAACAGATTTTCATCTTAAAGAACAAAACCACACAAACCAAATCACAGTTACCAATCAGCTACCAGTTCTCAAACTGATTTTCACAGCATCGCCTTCTCCCACAAGGCCCTGAAAGAGATTCAAACCAATTTGTCCCAGTGCACCTTGGGCAGGGAGATAAAAGTGTCTGTTTCACCTGATGAAATACTTTGCCCATGACTTGTAGTATTTTCCTCCAGGTTTCCCCTTCAAAGTCCCCTTCCCAATTGTTGAATTGCTTGTTTTCATCCAGGGTGGAGCAGTCCATGGACTCGCAAACAAGGACATGGGACGTTTGGAGACTGCTTTGGCCGCTTGAATAATTGGGATCTAGTTGGAGAAGAAAAAAAAAAGTCAGATTTGAATGGGAGAGTTCAGATTCCACCAGTGGAGTTATGTTAAGGTCAATTCTTGGGCTTATGGAAATGCAGGAAAATGGCTAGACAAATGGCAATGGAGAGAAGAGGGGGGATAGGATAAAGGGGAGCTGAGTGAGCTCAGGAGATGAGGAACAACAGGGGATGGGCATGAAGGGAAGAACAGGAGGAGGCACTGAAGGAAGACACTGAGGGAAGGGCATGAGGGAAGGGCAAGAGGGGGGAAATGTGAGGGGGCAGTGCCGGAAAGGACATGAAAACAGAGGAAGGAGAGGCAACGTGGGAGAGACAGAAGAAGCCAAGTCAGGGAAAGACTGCTGTCACAGGAAGGCTAAGGCTGACACTATCCCTTCCCTCCCAAATGTCCAATTGTTCCTATCAAACGTGCAAAGAAGGGCAAGCATTTCACCTTCATTTTGGTGTCTTCCTTTGTCAAACTGAAGTGTTGCAGATCCAGGTCTCCAGAATGGTCATCATAAGTGTACACACGTGTTGAAAAATCACAGCTCGCCATCGGGACACGGATAATATTGTACTCAATTCCTGCATTCGGAAAAATCGGCAAGATGAATGTGTCAGTGTTTTCAAAGCTGAGCTTTTCTGTGGACACTATGACAAGGAAGATATAGCCACACAGGGGCCTGTTAATAATTCCTGGTCTTTTGCAGCATGCTTAATTTTGATCCACACAAACCTTCTTCGGAAAAGTAGGATCGGAGAAGGTTTTCCTGGGACCCAGCAGAAAGCGAGAGAATGTTGATAGCTGCAGCATCAGTGATCGCACCTCCAAAACCTTTCATCTGCTGGTATTTCTTCCTCACATCAAAAGTCAGCTGCAAACCTAGGGGAACAAGGCTGTCATTTAGGGCACTGGAAATAAGGAGTTGGATTTCAAGGAGAGTTCAGTCGTATTCAACTTGTTACCACTGACTTCTAAGAGGCTAGAATGAGACTGAAGGACATGTGAAGGCATCTGAAATTGGAGATGGTCACAGAGACACAACCCTGAAAGGAATTTGAAAACAATTACAAATTTGAATCAATGCATTAGGGATAGGAAGCCAGTGTGAATGAACTTGGACAGTTCTGAATGAGATAGAATACATGAAGAAGGTACAGTGGTAGTATACCTGTCTCTGAGCCAGAAGGCCTTGGCTCAAGCCTCACCTGTTCCTGACATGCACTATAACATCCCTGAACAGGTTGACTAAAAATATTAGCAATTATCTGAACGACAAGGTTTCTGAGGAAGAACTAAAGAGAATACAAGAACAGGAGACCTGCAGGAATGAGGATTTTAGCAGCAGCTCAGTGAAGCAGAGAAAGGAGAACGGACAGCAATGGACTAAGGGAGTGAAGATATACATGTAGTCCTCAGAATCAGATTCTGATCCACCTCGGTTTAGAGATGCTGCACCCTGTCAGTTTCAGCCTGACGCAGCAACCAAGAAAACAGGGGATGTTGATGTCGCAAGGCCAGAGCTTATGGCTGAGGCAAAGGAGGCTGAGGCTTCAAGCCCCTCAATGATTCACTGAAGGAGGTTGAGTTCATCAAACATCATGTCAAACATGAAACCTGACCAATCTGATACAGAGAAGATGTCAACAGCAGTGGGTGAAGGGCAGTGGAACGTCATCATCATCAACATGTCAGTGGAACTTGATGCGGTGTTTTAATTCCAGGGAATCAGCACATACGTAAAAAAAAAGAGGAACCAAAAGCTCGATCCTCAAGGAATTCTGGAGGTCAGTCTGCAAAGACAGGAACAGGCGTCACTGCTTGAGGTTGTCTGACTACAGTGAACTCGAATCAAGTAAACAAATAAACTGAAAAGCATTTTAAAAGGAGACAGACAGACAGACAGAGATTTAAGGAAGTAATGCCAGAGTTCAGGACCCGGGCAGCCGACAGTACGACCACCAACAGTAGAGCCAAGAAAAGCATGGGTGTATAAAGTCTAGAATTAATAGCATCACAGAATCCTTACAGCATGGAAGCAAATTGTTCAGCCCATCGAATCCACACCAATCCTCTGAACAGCATCCCAACCAGACTCAACCCTCCCTAACCTATCCCTGCATTGGAGTTGTGCAGATATCTTAGGGGTTCAATCTGGAGGTGATTATGGAAATAAGACGTCAATGGAATCGAGGGAATACTCTGTTGGTTGGGAAAAGGAAGATTTTTAGAAGACCAGGAAATCAAAATTTTAAATGGGAGTAGGCTTATTTTAATGAGATCAGATGTGATTTGACCAGAGTGAACTTAGGAGCAGATACTTCCAGGAAAATCTGTGTCAAAACAATGGGATGCAATCAAGAGGGAAATAGGAAAAGTACAGGGCCAACATGTTCAAATAAAAGATAAAGGGTGGGACCAACAAATCGAGGGATATATGGATTAAAAAGGTATGCTTACGACTGATCCCAGTGGCCCAAAACAGCAGAAGCCTTTGAAGGAGTCTAGAAAATACAAGAGGGAACTTGAAAAGGAAATCAGGAGTGCAAACTGGGGACATGAAATGACAATGGCATATAAACTAAGGGAACTTTCCAAGACATTTTTTCCACAGAACAAAGAAAGCTTACAGCCCAGGAACAGGCCCTTCTGCCCTCCAAGCCTGAGCCAATCCAAATCTACTGTCTAAATCGGTCGATCAATTCCTAAGCATCTGTATCCCTCTGCTCCCCACCTACTCATGCATTTATCCAGACACATCTTAAATGAATCTACCGTGCCTGCCTCTACCACCTCTGCTGGCAACGTGTTCCAAACACCCACCACCCTCTGTGTGAAGTACTTGCCACGTGTATCCCCCTTAAACTTTCCATATCTCACCTTGAAAGTGTGACCTCTCGTTATTGAATCCTTCACCCTGGGAAAAAGCTAGTCTCTATCCACCCGGTCTATACCCTTCATGATTTTATAAACCTCAATCAGGCCCCCCCCCCCAATCTCCTTTTCTCTAATGAAAATAAACCTGACCTACTCAACCTTTCTTCATAGCTAGCACCTTCCATACCAGGCAACATTCTCATAAACCTTCTCTGCACCCTCTCCAAAGCGTCCACATCCTTTTGGTAATGTGGCAGCCAGAACTGTACACAGTATTCTAAATGCGGCCAAACCAATGTCTTGTACAAATGTTAACATGACTTGCCAGCCCTTATACTCAACACCCCGTCCAATGAAGGTCAGCATACTATATGCCTCTTGACCACTCTATCCACCTGTGCAGCAACCTTCAGGGTACAATGGACCTGCACTCCCAGATCTCTCTGCCCATCAACTTTTCCCAAGGCTCTTCTGTTCATTGTATAATTCGCTCTAGAATTAATCTTGCCTAAATGCATCACCTCACATTGTCTGGATTGAAATCCATCTGCCACTTTTCCACCCAACTCTCCAGTCTATCTATATCCTCCTGTATTCTGACAGTCCCTTACGCTACTCCACCAATCTTTGTGTCATCTGCAAACTTACTGGTCAAACCAATAGTGACCTCTTCCAGATCATTTATGTATATCACAACCAACAGTAGCCCCAACACTGACCCCTGTGGAACACACTGGTCACCTTTCTCCATTTCGAGAAATTCCCTTCAACTACTACTCTGTCTCCTGTTGCTCAAACAGTTCTTTATCCACCCTAGCTAGAACACCCTGTGCACCATGTGACTTCACTTTCTCCATTAGTCAGCCATGGGGAACCTTATCAAACACCTTACTGAGGTCCATGTATATGACATCAACAGCCCTTCCTTCATCTATCAACTTGATCACTTCCTCGAAGAACTCTATTAAGTTGGTAAGGCACAATCTCCCCCACAGAAAACCATGTTGCCTATCACTGATAAGCCTATTCTTGTTTAAATATAAACAGATCCTATCCCTCAGTTCCTTCTCCAGCAACTTTCCCACCACCAAACGTCAGGCTCACTGATCTGTAGTTACCTGGAATATCCCTACTACCCTTCTTGTACAGGGGGACATCATGAGCAATCCTCCAGTCCTCCGGCACCTCACCTGTCTTTAAGGATGCCACAAAGATATCTGTCAGGGTCCCAGTTATTTCCTCTCTCACCTCCCTCAGCAACCTGGGATAGATCTCATCCAGTCCTGGGGATTTGTCTACCCTAATAATCTTTAGCCTACCCAACACATCTTCCCTACTTATGTCAATGTGATCCAGACTAATCAAACTTCTATCTCTAACATTCATCATGTTCCACTCCTCAGTGAACACTGATGCAAAGTAATCATTCAGAATCTCACCCATTCTCTCAGGTTCGACACACAGCCTTCCTTCGTTATCCTTTAGTGGACCAATCCTTTCTCTAGTTACCTGCTTGCTTCTTATATAAGAATAAAATGCTTTGGGATTCTCCTAAATTCTGCTCGCTAAAGCTATTTCATGACCCCTTTTAACCCGCTTGATTCTTTGTTTAAGACATATCCTACTCTTGCGATATTCTTCCAGGGCCTGTTCTGTTCTTAGCTGCCTGGACGTTATGTATGCTTCCCTTTTCCTCTTGGCTAGTCGTACAATTTCTCCTGTCATCCATGGTTCATGAATCTTGCCCTTCCTATTCTTTGCCTTCAACAGGACATGCCTATCCTGCACTATCTTTAACCTGTCTTTGAAAGCCTCCCACATCTCAGATGTGGACTTCCCTTCAGATAGCTGTGTCCAATCCACATTTCCGAACTCCTGCCTAATTTTGATATAATTGGCCTTGGCCCAGTTTAGTAATCTTCCCTTAGGATCACTCTCTTCTTTATCTACCAGTATTCTAAAACTTAAAGAATTGTGGTCACTGTTCCCAAAGAAATCCCCCACCGCAACTTCTACCACCTGTCCTGGCTTGTTCCCCAATACCAGGTCCAATATGGCTCCTTCCTTTGTCGGACTATTGACATACTACTCTAGAAAAGTCTCCTGGACGCTTCTTACAAATTCTACCCCATCTAGACCTCTGACGTTAAGTGTATCCCAGTCAATGTTGAGAAAATTAAAGTCTCCCATCACCACTATCCTGTTGCCTCTACATCTTTCCATAATCTGTTTATCTATTTGTTCTTCTACCTCACGCTCACTGTTGGGAGGCCTGTAATACAGTCCCAACAGTGTGACTACACCCTTCTTATTTCTCAGCTCCACCCATAATGCCTCACTACCCAAGACCTCCATAGTGTACTCCTTTAGCACAGCCATGACATCGTCCTTAACCAGCAATGCAACCCTCTCCCCCCCCCACCTGCCCCCTCTCTTTTACTTCCCTCCCTGTCCTGTCTGAAGGGTCTGTATCCTGGAACATTTAATTGCCAATCATTATGCCCTTCCTTCAACCAAGTCTCTGTGATTGCAATATCATCATACTCCCAGGCACCAATCCAAGTCCCAAGTTCATCTGCCTTACACACTATACTCTTTGCATTAAAGTAGATGCATTTCATCTCACCAGTTTCTTTTTGCGCTCATCTGCTCTCTGCCTACTCTTCCCTTTATTAATGCTATCTTCATAATTCTTACAGTATCCAGTCTCCACCTCATTGCTTACTTGTTTTCTCTTCTGGTTCCCAGTCCCCTGCCACATTAGTGTAAAACGTCCCCAACAGCAGTAGCAAAAACTCCCTCAAGGACATTGGTTCTGGTCTGGTTCAGATGTTGACCATCCATTTTGTAATAGTCCCACCTTCCCCAGAACCGGTCCCAAAGTTCCCCTAAATATTGAGATAAAAGGAAAAGACGAGAGCCCATTAAGGGCCATAGTGGTAATTTGTGTGTGCAATCAGAGAATGTAGGTATATTTCTAAACTAATACTTTGTGTCAATGTTCACTAGTGAGAGGGATGACATGGATACAAAAAAATCAAGGAGGAGGACTGCGATACATTTGAAGAAATTAGCATAGTCAGAGAGGAGGTTCTGAGTCCTCTGGCAGGCTTACAAGATTAAACCTCCAGGACCAAACAAAATGTATCCCAGGTTGTTGAGTGAGTCAAAGGAGAAAATAACAGGAGCACTAGCAATAATTTTCAATTCCTCTGACTATGGGTTAGGTGCCAAAGGACTGAAAGACATCCAATATGGTACTGTTATTCAAAAAGGAAGCAAGGGATAAACAAGGAAACTACAGGCCAGTTAACCTAACATCAACATTTGGGAAACTGCTGGAAGCAGTTCAGAGGAACATAACTAATCTACATTTGGAAAGGCAGGGAATCAAGAACAGTCAGAAGGGTTATGTTAAGGTGGGGTGGTCATGTATGACCAACTTGGTTGAATTTTTGAAGGTGTGTAGTCAAGGTAATGTTTTTCATGTATTCTACTTGGACTTCAGCAAGGCTTTTAATAAGGTTCCACTTGGCAGACTGACAGCAAAAGAAAGAACCCTTTAGATTAAAGAAAAACTGGCAGCACTCAAACTGTTCCAAGAACATGGCCTGGGTCTCTGAATTAATAGACTAGTCATAATACCAGTACACCATCACCTCCACAATTCGATTTGATTTATTGTCACATGTACCAAGAAATAGTGAAAATTGTTTTGAGTGTCAACCAGACAAATCTATGGCAAGGTGACTCACTGATTAGCCCTGCTACCTCACGGTACCAGGAACCTGGGTTCAATACCAGCTTCTGTGTGGAGTTTGCACATTCTCTCCCTGTCTACGTGAGTTTCCTCGGGGTGGTCCGGTTTTCTCCCAGACGTTAGGTGCATTGGCCATGGTAAATTGTCCCAAAGATCCAGGGATGTGCAGGCTAAATGGTTTAGCTATCAGAAATGCATGGTTACAGGGATGGGGTAGGTGTGGGTGGGATCCTCTTTGGAGGATCAGTGTGGACTCAATGGGCCAAATGTCCTCTTTCCACATTGTAAGGGTTCTATGATAACATGTCTTTCATTAAGTACATTTGGGCAATAAGAAGAGAATGCAGAATCTAGTATCACAGGCATAGAGATGGTGCAGAGAAGATCAACTCTACTACAGGAGAAGTATGATGCCTAATGGAAGAGAATATAACCAGGGTGGGAGGAATCTTTGGTTAAATTGGCTACTTTCCCCAGGTAGAGTCAATGGAAGGAATGCTGTTTTTCTTAATGGACTGGGCTGTGTTTATAACTCTTTGATCTGCTGCCCTTTTCCAGCCTCACATCTATTGACTCTGACTTCCAGCATCTGCGGTCTTTACTGTTTCCAAGTTCTGTAATTTCTTGCAATGTTGGGCACACCAGTTGCCATACGGAGTTATGATGTATCCGGGTAGGATGCTTTCTTTGGTGCATCGATATAAATTATTAAGAATAATTATGGAATTTAAACTTATGAGGGAAAAGATAAGATGACTATCCAGAAGAAGTCTGGTTTAGTTCAAACTAGAGATAAAAGCATGGACGAGGATTCATCAGGAGGTGAGTAAATTCCAACAATGATGGAATGTCTCACTGGACACAGAGAAGGAACACTGGAAGCGAACAGTGCAATTGACTTTGTTCAAGGCTGCAGGGAGTTTTCCTCGTCAGTACAATTCTCTATTTTTGTGAACTGAATGAAGATAGATGCAAAAATAATTGTTCACAAAGGAATATCTGAAATGATTCACTTCAACTAATTATTGCTTAAGATTATGGCCTTTCAACAAAGTACTCTGCAGAGATTCCAGAAGGCATCTCAAGGACAATGAGGGACAGGCAATTAATGGTGGCAAACCACCCCATGAAACAAAACAAAGAAAAGCAGCAACTACAAACATTACCTTCCTGTTTTGTGTTTGTTAGGATTTTTCCGATTTTGCTCTCAAGCCTTTTACCAGCCTTCGTGGTTTCATACAAAAGGTAATGGCCTTTCTCTGGCAGCACCAGTGGATCCATTGTATCGCAGTATGTCGCATTGCAAATACAAACCACTGAGCTACCCCCAAAACTCCTGGCATCACACGGTTTACCAGCTGAGAAAAGAAAGGTAAACAGTTACAACAACATTCCTTGTTTATCCCTTCCCTACTCTTCAAAGGTGCCACCTTTCACTGAGGTAATGTTCAGGCACTAATGACATTTTGGTCCATGACTCAAATAGTAATTCATCAGATGAGAATTAACAAGTTTTACAACTAGAATTCAGAGCCTTGGGCTGAAACTTGCACAAAATATAAAAATGTCACAGCGATCCAATAGGGAAGGTCCTTGAAATAAAACGAACTCGGAGCAGAGGTAGGCCATCAAGGCCAATCCATTATTCACACAGAGCTGAAAAATGTGTTCTTGGAAAAGCGCAGCAGGTCAGGCAGCATCCAAGGAGCAGGAGAATCGACGTTTCGGGCATAAGCCCTTCCTGAAGAAGGGCTTGTGCCAGAAATGTCGATTCTCCTGCTCCTTGGATGCTGCCTGACCTGCTGCGCTTTTCCAGCATCATACTTTTCAGCTCTGATCTCCAGTATCTACAGTCCTCACTTTCTCCTAGTTGATTATTCACACAGATCCAAGCTAATCCGATTGCTCCACATTCCCACTAATCCATGATAACTTTTGACTTTTTGCTTACAAGAATCTATTTACATCTGCCTTAAAAATATTTAACACCTTTTGACTCAGAGCTTTCATGACTCTCAATCCTACGAGAAAAAAATTCTTCTCTTCTCCCCGAGTCCTAGAATCTTTCATCCTCCTCCACAGACACTCTCAAATTTCCTCAGGATCTCCCAGTGATGTCCAATCTCAAGGATGGAAAGCCGTCCCATTTGGCTTATCAGGCTGCTGGGAACACATTCAGAAGCATACAGACTGGGAAACGAGCGTGCGGTCGTGTAACATGTGCAACACCTGCCAGCCCAGAACAAAAGATACAGTCGGTGGGGGGGGGGGGGGGGGGGGTGGTTTCTGAAAATCTGTTCACAGAGTATGGCCATTTTCAGATCCTGTGCGACTGAGAAATTCTGCATTCCAGTGGGGTCAGGTCAGATGCAATGAATTCACACATTTCAGTCCTCAATACTGAATGCAACTTCTGATGCCGAGATGGACTTGGCTTTGTGAACTAATATCCCAGTGGAACTAGCTCTAACCCAAACTAATTTGGATCTACATCAGTCTACAGTTTGCACTTATCTTGCAGAATGTTTCCAATCAGTTTACTGAACACGGCTCAGTGCCTGCACTAATCTGTGAAACATTACTGTCAACTTTATTTACATGTCAGTTCCTCACCTGAGACTGGAAGGATTGGCCAGAAAGGCAGAAAACACAAAAAGAAACAAACGCTGGGCATCTTAGGGGAGGAAACTGATATAGTTTCTCTTTGTTGCAGTTTCTTCAGTACCTCAAGGTATCCTAACTGAACAGAAAGATACCGGGAACAATGTTAAAAGCTATAATCCAAAACCAAGTCATTAGTTGTATTTGAGACAGAGTTAGCTATATCTTTAATGAATAAGGGTGTCAAGGGTTATGGGGAAAAGGCAGGAAAATAGGGTTGAGGAACATATCAGCCATGACTGAATGATGGAGCAGATTCTGTGGGCTGCAAGGCCCAATTCTGCTCCAATGTCTTATGGTCTAAAACCATCAGGGTTTTACAGGTTACAGCCAAGCATAAGGAATTACCAGGAGCAAGACTGGACCATATTTGGATTTAGTTACAAATCACAGAACACCAGGTTATCATCCAACAGGTTTATATGATAGTACAAACTTTCAGAGTGCTGCTCTTATATCAGGTAGCTAGTGGAGCAGGAGCATAGAACACAGAATTGAAAGTAAAAGATCAAAGTGTCAGACAATTGATGCAATGTATGAACAAACCTAGATTGCTGTTAAATCTTAAGAATGGGTTGTAGTTTTTGACTCATTAAGACTTAATTAATGCTTAAGACTTAATAGCAATCTCGGCTGCCTGGACGGAATTTCACATTGGCCCCAAGGTCCTGTACTTCCCGCGGGAGCCTGCGCCCCACAACCTAAGCCGCCTCCGAAATTTTAATTTTGTCCCGTTCAAGGACGTTAAAAGGCGTGCCCTATATTGACTGCCGCTGCACACCGTCCACCTCTTCTCCCTCATCCACCGCCCGGACACGCCCTGGCGTGCCCATTTGCCACTGGGCGGTGGGGATCCCCAGTGGAGGGCCCTCTATGCTGGAGTCCTCCCCCTTTCTCTCGGGGATCTGGGGTGGAGGGTGCTGCACGCAGCAGTCCCCTGCAACCGCAGATTGCGGTGGTTCACGGACTCCCAGCCCAACTGCTTGTTCTGTGGAGTCCGTGGACCATGTGTATATTGGGTGTGGGTGTTTGCACTCCCTTTTTGATTTTCTGAAAAACCTTCTCTTCTGTTTTTGGTTGCACTTCAGTCCCACGCTCCTGATCTTCGGGCACTCGGTGCGGAGGAGGGAGGGCAGGTCTGAAGACCTCCTCGTGGGTCTGCTCCTGGGCCTGGCCAAACTGGCCATAAACAGGTCCAGGCAGCGGGCCGTGGAGGGGGTTGTTAGGGCCGACTGCTTGCCCCTCTTCCGCGGTTATGTTAGGGCCCGGGTGTCCTTGGAGAAGGAGCACGCGGTGTCCACCAACACCCTGGAGTTGTTCAGGGAGAGGTGGGCGCCGCAGGGAGTGGAGTGCATCATTTCCCCCTCCAACGCTATTTTGATTTAGTCCTTGCCCTCCCCTTCACTGTTTTGATCACACAGCATTGCCCTTTGATGTGAAGGGCACTGCTTGTCACAGGCCACTCGGGTGTTTCCTTTCTTCCTGGTGGTGGAAATTAAATAAAGATTTGTGCACTTCGTGTCTCTCACTGTGTCTCACACCATGGGTGCTGGGGAAAATAAGCACTACCGCAGTTAGGCAGTAGTGTGGGGGAAAAAATAAAAAAAAGAGAAAAAAAATAGCAATCTCGGCTTGTTTAATATATCGCATCAGTTGTATGACATTATGTTCTTCTATAAATTGTGTCCTATAATCCTGCTCCAATAGCTACCTGACGAAGGAGCAGTGCTCTGAAAGCTTGTACTGCCAAATAAACCTGTTGGATGATAGCCTGGCGTTCTGTGATTTCTAACTTTGTGCAGCACAGTCCAACACTGCACTTCCTCATCAATGTAGAAACTGACTATCCTTTATGACTGGGTTCACTGTCAGTGCACTGGCAGTACTGTGGTAAACATCCGCAGGTTAGCGCACAACGGCCGATCTAAAGGCTTTCACAGATATTCTCCATCAGTGCACCCAGTGCAGTGCCCGAGCACATGGTGGTCCATCAGAAGAGCAGACTGAGGAATGCTGTACGGTCAGAGAGGGTCAATACAGGCTAGGCATGCCCTCAGCGCCGACCCTGCGGCGCTGCCCCAGCGCTGACCCTCCGACCGTGCGGCGCTGCCCCAGCGCTGACCCGCCGACCGTGCGGCGCTCCCCCAGCGCTGACCCGCCGACCGTGCGGCGCTCCCCCAGCGCTGACCCGCCGACCGTGCGGCGCTCCCCCAGCGCTGACCCGCCGACCGTGCGGCGCTCCCCCAGCGCTGACCCGCCGACCGTGCGGCGCTCCCCCAGCGCTGACCCGCCGACCGTGCGGCGCTCCCCCAGCGCTGACCCGCCGACCGTGCGGCGCTCCCCCAGCGCTGACCCGCCGACCGTGCGGCGCTCCCCCAGCGCTGACCCGCCGACCGTGCGGCGCTCCCCCAGCGCTGACCCGCCGACCGTGCGGCGCTCCCCCAGCGCTGACCCGCCGACCGTGCGGCGCTCCCCCAGCGCTGACCCGCCGACCGTGCGGCGCTCCCCCAGCGCTGACCCGCCGACCGTGCGGCGCTCCCCCAGCGCTGACCCGCCGACCGTGCGGCGCTCCCCCAGCGCTGACCCGCCGACCGTGCGGCGCTCCCCCAGCGCTGACCCGCCGACCGTGCGGCGCTCCCCCAGCGCTGACCCGCCGACCGTGCGGCGCTCCCCCAGCGCTGACCCGCCGACCGTGCGGCGCTCCCCCAGCGCTGACCCGCCGACCGTGCGGCGCTGCCCTAGCGCTGACCCGCCGACCGTGCGGCGCTCCCCCAGCGCTGACCCTCCGACCGTGCGGCGCTCCCCCAGCGCTAATTGACAGGAATCGGGGAAAAAAAAATCTGGGGTCAGCGAGAGCTCATCCCACCGGACCACGTGACGCCACCGCGCCCCACGTGACGTTTGTGTTCGACCACGCCCCCCGCCGCCTTTTCCTTGAATTGCTTGCGCTCCCACGTGACCTTCCCAAGCCGTCACCGCGCTCCCACGTGATCAGTCCTCTTCCCTCAGCTACCCCACGTGATCATTCCTCTTCCCTCAGCTACCCCACGTGATCATTCCTCTTCCCCCACGTGATCAATCCTCTTCCCTCAGCTACCCCACGTGATCAATCCTCTTCCCCCACGTGATCAGTCCTCTTCCCTCAGCTACCCCACGTGATCAATCCTCTTCCCTCAGCTACCCCACGTGATCAATCCTCTTCCCTCAGCTACCCCACGTGATCAATCCTCTTCCCTCAGCTACCCCACGTGATCATTCCTCCTCCCTGCGACTTGTTCTGATTCCTTTCTCGGCCGCATGGATTCCGCTGTTCAGCTCCGCCAGCGGCAGTATGGCTCGGCTCTGCCCGTACCAGGTAAGGCCCAAGGCTGCCTCTTGTCGCTCCGGCCTTCTTTTCTTCCTCGAGTCTCTTATCGGTGGCCGACAGCGGCGTTGTCCGCCCGGTGGAAGGTGCTTTTAATTCCAGGCCCATGTCGAGGATGATGTGGGTCGGCATCGCCGGCCGGGCCATGTGTTTATTGCCCCTCCCTAAATGCTCCCTGAGAAGGTGCGCAATATGTTGTCAGTCGGAATACTGTGCACAAATGTGGGGTTACCTACTCTGATAGTCAGCATCGAGGAGTTTTGTGTGTAAATGGAGAGAAGGGTTGCAAAAGGGGAAAACAGAGGGGTTGAGGCCGGTGTGAACTTAATGAATGGATCACAAAAAAAGCAGCAAAATTAGAACATAAGAAATGGAGGTGGCAATTCAATCTACCGAGACCCTCCGCCATTCAATACCGTCATGGTGGATTTCTTTCTGGAATCAACTCCACTTTCCTTCTTAACACTTCAACCCATTAATAACTTAAAAAATTCTGTATCTCCTTTAAATGTAGTTAGTGTTCTGGCATCCACTGCACTCTGTGACTGAATTCCACAAATCTATCACCTTAAAAACAAATGAATAACCCTGTTGAAGGCCAACTAGTGTGCTAAACAGCATTTTAATACAAGGCTAAAAACTGAAAGAATTGCAAATGTTGTAAATCAGAAACAAAAACAGAAATTGGTCGGAAAGTTCAGCAAGTTCTAGCAGCATCTGTGGAGGCAAATCAGAGTTCATGTTTTGGGTCCAGTGATATATCTTCAGAACATTTTGTTATTCCTTATTTAAACAATTGAGCTGTCCAGAGAACATTTACTTGAGTGCTGTGCGGTCTGAGGACATTGAGAAGAGGTTGAGTAGATTGTTCCTATTGTTGGAGTTTTGAAGAATGAGAGGTGATCTTATTGACAGGGTAATTGTTTCCTCTTATGGGAGCGTCTAAGACCACATGGCACAATTTCAAAAGAAGTGATCCCACATCTAAGAGACAAATGAGGGGGAATTTCTTGTGTTGTGAATGTGTGGAATTCCTTGCCACAGAGAGCTGTTAGGGCTGGATCATTAAGGTTGATGTAGACAGATTTTTAATCAGTAAGGGAATAGAGGGTTTAAGGAGAAAAGGAGAAAAATTTGAGGGTTATCAGATCACCCACGATCTCATTGGGGCAGAATTGGAAGAGCTGAATGACCTATTTTCATCTTTGTGTTGTATACGTCTTATATCTTTTTTGACAAATTAATGGTGAAGACATTTCTTGAATTGCTGTAGGTAGACTTTCAGTGTTATTTGGTATTTTGACCCAGTATCACTGAAGGCATGGCACTATATTTCCATGTCAGGATAGTAGGTGAACTTGCAAGTGGTGGTGCTCCCGTGTATCTGCTCTTTTTGTTTCAAGCAAATGGGACTCATTTAGTTTGGGAATATGGTGAGCATGGATGAGATGGACTGAAGGGTCTGCTTCTATGCTGTATGACTCATTGCTTTGTAAGGTCCTTTTAATGACTTGCTGCAGTGCATCTTCTCGATGGTACACAATGCATTACTGAGTGTCGGTGGTGGAGAGACTGATTGGCACCACAGCCAGAAACAATTAAATAGGCTGCTTTGTCCAGGATGGTGTCAAGTTTCTTAAGTGTTGTTCCCATCCTGGAAAAGGCGAATATTCCATTACACTCCTAACTTGTGCTTGATAAATGGTGGACAAGTTTTGGGAAGATGGAAGGTGAGTTCCTCACTGCAGGATTCCTAACTTCTGACCTTTTGTAGCCATTGTATTTAGATGGCAAGTCCAGTTCACTTTTGAGTCAGTGGTAAGTGCTAAGATATTGATATTGAATCAGTGATGGTAAACGATTGAATATCAAGGGATGATTGCTGGATTAGTCCATTAGAAATAATTTGAACTTGGTGTCATCATCAGCAAACATCCCTCCTGTTGAAGGACGGATGTCACTGAAACAGCTGAAGTGGCTGAGGCCTTGGCTGTGTTTTTGGCAGGAGAGGAGATTTGGGGACCAAGAATTAGGGAGGAGAACTGATTGAGAAAGGATAGAGAAGGGAAGATTTATAGTACCAAAATGAGTAGAGGGGAAGTATCTGGGATGTAAGTCATGGGAGTCGAAAGATGAGGGATGGAGAGTAAAGGGCAGGAGATTTGGTGTCCGAGGGAGGGAGGTCTGTGATTGGCTTAAGGAGGTGATGAGGTAGAGGAGCAAAGGAGATTTTGGTGATAAAGTGGGGTGTTGAGGGATTCGGGTGGGTGGGATTTTGGACAGAGAGGTGAGGTTTTTTTGAAGGTATTTTGTCATGTGGAATTTTACTGAAGAGAATGACTTATTGCTGATACATGGAGTTTTACTGAGTGGGGATAACTTATTTTGAGGTGTTGAGAGAGAGAGTTTTACTTAGTGAGAATAAGATTAAAGTGAGATGTATTGTTGAGAAGTGTGGGGTAGTTAATGCTTAGCAGTAATCAAAAAATAGGCCATTTACCTCTCTTTCGCTGTTCAATAAAATCAAGGGTGATTTGGTCATGGTCACACCACCACTTTACTGTCTGTTCTACATAGCATATGTTATCTCTGTTTAAAAAAAACTCAGTTTTTGAATAAATTTGAATACCCAACGTCTGTTATGTTTTGGGAAAAAGGTAAAGAAACTCTGCATCCATCTTCAAGAGGAGAGCTCTAATTAAACTGTCATTACCTAGTTCTGGTCTCCTCTGCCAGAGGAAATGTCGTCTTGAGTCCTTCTGAAATCTTATGTTTTGATCAGAATGTGTCTTGACCTTCTGAACTCCAATGGATATCAGCCTGACCTGTGAATGTTTGTTCACAAAATAAGCCCTACATCCCCTGGAATGAGTCGAATGACTTTTTTCTGAACTGCTTTTAAAGCAGTTGTATCCTTTCGCAAATGAGGAAACCAAAATCATAGAAACATTTGTTATTGTTCAAGACCATTCAGCCCCGTTATGTCTGCGGCAACCAAGAAAAAGATAACTGGCCATCAGTCGTAAACCATAGGCTGTCGGAGCAGAATTGGGCCCTTTGGCCTATTGAGTCTGCTCCATCATGGTCAATGTGTTTCTCAGTTACATTGCCCCTGTAATCCTTAATGCCCTTACGAATCAAGAACCTAACTACTTCCATCTTAAATACATGCAATGGCTTTGCCTCTACAGCCTTCTGTGGCACGGAGTTCTACAGACTAACCATCCCCTGGCTGAAGACATTCCCCTCATTTCAGTTCCAAAGGGTCCAAGCCCTTCACTCTGTGTCTATTCTGTTGGGTCTGTCCAACTAATGGAAACATCTTCTCCATGACCAGTCTGTCTAGATATCTCCGATGTCTGTATTTTTCAATGAGATTCCTCATTTCCTAAACTCCCGAGCATGGACCCAAAGTCCTCACTGCTTCTCTTATGACAAGTCCGTCATTCCCGACATTGTTATTATTAACCATTTCTGGACCCTCCATCACCAGCACATCCTTCCTTAGCTATGGTGCCCAAAACTGCTCATTATACTCCAAATGCAGTCTGATCAGACCTTGTAAGCTTCAGCAGTACATAGAACAGTGCAGCCCAGGAACAGGCCCTTGGGCCTACAATGTTATGCCATACATGATGCCATTTTAATTGAATCTCTTTTGCCAGCCCTTGATTTAGGTACCTCTGTTCTTTGCATATTTATGTCCCTAATAAAAGTCTATTAAATGTCCCTGTTGTATCTGCCTTCTCCACCACCAACCAGACACCTACCACAGTTGCTCCTTATGTCTCCTTTGAACTTTCTTCCTCTCGCCTTAAATGCATGCCCCCGAATATTAGACATTTCACCTCTGGGAAGAAAAGATTCTGACAGTCAATCATATCTATGCAGCTCAATTCTATCGACTTCTATTAAGTCTTCCCTCCACAGAGTCCAGAGCAGAGTTTTTCTAGCCTCTCCTTGTAGCTGAAACTCTCTAATCTAGGCAGCATCCTTGTAAACCTCTTCTGCAAAGCCTCCACATCCTTCCTGTAATATGGCGATCAGAATTGAACGCAATACTCGAAATGTGGCCCAACCAAAGTCTTATGAAGCTGCAACATGACATCCTGACTCTTGTATTCAGTTCCCTGAACAATAAAGGCAACCATGCTGTATGATGCCTTTACCACCCTATCTATTTGCGTGGCCACTTACAGGGAGCTAAGGATTTGAACCCCCAAGATCCCTCTGTACATCAATGCTGTTAAGAGTCCTGCTGTTAACTGTATACTTTTCGTTAACATTTGATCTCCCAAAGTGTAGCACCTCCCACTTGGCTGGATTAAACTCCATCTGCTAATTCCATCTATATCTGCAACTGATCTATATCCTGCTGTATAGTTTGTCAACCTTCTACATTATCCACAACTCCACTGATCTTCCAAACATACTCACCTACTCGTCTATGCTTTCAGTCAAGTCCTTAATAGAGAAAAAAATCTCAAACAGCAGAGACCCCAGTACAGATCCTTGCAGAAGACCACTAGTCACCCTTCCACCACTACCCTCTTCTTTCAATGTGCAGGCCAAGTCACCATGAGTCCTATGCATCTTAATCTTCTGAATGAGCCTACTATGAGCAACTTTGTCAAAAACCTTGGTAAAATCCATGTAGATAGCATCCACTGCTCTACCCACATTGATTGCCTCCTTCACTCCTCGGTAAATTCAATGAGGTTAGTAAGACACTACCTGCTTCGTACAGTCATGTTGACTGTCCCTAATTAGACCATGCTTTTCCAAATATGTGCAAATCATATCCTGAAGAATTCTCTCCAATAGCTTCCTAACCACTAATCTGAGATTCACTGGTCTATAGTTTCCTCTATTATCCCTATTTCCCTCCTTGAACAGAGGGACCCAACATTAGCTACTCGCCAGTCCTAATGGACCACTCCAGTGGCTTGCACACATACAGTGATCTTGGAGAAAGTGAGGACCGCAAGTGTGAGAGATCAGAGTCAAAAAATGTGCAGCTGGAAAAGCACAGCTTTCATGCAGCATCCAAGGAGCAGGAAAATTGATGTTTTCGGCATTAGCTCTTCATCTGTAATGTGGGAGGGCGCCTTGGCATATGTGACACATAATTCAATTCAAGTGGACTGGGGATGGGGCAAGACAGCTGGGAAGGTGGAGGGCAATCGGGAATAAAGAAATCTCCTTTTCAAAGCTGGGCTGGGGTAATAAAAGGGTCTCCTTTTGGGAGCTGGGGGGTGCTCAGGATAAAGGGATTTCCTTTTGGGAGGTGGGACGGTGGGGGGGGGTTCCATGGATAAAAGGAATCTCCTTTTGGGTGCTGGGGTCGGGGTGTGTGTGTAGGTGGGGGGGTAAGGGGAATTCCTTTAGGGAGCCAGGTGCGGGGAGAGGGTATCTCATTTTAGGTGCTGGGGGGTGTGTGTGTGTGTGTGTGTGTGTGTGGTGGGTAAGGGGAATTCCTTTAGGGAGCCAGGTGCGGGGAGAGGGTATCTCATTTTAGGTGCTGGGGTCGGGGTGTGTGTGTGTGGGGGGGGGGGTGAGGTGGGGGTGTGTGTGGGGGGGGGGTGAGGTGGGGGTGTGTGTGGGGGGGGTGAGGTGGGTGGGTAAGGGGAATTCCTTTAGGGAGCCAGGTGCGGGGAGAGGGTATCTCATTTTAGGTGCTGGGGTCGGGGTGTGTGAGGTGGGGGTGTGTGTGTGGGGGGGGGTGAGGTGGGGTGTGTGGGGGGGGTGAGGTGGGGGTGTGTGTGTGTGGGGGGGGGTGAGGTGGGTGGGTAAGGGGAATTCCTTTAGGGAGCCAGGTGCGGGGAGAGGGTATCTCATTTTGGGGGTGGGTGTGTGTGTGTGGGTGCTGGGGTCGGTGTGTGTGTGGGGGGGGGTGAGGTGGGGGTGTGTGTGTGTGGGGGGGGGGTGAGGTGGGTGGGTAAGGGGAATTCCTTTAGGGAGCCAGGTGCGGGGAGAGGGTATCTCATTTTGGGGGGGGGGTGTGTGGTGTTGGAGGAGGATACAGGGATCTCCTTGTGGGAGCTAGGCGGGGTGGTTACAGGGATCTCCTGAGGTGTGAGAGAGATTGGGATCTGCTTGGGGTGGGGAAGGGCAGTGGTTGGGATCTACTTGTGGTGGCGGGGGGTGGGATGGAGGCGCGATGCCTTTCCCCCGGGAACCGTTTAACGGTCACTGCGGTGACGTCACGAGCCGGCGCCGCCATTTCCTCCGCTCCATCGCCATTTTGCGGCGCGCGTGTGGTGGGGAGGGGGAGGGGGAGGGAAAAGTCCTGATTTAAAAAATATAAGCCGGGACAACCCCACCGAGAAAAGCCGGCAACAACTCGCCCGAAAATCGGGGAGATCCGTCCCGCTCCGGTTACTGAGTGTATCCGCTCCGCGCCCGAGCTCTGCCCCTTTCAGTGTGAGCTCCAGAACGAGATTGAGGACAGGTTCAGGTTCATGTGTTGGTGAGTGACGGCCTGGGGGGGTCAGGGTCAGGGTCAGACCGGGAGGGGGCGGGGTGGAGCTGGGGGGGGGGGGGGGGGGGGGGGGTCAGGGTCAGACCGGGAGGGGGCGGGGTGGGGGGGGGGTCAGGGTCAGACCGGGTGGGGGCGGGGTCAGGGTCAGACCGGGAGGGGGCGGGGTGGAGCTGTGGGGGGGGGTCAGGGTCAGACCGGGAGGGGGCGGGGTGGAGCGGGGGGGGGGGGGTCAGGGTCAGACCGGGAGGGGGCGGGGTGGAGCTGTGGGGGGGGGGGTCAGGGTCAGACCGGGTGGGGGCGGGGTCAGGGTCAGACCGGGAGGGGGCGGGGTGGAGCTGGGGGTGGGGGGGGGGGGGGGGGTCAGGGTCAGACCGGGAGGGGGCGGGATGTAGCTGGGGTGGGGGTGTGGGGTCATGGTCAGACCGGGAGGGGGCGGGGTGGGGGTGGGGGGTCAGGGTCAGACCGGGAGGAGGCGGGGTGGAGCTGGGGTGGGGGGGGCGGGGTCAGGGTCAGACCGGGGGTGGGGGGGTCGGGGGTGTGGGGGGGGGGATGATGTGAATTGTTCCATTTTGATGCCCTCCCAGGCTTGCTCATCTGTCTTCATTCTCGTTGGATGCTGCATGAACTGCTGTGCTCTTCCAGCACCACTAATCCAGAATCTGGTTTCCAGCATCTGCACTCATTGTTTGTACCTTCATTCCTGAAGCCTGGTTTAGTTTCATGCAGATGTTGTTGATTTTGAGATTTTAAAATTGCCAGAATTCAAATAGGGACAGCTGTGAGTTGTGTTAATCCAACTGTGACTCGTTATCGCAGCATACCTGCGGTGTTTTTTTTCCCCCCATTCAGTAAAAAAAAAAGACGTTTAAGTATTGATTGAATTTCACTTCACCACAGCTGGTTTGAGGGCCCGGGTTTCACACTGAAATGTGGAAGACGAGGTGTCACTGCATCCATATACTGCTGCAACTCCATGAAGAGTCTCTCACCCCACTCCGGTAACACTGCATGGGATTTCTTTCTTTCTCTCTCTCCTCTCCAGGAATTAGAGGACAATTTTTTTTTAATCATAGCAATCAGCCCTTTTTACACATGTATTCCTATTTGCCACACTGAGTTGATTCTTATTGTATTTGTTGGCACTAAATGTATTGTTAACACAGGCCAGGATTTTGAGCACAGATCACACTAGTATGTTGAGTTTGAAGATCTGTGGGATCGAGTTAAGCCCAATACATAGTCATAGACATGTACAGCATGGAAACACCCTTTCGGTCCAACCTGTCGTCCAACAGGTTTATTTGGAAGTCTTAGCTTTCAGAGCAGAAAGCTAGTACTTTCAGATAAAGTTGTTGGACTATAACCTGATGTTATGTAATTTTTAACTTTGTCCACCCCAGTCTAACACTGGCACCTCCATCATGCTGAAGAAAGTCTGCAGACTTGATAGCATCTATAGAGAGTGAAATAAAGCATGGTAACAACTACAAAACCCATAGGGAATTACCAACTAATTTCCCTGTGGAGCTTGTTGAATAAGAGTTCCGTTGGTAACAGGCAATGACCTGACAAGCTGGTACGCATCACCTACGACTTTGCAAGGGCCCTCTTGTGGTGCAAGGTGGTATCAATGCACGTAGTCTGAGAGACCCAACTCTCTCACCTGCTCCAATGGTGTATACAGTAATAACATTTGAGGCAGGTTGATGGGAGAAATAGGTGAAGCATATGCAATCCCCCCATCTCTACCTCTACCACCACCTTTTGATCACTTGCATTTCTTTCAACATGCTTTGCATGTAAATTTAAAATTGGCTACATTGTTGTTGTACTGATGGCGGTTAATAGTTTAAAAACAAGAAAAAAAGGTAGTCATTTGGTGGTGGGAAAGCCATTCAGTTGTGTGTAAGAGCACATGTGAGGTATATTTTTTTAAAACACAGCTCTTGTGTCACAGTGTTAGTGTCCCTACCTCTGAGCCAAGCAACCTGGATTCAAATCCCACCTGCTCTAGAGACGTGTTAGAACATCTCTGAACAAGTTGATTAGAAAAATATCTATAAAGCAGACCCAGGGATAGGGTTGTCGACCAGTCTGGCCTGGAACTAGCCTATGGTCACTGAATAGTGATTCTGTTTTAGTGTTCAACAATAAATGACATTATTCTCCAATCGGGCTTCCTGGGTTATTATACACAGTTAAACTTTCAAGTCCAAAGATTCTGTCCATCATCTGGAGAACTAACAGGAACAGTAAAAAAAGGTACTCATTGGCAATGCAGGTATAGGTAGAATCATACTGTAACTTAATCAGGACATTGTTTATGTAATAAATGTGTTCGCATTGGCATTTTTTTCATGATGGTTGGTTGACTGGTTGGTAGTGTTTATCTCAGTGAATGAGAAGTTTGAATTGTGGTTGGAGTTAGGGTTTGATAATTTTCATCTCCATCCTATCCCACCTTCTATACCACTGAGACAGGAAAGAGAAGTTCTGAGAGTTAACCATTGGGTGATATGGTTATTCAGTTGAAGATATTCAAAAAGAGCTGACTTGTCCCATTTGTTGTGTTTGAAATGAATCTGATATCCCTCGAATCTCCTTTGTAGGCTGTAGCTTGTTCTTTCAACATAGTCTCATGGGAAACTTATTTTCCTCAGTATTGCTGCATTTAGCCATGAAGAATTCACAATTGTTGCGGAGAAGGAGACAAAGAATTAGCAACAGAAAATATGTACCAAGTTCTTAAATAAAAACAGGGCTGGAGAAATTGAGCAGGTTTGACATTATCTGTGGTAAGAGAAATTGTGAACATTTTGAATCTGATGTGAGATTTCTTTATAACTGAAGAGAGAAGCAGAAAGCTGCTGGGCTTTATACAATAGGACAAGGTTGGGAGGAGCAAGTGAAACAGAAGAGAAGGCAATGGGAATGTTAGAATGGTGGAGGTTGGTGATCACAGTTGCCGTGGAAGGTAAGGCTAAGGGAATTGTAATTGTAGTAAGAAAGGAGACAGGTTTGGGTTCAAGGAATTTGTTAGGGAACTATGAAATGATTGACGAACATAATTCTTTTTCCGGTAGAAAGTGAGGACTGCAGATGCTGGAGATCAGAGCTGAAAATGTGTTCCTGGAAAAGTGCAGCAGGTCAGGCAGCATCCAAGGAGCAGGAGAGTCGACGTTTTGGCGAAGAAGGGCTCATGCCTGAAATGTCGATTCTCCTGCTCCTTCGATGCTGCCTGACCTGTGCTTTTCCAGCAACACACTTTCAGCTCTGATCTCCAGCATCTGCAGTCCTCACTTTCTCCTATAATTCTTTCTTCACAAAGACAGAATTCTGCCTTCACAAAGGAGAACACAAATAATAGACCTGAAATGATGAGGATCACAGGGTTTTGAGAGAGGAAGGAACTGAAATATATCTTTATTTGCGAAGAAATGGTGTTGGAGTAATTGATAGGATTGAAGGCTGACAAATTCCCATGGCCAGATAATCTACAGCTGAAAATGTGTTGCTGGAAAAGTGCAGCAGGTCAGGCAGCATCCAAGGAGCAGGGGATTCGACGTTTCGGGCATAAGCCCTTCTTCAGATAATCTACACCCCAGAATACTTGAGGAAGTGGCTACAGAAATAGCATGGATGCATTGGTGGGTATCTTTCAAGATTCTTTAGACACTGGAGCACTTCCTACAGATTGAAGGGTAGCTAACATAACCCCTGTATTTAATAAGGGGGTGATGAGAAAGGAGAATTATAGTAGCCAGTGATTTGGATGTTGGTATTGGGCAAGATGCTGGAATCTGTTTCATAGCAGAGCATGTGGGAAACAGTCATAGAAACAGACGCAGTCAGCGTGGATTTACAAAAAGGGAAAAAACAAAGAACTGCAGGTGTTGGAAATCTGGCCAGTAACTGAACAGACCCAAAATGTTGTCTGTTTTCTCTCCACAGATTCCAGACTGCTAAGTTTCTCTAGCAATTTGTGCTTTTGTTTACAAAAGGGAAATCATACTTGACAAATTACTGGAATTCTTTGAGGATGTAACCAGTAGACTTAATTATGGGGAGCCAATGGATGTGGTTTATTTTGGGCTTTTGACAAAACCCCACATAAGAGGTTAATGAGTAAAATTGAAGTGCATAGGATTGGGAATGATATTTTGAGATAGATAGGAAGCTGGTTAGCAGACCGGAATAGTGGGAATAAGTGGATCTTTTTCTGAATGGAGGCAGTGACCAGTAGTGTATGCAGGGATCGGCACTAGGACCCCAAGTATTCACAATGTGTTAATGATGTACATGACACAACTAAATGTGTAATATCTCTCAATTTGCAGATGACATCTGGGTGGAAGGGTAAGCTCTAATGAGAATGCAGGCATATTGCAGTGTGATTTGGACAGGCAATGAGAATGCGAATGCTCATGGCATATGCAGCATAATTTGGATAAATGTGAGGTTATCCACTTTGGTAGCAATAAAAAAGGATGGCAAATTATTATTTGGCTGTAATATGAGAAAAGGGAAAGTTCAATATGTTATCATGTAGCAGTTGTTAAAAGTGAGTGTGCAAGTGCAGCAGACAGTAAAGAAGTCAAATGATATGTTGACCTTCATAGTGAAAGGATTTGAGTACAGGAACTCTGATGTTTTGCTGCAATTCTGCAGAGTTTTGGTGAGGCCACATCTGGGCTATCATGTGCAGTGTTAGTTTCCTTACCCGAGGAAGAATGCTCTTGCTATCAAGGCAGTGCAATGAAGGTATACCAAATAGTTTTCTGGAATGGCAAGACCGATTAATGAGAAGAGATTGGAGAACTAGGGATCGGCAATAAATGTCAACCTTGACAGTGACGGACACCTCCTAAGAGGGAATTTTTAAAAACCCAAGTGAGGCTAAGAGAAGGGTGGAAATTAGAGGATTGGTTTATCAGTTGTGCTATTTCTGGATGAAGATGGGAAATGGCACTAGTTATAGTCATCAATGCAGTGAGAACAAAATTGTTGGAGTGGTACTAAAGCTAGGAGAAAGTGAGGAGTGCAGATGCTGGAGAGTCAGAATCTAAAATGGTGGCCCTGGAAATGAACAACAGGCCAGACGCATCCAAGGAGTAAGAGAGTTGCATTTTGGACATAAGCCTTGAAACAAGGAGAGTTCCGCAACCCCACAGAAAGATGGATATTACTGTGGTCCTCGTGGCCGCACTTATTATTTGAAGAAAAGTGACGTAAGTTAAAGGAAATATCATTCAATAAGTGATACAAGTTCCGCAGAATGTCGGGTGAGGATAGTGTTGGAGAATCAGGTTTGTTTGGGCCTCCTTTCAAGGAAAAAGTGAAAAGCTATATGAGTGTCCTTGTGGCTTGGTGTAGAAAGATTGGACTTTGATCATCAGTGGGCAGGTAGGGCCAGATAATTGTTGAAATGTTGTTGGGCATCAGAGGGATTGTGTGTGTAGGTAGGAAGGGAGCAAAGCATTCAAGATAGGAAGAAATAAGTTTCGTGTGGTTGACTGAAACCATAGATTTGCCAAGGCCTTGAAGGGGATTCCAGACAATGATAAGGTCATTCACAGTCTTGAAAACAATGACTTCATCTTCTTCAGTGGTGGTTTACAGTCAAGAGAGGAAAAGTGACAGTTTTAATGCTGACACTCAGCAAGGTAGAGGTCAGTATCCAGATGGTACTGTAATCATCTGTTGGCAACTTTCATGGCAAGGTCAGGGTTATACCTGAGGCAATGGAGCACAGCAAGTTCAGAAGACAATTAGTGGGAGTTGGTGAAGGAGGGCGAGAACCTGAGGTGGCAGTATCATGCCAGCAATTCCTCTTGAAAGGTGAAGAATAGTTATGAGCTCAGTGTAGTGTATGGGTGGAGGGAAAAGTTGGTGAAATAATCGATGGAGCAGGAAATGATCTGACCTAAAGAATTGGGTCATGCAAAGGATGAATCAAGAATTCCGTGCCATGCTGTGTAGAAAATACATTCTGGGGAAGGCAGAGGGAGTTAAATTTACGTCCTTTACTGAGCACACATTGTTTAGCTTAGAAGGTTTATGTTGTGAACACAATGAAGATGGGGTTTTATGAAGGAATAGGATTATAATGAATAGATTAGGAGCAGGGATCTGGAGGGTGTCAATGCCAAGAATTTGTTGGAACTTGTGTTCCTTTACATTTGTTCTGGATTGCTCGCTGAGCTGGAAAGTTCATTTCCAGACGTTTCATAACATTTTCAGTGGGCCTCCGGGTGAAACACTTTGATTCCTGCTTCCTATTTATATGTTTGGGTTTCTTTGTGTTGTCATTTCCTGTTTTTTTTCTCACTGGTAGATGGGGTCTAACTCGGTGTGTTTGTTGATGGAATTCCAGTTGGAATGCCATGCTTCTAAGAATTCTGGTGCGTGTCTCTGTTTGGCTTGTCCTAGAATGGAGTTGTTGTCCCAGTTAAAGTGGTGGCCTGCCTTCCTCTGTCAGTAAGAATAGTATTGAAAGAGGGTCATGTTGTTTTGTGGCTAGTTGATGTTCATGTATCCTGGTAGCTTGTTTTCTGCCTGTTTGTCCAATGTAGTGTTTGTTACAGTCCTTGCACAGTATTTTGCAAATAACATTAGTTTTGCTTGTTGTTTGTGTAGGCTCCTTCAAGTTCATTAGTTGCTGTTTTATAATGTGTTGGTGGGTTTTTGGGCTACCATGATGCTAAGGGGTCTGAGTAGTCTGGCAGTCATTTCCAAGATGTCTTTGATATAGGGGAGAGTGGCTAGGGTTTCCGGATGTGTTTTGTCTACTTGTTTGGATTTGTCGCTGAGCAATCTGCAGTGTTCATGGGTACCCATTCTTATTGAATACACTGTATAGGTGATTTTTCTGTGCTCTGCATAGATCATCCGTGCTGCAGTGTGGTGGCTCGTTGGAATAATGTTCTGATACAGCTTTGTTTGTGGATGTTGGGGTGATTGCTTTTGTAGTTCAATATTTGGTCTGTATGTGGTGTTTTCCTGTAGACCTTGGTTTGAAGTTCCCCATTGGCTGTTCGCTCTACCGTGACATCTAGGAATGGCAGTTTGTTTTCCTCATCTTCAGTGAATTTTATGCCAGTAAGGGTATTATTGATGGTTTTGAAGGTTTCGTGATGACAAAGGTGCCATCCATGTACCTGACCCAAAGTTTGGGTTGGATGGTTGGCAGAGCTGTTTGTTCAAGTCTCTGTATTACTGCCTCTGCTAAGAACCCTGAAATAGGAGATCCCATGGATGTTCTATTGATTTGTCTGTAGATTTTGTTGTTGAAGGTGAAGTGTGTGGTAAGGCATAGGTCTACTAGCTTGACGATGTTGTCCTTGCTAATGAAGTTAGTGGTGTTTAGTGTATATGTCTTTGGGTCTAATAGTGTAGTCAGTGTTTCCTTGGCCAGGTTAATGTTGATTGATGTAAACAGGGCTGTTGCATCAAAGTACACCATTATTTCATCCTCTTCTATTTTAGTGTCTTTGGTCTTCAGGAATTCTTGGTGGAGTGGATGGAATGGCATGGCATAAGTCTTTTACTAAGTGTTTTAGTCTTTGGTGTAGCTCCTTGGCCAATCTGTAAGTTGGTGTTCCAGGTAGCGAGACTATGGGTCTAAGGGGGGCTCCTGGTTTGTGAATTTTGGGTAATCCGTAGAAGCGTGGTTTGCTGGATCCGTCTGGTTTCATTTTTTTGCTAGTCAGTCTTATTTATTTCTTCAGATTTCTGAAGTTTTTGAGTAGGGCTGTGATTCGGTTCTCTAGTTGTGTGATTGGGTCTATTACTACTTCTCGGTAAGTGATGGTATCTGTAAGTAGTGTGTTCGCTTTTTCAATGTAGTTGAATTTCAATAAATAAGATAGACTTTCAAAAAGTAAAACCAGATGGATACGATACAACACACCATGCTTCTACAGATAGAGCAAACAGCCAATGGGGAACTTCAAACCAGCATCTATAGGAAAACAATACATACAGATCAAATATTGAACTACAGAAGCAATCGCCCCAACATCCACAAACAAAGCTGCATCAGAACATTATTCCATCGAGCCACTACACACTGCAGCACAGAGCAACAGTGCAGAGCAGAGGAAAAATCACCTATACAGTGTTTTCTTAAAGAATGGGTACCCAATGAACCCTATCTGCAGATTTCTCAGCAACAAATCCAAACAAGTAGGCAAAACGCATCCAGAACCCCTAGCCACTCTCCCCGACATCAAAGACATTTCGGAAGTGACTGCCAGACTACTCAGACCCCTTGGCATCATGGTACCCCACAAACCCGCCAACATGCTATAAAGCAGCAGTTAATGAACTTGAAAGACTCTATACAGACAACAAGCAAAACTAATGTCATTTATAAAATACCATGCAAGGACTGTAATATACACTACATTGGACGAATGGGCAAATAGCCACCAGGATACATGAACATCAACTAGCCACAAAACGACATGATCCTTTCACTAGTATCCTTACATACAGAAGAGGAAGGCCACCACTTTGACTAGGACAAAAAATCCATTCTAGGACCAGCCAAACAGAGACATGCATGAGAATTCCGAGAAGCATGACATTCCAACCGGACCTCTATCAACAAACCGAGTTAGACCCCCATCTACCGCCCCCTGAGAAAAAGAACAGGAAATGACATCACCAACCCAAAGAAACCCAAACGTATAAATAGAAAGCAGGAATTGTCAACAGTGCTTTGCCTGGAGGCCCACTAAAGATGTTACCTAGTAGGGTGGAAATGAAGCTTCTCGCTCAGTGAGCAAACCTACATTCAGAACCTCAACCTGAGCTACAAATCTTCTTAAAACTCGCTGTACACTTGTATTGTTGTCCCATTATCCCTTCAGTCGAAGTAAAACGTTCAGAGACACCGTATGGTTTTACTTCAGTCTTTATTCTGGCCCTGGAAGGAGAGAGAACAATCGCCCATGTGCACAGAGACATGAGTTCACTGTCTTCTCTGGAACAGCAATTTCTAAATGAACTATCTAGCCATTTTATAGGGATGAACATCCAGATAACGCAACATACATATTGATTGGGTGACCGTTAGAATCAGTGAGTGTCAGTGGCAAAGATGAAGCCTTCTGGTGTTACACAATGAATCTTCGTAACCTTAACTGGCTTTACATAATGAATATGTTTCACTTTGTTAAACGGACATTACATACTGTGCTTCAAATATTGTTAAATGGCTTTAAATAATGAATGCTTTTCCACCTTGCTGTCAGCGCCCCATTGCTAACTAAGTTCTTACCTGATCTAAGTCATGCTCAGCTGAATCTCTTGTTTAACAAAACTCAAAACTTAACTCTTTCCCTACCTGCTCATGCCCTTTACACATTCTCACATGAATGGAAGTGTAGAAAGATCTTTTTTTTAGATTAGATTAGATTACTTAGTGTGGAAACAGGCCCTTCGGCCCAACAAGTCCCGCCGAAGCGCAACCCACCCATACCCCTACACATACCCCTTACCTTACACTACGGGCAATTTAGCATGGCCAATTCACCTGACCCGCACATCTTTGGACTGTGGGAGGAAACCGGAGCACCCGGAGGAAACCCACGCAGACACGGGGAGAATGTGCAAACTCCACACAGTCAGTCGCCTGAGGCGGGAATTGAACCCAGGTCCCTGGCGCTGTGAGGCAGCAGTGCTAACCACTGTGCCACCGTGCTGCCACCATCTTGTTAAGAAGTTGAATGAGATGCATGGAACTCTGAGCCTTGATTTAAGGTAGTGGGAGTCCATGCTGATTGAGAGACCGTGCTGACTGCGAGAGAAGTAGACTGTGCGCATTGTCAAGATATTGGTATAGAGACACAGTTTTTGCCCTTGATGTTTCAATCAGTCTAATGCTGGCTGTGATAACAGCCTGGCACTGACAATTGTGTGTGCATGACCTAGCCTGATGAGCTTAGCAGCGACAGTGATAAAGTTGGTTTGAGTTTGGATTATGAAATATATCCTGAGCTTATATATGCATGAAGTTCACTTCAGGATGTTACAAGCTATACTATTTTTAGGATTAGTGAGAGGTGAAACAGTTGACAAACTGAAATATCAATCCTGTGGCTGATTAGCAGTTGACTTTAAAATAAATGAAAGTGATTGCCATTCACTCTGAAAATATTACGGTGAGCATGTATATGTTTTTGTGATCTACTTTAGCAGTTGAATAAAGACTCTAAAACGAGGAGCAACACTGGCTACGTATTGACATGCATTGCTAGTGTTGAGAACTATCTTTGCATAACATTCTAACTAGTTATCAATATAGTTCAGTTACAAAGTGTAAATTTTCAGGATTGTCAATAATATATTTTATATGAATGAGTAAAGATTAATCATGAAGATCTCAGCTATTGGTATGTTCTGATTATGATTCTTTTTTTCTCTCACAGAGCATCAAAGCCTCATAATGTCTGCCCCATCAACACCAAAGATTGTGCTGAAAAGCACAACCAAGATGTCACTGAACGAGCGGTGAGGCAGCCGACAACATTTCAAGTGCCAATCATGTAGCTGATTAGCAATTGCAGAATATATAAGTGCACAATGATTTCCAGGGATTCATCATAGGAGAATGTTGCTCTTCTCTTAAATATTACTGCTCCAGTAGTTGATGGCACTTAATAAAGCTGTTATCAGATGTGAAGGACGGTGACCTAGGTGGTAGAATGATGCGGGGCTGTTACGCTGAACGTAAGAACAAGCTGATTATAAGAATGTGGTTTTGTGGCAATGACCCTAGTGGTAAGATTGACACAGTTTTGTGCATCCCCTTCCTGCTCCTATTTGTGGTTTTGCATAAATTTCAACAGAAACTACAGCAGTGGTGACTAGTTGATCTGGGCTGCAACAGCCTCCCTGTCCTGTCCGTGACAGACACATCAGCTGTGCTGTGTGGTCTGATCTGTAAGAGGCAGCTGGTGGGCACTATCAATCAAGTCCAAAGACCTCCTGTATGCACCTGGGGTCTTGTAAGTGACATACAATCTGCTTCATAGTATGCTTTCTCTCTTTCAGCTGTTTCTTCTTCACTTGTAAAAATGATCTGATCTTTCTTAAAAACATAGATGTTGGCTAACCAACAACTCCTCCACTTTATTGCCGTCTTTTTGCTCATTGGCTTCTTAATGCAGTTGCCAACTGTTACAGTAAAGTATTCTCAACTCTCTTTTTCTCAAGTTTTTGCAAAGGCATCAGTTCTTTGTTGGTCGAATGTTATTAGGCACCCCAGCAACCAGTTTAAGCTGGGCTGGCATTTTTTAATGGGAAGAGTAGCGATACACGCTAATGAAAGGTGTACAGAAAATAGAATTGTTACAAGGTACAGGGTTTCTTTTGCAGCCATCATGTAAAAAGCCCAATAAAGAGAGAGCTTTGCTGAATGTAGTAATGGGAAACTAGCCAAAATAAATGAGTAGTGAGCTTGGGGCACATCTAGACATCAGTGGTCTCAGAATAGCAAGGTTGAAAATAAATCTCGATCAATGATTTTTAGAAGAATGAAATTAATATAAATCAACTGGAAAGAATTATTGATGATGACATAGCTGCAGTTGAATATATTTTCCATGATCAGTAGCGTTGAGAAATATAACCCACTGGAAAGCAGACATATCAAATGAATATCAAATAAATATCAACTAGCAAACGTCAAAAAAAGATAAATTGAAACCAAAGCAAAAACAAATACAAAATGTCTAAGTTTTAAAATTTTGTGTTTATCTGTGGGGAATAATTAGGTGTACATTGATACATAATAATGGAGAAATAAATCTAAATGGCAGGGCAAAAATAAACAGTCAAATTATTGAGGAATGAAAAATAGACATGCGGTTGAAGCTTTTCATCTTGCACTCATCAGGAGATATGCAAGAATACATCAAAGGCTTCAACACTTCATCCTGCAGAAGAGAAAAGTGTTGCTCAGTTGATAAATGTGGTGCCCACAGCAACAAAGAAACCTTGCTAACCAGTCAGCACCCTTTCAACAACTCAAAAGTACTTGTAGAAACATTGCCTAAGTAATTTTTGTGGCAGGGGTGATTTTGAAAGAGGAGATCAAAGAGCATCAAGAAGTAAAAATATTAATAGAAGAAAATTTATAAATTCATAAAACTTTGGATACAATTCCTGGTCCACATAGATTACATTTGCACTTTGTTACAACCTACAACCTGGGAAATTGTGCTGATGTTTGAGCCCCACGGCTTCTAGGGATACTGCAAAAGTGAAATGATTTAATCAAATGTACACAGTCCTTGGAAACTTGGGTCAGAACCCTGGAATTCCCTCCACGAAGTAATTTTGTGTTTATCTACAGCATAAAGACTAAAGCAGTTCAAGAATGCAGCCTAAAACCCCTATCTCCAGGGCAACTAAGGAGGGGAGAGAAAAGCTTCCAACCAATAGTGCACCCATCTCTTTCTTGAGTGAATTAAGCGATTAAAAAGAAACAGCTTAATGGGATCAGGTTAACGGTAAACACTGACCAGGTTCCTATATTAAGTTCTAGCCATAAGTAAATGAAGCTATGAACTATTGAAATATGGCTGTATTAGTTACATCTTAACCCCCATTGAAGTCTCTTGGACGCGCACACAAACAAAAAAGAAAAATTGATTGAGTCCAGGAAAAAGTTCTGGAAAACTCAATCCAATAGCATCAATCCACAAGGTTCAATGACATTCCTTTTGCTTGCCAAAGCCACCACTTCAGTCCCCTTTTTTCAGGCTTGCAGGAGGCACAAGGTGATTTGTACACTGAGTTCACAGTTTCTTGCAGATTGTTTAAAGGCAACTTAAGGCATCTAATAGGAAAATGTAATTGGCTTTCCTTGACTCCAAGATTCTTTCTGCAGTGAAAGAGTGACACAGAACCTGTTTTCCAGGTCTGGACTTTACTTCCCCTCAATAGTAAGCACTCAGTCTATTCACTTATCTGGGAGGTGATCATGGAGTTGCTGCCAAGGTGGTGAATTCTATCATCTGCAACTGATCACAATTGCAAACCAATTGGTGATCTGTTCACTGAATTTCATTTCATGTCCACACCCTGGTTCTATGCCATTTTATTCTTCCCATTCCTCTTCTCTCTTCCCCCTCCCCCTGTCCACTCACTCTGACCCCACACCCCTTCCCCAAATGGCTTGAACAAAGCAGTACAAACACAACTCTCACTGAGTGCAAATAACTTATTTTCCGAGGTGCTGCATTTCTTCCCACAGTCCTTGGTGTTTTAAAACAAAATTGGCCCATAATCCAAAATAAAGATAAACGAAAAGGTGAAATATTCATAAAATAAGAGGTGAGAAAGGTGACAGCTGAACCATAATTAAATTTAATTAAGTAATTTTAAAATAATATAGTGAATACTTAATACATTTCTTTTAATTAAAGGCAATCAATGAAGCTTAAGGAACTATAGATAATATGTGTCACTTTAGAAGCAGGATAGTCATCGAATCCTTGTTCAAATCATACAGAAACTGAAAATCTATAACAGTGTGAATTATAGAAGGTTTGATCAACTGAATTATTGGAAGTAGTGGAATGGATTAAACTAATGCAGTTGTTCTCGATATCCACGTGGCTTTCATTTAGTTGTTACACAGGGTCAAGTTTTAGATCAGAAGCTGGAATTAGGGCAAGTCACAGAATGCCCTCTCAGACTGGCAGAAATGTTGGAAGCTGTATTGTGTTGGGATCACTTCAGTTTACATAAATTAGTCTTGAATTGGAAGTGCAATCTAAAAATTGAACAAAATGAAGAAAATAGGAATGACTTTGTGAAAATGGATGTGTATTTGGCAAATGAAGTTGGTATATTTAGGTGGGAAGGGTAGCAAGGACATGCATTACCTGGGAAAGTTGAGTGAAATATGAGGAAAGGCTGAATATGTTAATGAAGTTAGGTGATAAATAGAAGGAATGGGGCGTAAACATCAAGAGGGCAAGTAGCTTGTTTCTAGGCTCGAAGTGTTAAGGTGTATTACAATATATTTATGAAGTTTAATTTCCAGCGACGACATCAATCGTTAGTCGGGAAAACCGAACAAGTTTTTCCTAACCTAGGAGGGTAGTATTCTCTCCGGCTCACTATCTTTAAAATTTGAGCCATTGGGACTGGTTTGCCACTAATCCAGTAGTGAGAATATTTTGTGCTCACAGTCAAAACAAATATTTGCCTGGTTAGTTTTGTTTTGAGCATTGGTTCAATAATCTTGTTGAACGTTTGGTTTGACAGTTAAAAGTGGTTAGAGATTTTATTTCAGTTTGGCAGTTTTTGACAAGATGTTGCTGCTGTGTATTTGGTAGCGAAGTTATTAGACATTTTGGAAGATTCCTTATGTCTGATACTTAATAACGGTGACTGTAGCAGCTGGTATAAAATCCATGTGCAGGATACAGATATGTGAATAAGATATAGAAGCAAAATTTTAAAAATCCTTCCTTTGCAGAATATTTATCTTTTGGAAAGTCTGTGCCCAAAATGATTGGGTGTGAGCCCATTAGATAATTTTGAGTTGTTGATGATTAATATTTTCTTTTGCTGTGCCTTTCAATCCTTTCCACAAACACTTCACACTTTCTCTTTTTTCCATTCATATTTTCATCTTGCTGCTTTGATTTTTCTTGCATTAAATGTTGCCTTTTTTTCTCTGATAACTCAGCCTGCAGTTGTTGCAATCCCAGAATCAGGGGAATGAACACATTTTAACAAGAAAAGAAAATGTGCCACATATCTCTATACTGAAAGGTTTCAGTGGGAACTGGGGCACCGTAGCTGAGGGGCTCGAATTGCCTTTGAGTTCTGTGTATTAAAACCTGTTTAAACCACTTCTGTTCAACCTTGAAGCTTTACCAACATGCTGAAGAACAAACAGCCTCCAACGGTGAGCATTCGAGCAACGATGCAGCAGCAGCAACTGGCAAGTGCCAGAAACCGCCGTTTGGCGCAGCAAATGGAGAACAGGCCCTCTGTCCAAGCTGCTCTCAAGTTGAAGCAGGTGAGCAACAACTTCCTGGTGACGTTTTCTTCTCCATCATCTCAGGATTTCCATGGCATGCGTCATTCTCCAGTTTGCTTTCTCAAAATGGCCTGCTGCTCTACATCCGATGGTCGTACTCTCCAACCAGCTGTTAATCCGAATGTAAAAATTAATGTGAGTGATAGCACCTTTTCCTCGTTTCCTTCCTCCATGGAGGAAACTGTATAGTGACTTCGTCTTCAGCTATATTGAAATCAAAGGAGCTCTTATGGAGAATTGCAGGCATGAGAATACTGAATCATGAGCCTTACTGACTGACCACTACTTTTTTCTGGAAGCTTTTGGATCTTGATTTTTTTTCCATGATTTCAGGTGCTGATAGCAATTTAATGTGTAGAAGCATTTCAAATTCACCTAAACCCCTAAAGAAATGGTACCATTTATATAGTAGTTCAAGGAAAATAGTCATTCCGTAGTAAGTTAAAGTGATATCTTTGGGGGTGTATTTTTTAGGTGGGAGGATAAAAACAACTGTACAAATCTGCTCCCCAGCCCTGAGTGTATGGTACGATGTGACTTCTCACTGGGTTCAAATTGTATTGAAGGAAAAGATTTCTAATATGTAAACTTTGGAGAAAATGCAAGGCTTCAGAATGACATGGCTTCAGTGAGTATAAGTCTTTCTCCCAATTAGGGGAAGTACTTTAGCTCAAATTTGTACGGATGCTAACGTGAAATACATAAAAAGAAGAAACATGAATTTTCTTTTCCTCTGGCAGGTCCTAAGTTGTATGTGTAAATACAGATTCTCAAAGTTTTTCTATTTGAACTAATACAAGCATTCAATGTTTTTCTATCTGTTAGAATATAACTAATTTGTCAGAAACTTGGTGATTTGGTGACTCGTGCTAGTGAGTCATTTTCAGGGTGATTGTACATGAGTACTTTTGCATATTTTGTTGTGGTTATCCATTTTGTGGTTTAATTTTGTATTTTAGCAGCTCTTCTCTGTATGCGGAGGCAATGTCCCTGATGGTAGTCTTGCTGGACTGTTAACCCAGAGACCCAGATAATATTCTGGGAAGCTGGGTTCAAATCCCACCATAGCTAATGGTAAAATCTGTTTTCAATGCAAAATAATCTGGAGTTCAAATCTAACAATGACTATGAGATAGTTGTTCACTGTCATAAAAATCCTGTAGAATTCACTGGTTCCTTTAGGGAAGGAAACTGCTTCCCTTAACTGGTCTGGTTTATATGTGACTCCAGATTTTGAATAATGTGGCTGATTATTAACTGACCTCTGGATCATTATGGATAGATGATAAATGCTGGCCTAGCCACTGCCCATATTTTGTGAATGAATTTTTGAAAAGGTATTTCCTGGGAAACCTGTAAATCAAAGATTTAATTTCTTGTGATAAGGATTCAGCTGTGGTGATGAGAGGGGCTTACTTGTGAATTTTGAGTACCAGGCATTAATGTTTTAAAGGTTTTCTTGTAACATCTTCATGAGACTGTAGGAATAGGAGAAGGCAAATCAACGTAGGTCTGTTACGCTCTTCGTTTAAATTGTGACAAATCATCTGCTTGAAATCCATTTTCCGGCACTGTTTTCATATCTGTTGATGTTGTTCTTAAATTCTTATTGCTTTCTGGATTGAACGTGATTACTGAGCTTCCACAGCTCTGATGTATTCACCACCTGCTGAGTGAAGAAATTTTCTCATCTCAGTCTTAATTCACCTTCCCCTTTTATTCTGAGATCCCTGATTCTTGACTTAGCAACCAGGGAAATTGTTCAAGTACCCCGTCATGCCTAATAAGAATATTGTGAATTTTATTGAGATCAACGCTGATAGCAAGTTTTGAGAAAATTTGTGGCTCAGATTGAGGTTCTGGATGTAGGTTTGTTCGCTGAACTGGAAGGTTCGTTTTCAGATGTTTCGTCACCATACTAGGTAACATCAGTGAGCCTTCAAATGAAGCGCTGATAGCACAGCCTGCTTTCTTTTTGTTTGGGTTTCCTTGGGTTAGTGATGTCATTTCCTGTTCTTTTTCTCAGGGGGTGGTAAATGGGGTCCGAGTCAGCGTGTTTGTTTGGAATACCATTCATCTAGGAATTCTGTGTGTGGCTCTGTTTGGTTTGTTCTAGGATGGGAATGGTGAGAGTGGATCAATACCGTCACGCCAGTAAGGGTATTATTGATGCAACACATCCAACAAGCAGATAAAACTCGTCCAGAAATCCTAGCCACTCTCCCCTACATCTAAGACATCTCGGAAATGACTGCCAGACTACTCAAACTTCTTGGCATCGTGGGAGCTCACAAACCAACCAACACAGTAAAACAGCAGCTAATGAACTTGAAAGACCCTATACAGACAACAAAAAACTAACATCATTTACAAAATATCTTTCAAGAACTGTGGCAAACAGGCAGAAAAGTAGCCACCAGGATACATGAACATCAACTAGCCACAAAAACACATGACCCACTCTCACTAGTATCTTTACATACAGATGAGGAAGGACACCACTTCGACTGGGACAACACATCCATCCTAGGACAGGCCACCAGAGACACGCATGAGAATTCCTAGAAGCATGGAATTCCAACCGTAACTCTTATCAACAAACACATTGACTTGGATCCCATTTACCGGCCCCTGAGAAAAAGAACAGGAAATTACATCACAACAGGAAATGATGTCACCAACCCAAGGAAACCTAAACACAAATGCAAAGTAGGCCATGGCACCAGTGCTTCATCTAGAGGCGCCCTGATGATAACAATTATGGTTATGACTCGTCTGAAAACTAACCTTCCAGCTCAGCGAGCAAGCCTACATCCATCAATTCTGATTTCAAAACTCTGAACAATATAGACCAGTTCCCTTAATCTCTCCTCAAAACAAGCTGTCTCATCACCTGTTCAGTTGCTGAAATCCTGAAAATTTGATTATTACTAAGATTAATATGCCAGCAGACTGGAGGGTGGCTAATGTGCCTTTATTTAAGAAATGCTGTCAGGAGAAGCCTGGGAATAGTAGACCTTAGAGTCTACCATCAGTGGTGGGTAAGTTGTTGAAGGTGAATCTGAAAGATAGAATTTACGTGCATTTGATTAGGGATAGTCAGCATGGTCTTGTGCAAAGGAAATCGTATCTGTCAAACTTTAGTTTTTTTGAGGAAGGAACCAAAAAGATTGAGGCAGAGCAGTAGACATTGTTTACTTGGCCTTTGCTTCAGACCAGGCAACATCCTGGTAGATCTCCTCTGCACCTTTTTCCAATGCTCCCACATCCTTCCTGTAATGGGGCGAACAGAAGTGCGCACAATATTCCAAGTGTGGCCGCATTAGCATTTTGTACAGTTGCAGCATGACCTCATGGCTCCGGAACTCAATCCCTCTACCAATAAAATGTAATACACGGTATGCTGCCTTAACAGCACTATCAACCTGGGTGGCATCTTTCAGGGATCTATGTACATTGACACCAAGATCCCTCTGCACGTCCACACAACCAAGAATCTTTCCATTGACCCAGTATTCTGCTTCCTGTTGTTCTTCCCAAGTGAATCACCTCATTTATCTACATTGAACTCCATTTGCCACCATTCAGCCCAGTTCTGCAGTTTATCCAAGTCCCCCTGCAACATTCTTCCACACTATCAACCACTCCACCGACTGTGGTTCCATCTGCAAACTTACTAACCTGTGTTCAAGTCGTTTATAAAAATGACAAATAGCAATGATCCCAAAACAGATCCTTGTGGCACACCACTAGTAATTGGAATTCAGGCTGAATATTTTCCATCAACCACAGCTTATTGCCTCCTTACAGAAAGCCAGTTTCTAATCCAAACTGCTAAATCACCTTCAATCCCATGCTTCTGCATTTTCTCCAATAGCTTATCATGCGGAACCTTATCAAAGGCTTTGTTGAAGTCCATGTACACCACATCAACTGCCCTACCCTCATCCTCATGTTTGGTCACCTTCTCAAAAAACTCATGTTTGTGAGACCAAAAAAGAGAAAATGTTGGAAAATCTCAGCAAGTCTAGCAGCATCTGTAAGGAGAGAAAAGAGCTGAAGTTTCAAGTCTAACTGACCCTTTGTCAAAGCTTAAAAGGAGAAATAGGAAGGGATTTATACTAGGCTGAGAGAAGTGAGTCATGGCTCCAGAAGCAAAGGTAGCAATAAAGAGGTGATAATAGTGCATTGAGATATTATAATGAGATTAGGGGCTGTGAACGACCAAGGCTGAAGCCAGTGCTATGTGACAAAATATGTGGGGGATGGGGACGATGGGTGAAGCAGAGACAAAATGGAAAACAGGGGAGAAGGGTAGCAAAGGGGGGAAGAGGAGAGGAAAAGTTGACGAGAGAGTGGGGAGCGAGAGAAAGAGAGACCATCAAGAAATAGGAGATACAGAACAGTGTTAGAAATATGTTTTTTTAAAAAATTAAATAAAATTATGGAGCAGAATGAAAACAGAGGGGTCGAGATGGGATAATCATCTGAAGTTGTTGAATTCATTGTTGAGACTGGCAAGCTGTAACATGCCTAGTCTGAAGATGAGATGCTGTTCCTCCAGTTTGCGTTGAGCTTCACTGAAACATTGTCGCAGGCCAAGGACAGACAGGTGGGTATAGGATGGTGGTTAAACTTGGAGGTGGTGGTGCTCCATTGTATCTGCTGACCTTGTTGCAGTCATGAGTTTCAAACCAGTCATGTTCTCCAAGAATCAAATCTGTTTGTAATATTTGTAAATGATTTGGATGAAAATGTAGACGGTCTGGTTTGGAAGTTTGCAGGCAACATGAAAATTAGTCAAATGATGAAAAGTGAGGAAGATTATCCAAGGATTTAGCACAATATAGAGGAGAATTTGATGGATGGTGAGTTGAGGCTATGTTGATGTTTTTTTTAAAAAAAAGTGGTTGGTTATTCTGAAAAGCATTAAGACAGACAAGCCCTTAGGACATGATGGGAGCTATCTCTGAATACTGAGGGAGGAATTGTAATCTTTGTAATGTGTTTACTCATAGAGGACAGAGAATGGGCAATATTGTTTCTTTGTTGAAAAAAGTAACAAGGATAATCCAGGAAATTACAAGTCATTGAGCTGGGTCAGTGGGTAAGGAAATTATTAGAGAAAATTCTTGAGGACAGGATTTACTTGCATTGGGAAAGTATGGCTTTATATGGGGAACATCATGTCTCTCAAACTTCATTTAGTTTTTGGAGGAAGTGACAAAAATGAGAACAAGCAGCTGGTTTGGGTTGCCTATGTGGACTATAGCAAGACCTTTTGACAGTCTTTTCATGGCATGCTGATACAGAAGGTGAATTAACATGAGATCCAGTGAGCTTTAAGATGGCTACTGAACCGGCTTGGTCATAGAAGACAGAGTAATGGTGGAAAGATGCTTTTCTGACTGGAGATCTGTGACCAATGCTGGGACCCCTGCTGTTTGTAATATATATAAATGATTTGGAGAAGAATGTATGTGTTATGATAAGTTTGTGATGAACAAAGATTGGGTGAGTTGCAGATAGAAGATTGCCAAAGGATACAGCAGACATAGATAGGTTGGAGATGTGGGTAGAAAAATTTAATCTGGGCAAATGCAAGGTAATGCATTTTGGAAGTTCTAATGCAGGAGGGAAGTATAGAAGAAATGGCAGAACTGTTAGAACCATTATCATAGAGGGATCTAGGCATACAGATCCACAGTTGCCTGGAAGCAAAAATGGAAGTGCATAACATTGTCAAGTAAGTGTATGGCATCCTTGCTTTCATTGGTTTGGGCATGAGAGGATAAAAATTGGCAAGTCACACATTGCACCTATAAAGATCTTGGGCCACGTTTGGAATACTGCATGCAGTTCTGGTTGCCATACTACCAGAACAATGTGGAGGCTTTGGCGAAAGTACAGACAAGGTTTGAAGTGTATTAGCTATGAAGAAAGATTGGACAAACTTGGCTAGTTTTGACTTAAATGTTGGAGGCTGAGGGACAACTTGATAGAAGTTTACAAAATTGAGGCGTGGTTAGTCAGTTTTTTTTCCCAGGGTTGAAAAAGGTTTGGTGGGGTGGTTTTAAAGGAGAGGTGAGAAGTAAATTCTTTCTACAAGAGAGTAAGTGCCTGGATTGCGCTGCATTTGGAGGTGACAGACGTCGATACGTTAGCGGAGTTTTGAGAGGGATCTCTACAGATACATGAACAGACAGGGATTAGAGGGATATGGACCACTTAAAGACAGGCTTTTTGTTTAGAAAGGCATCATGTCGATGCAGGCATGGTGGGCCAAAGGGCCTTTTCCTGTGCTGTACTATTCTTTGTTCCTTAGTTCCAGGGCTGAGGAGTTTCAATAATTTGAAGACAGTTGAGAGGAGGAACACTGTTTTTCCATGTAGAAAAAAAGCACAGGAAATCTGATAAAAGTATTCAAAATTGTGTTGGTCTTCATAGATTAGGTGGAGTCATAGAGATGTACAGCATGGAAACAGACCCTTCGGTCCAACCTGTCCACGCCGACCAGATATCCCAACCCAATCTAGTGCCACCTGCCAGCACCCGGCCCATATCCCTCCAAACCATTCCTATTCATATATCCATCCAAATGCCTCTTAAATGTTGCAATTGTACCAGCCTCCACCACATCCTCTGGCAGCTCATCTCACACACGTACCACCCTCTGCATGAAAAAGTTGTCGTTTATGTCGCTTTTATATCTTTTTCCCCTCTCGCCCTAAACCTATGCCCTCTTGTTCTGGACTCCCCGATCCCAGGGAAAATACTTTGATCTATTTGTCCTACCCATGCCCCTCATAATTTTGTATACCTCTATAAGGTCACCCCTCAGCCTCCGCTCCAGGGAAAACAGCCCCATCCTGTTCAGCCCCTCCCTACAGCTCAAATCCTCCAATCCTGGCAAGATCCTTGTAAATCTTTTCTGAACCTTTTCAAGTTTCACAACGTCTTTCCAATAGGAAGGAGACAAGAATTGCATGCAATATTCCAACAGTGGCCTAACCAATGTCCTGTACAACCGCAACATGACCTCCCAACTCATGTACTCAATACTCTGACCAATAAAGGAAAGCATACCAAACACCACCTTCACTATCCTACCTACCTGTGACTCCACTTTCAAGGAGCTATGAACCTGCACTCCAAGGTCTCTTTGTTCAGCAACACTCCCTAGGACCTTACCATTAAGTGTATAAGTCCTGCTAAGATTTGCTTTCTCAAAATGCAGCACCTCGCATTTATCTGAATTAAACTCCATCTGCCACTTCGCAGCCCATTGGCCCATCTGGTCGAGATCCTGTTGTAATCAGAGGTAACCTTCTTGGCTGTCCACCTCCAATTTGGTGTCATCTGCAAACTTATTAACTGTACCTCTTATACTCGCATCCAAATCATTGATGTAAATGAAAAAAAAGGACCCAGCACTGATTGCTAAATTGCCCATAGTGTTAGGTAAATGGGTAAATGTAGGGGAATGGGTGGTTTGTGCTTCGGCGGGTCGGTGTGGACTTGTTGGGCTGAAGGGCCTGTTTCCACACTGTAAGTAATCTTATCTAATCTGAGCCTTGTGGCACTCCACTGGTCACAGGCCTCCAGTCTGAAAAGCAACCCTCCACCACCACCCTCTGTCTTCTACCTTTGAGCCAGTTCTGTATCCAAATGACTAGTTCTCCCTGTGTTCCCTTTATAGATAGAGGAAAGGCTTTATTTTATCATGTGATGAAGGGCTTCTTAGGACAAAAGCTTCAACAGGATAGGTCTATTTCTATTGAAATGTACAAAAATGAGAGATGTTCTTGAAACACAATATGCCGAGGGAAGTTGGCAGCGCTGGGTCTGAGAGGAAGTTCTCTTTATAGAAAAACAAGAAATTGGAGATGCTGTTTAAGAATAAGTTTTTTGCTTTTAACTTTTGAGATGAGGGCAATTTCTTTTTTCATGGGCACTTGTGTGGAATTATCTTCCCCGAATGTGGTGGAGGCTGGGTCTTTATCTAATGCAGTCTTGAATACATTTAGTCTTTGAGAGATGAGGAAGTTAAGGCTAATGGACTGTAGGCTGTTTGGTGGATTTGAGACCAGAGCCATTAAGCCATGATCTTATTGAATGGTGGCATATACTCAGAAGGGCTGAATGGCTTACTCCTGTTTCTGTGTTCATGTTGCTTTTGAATGTGAAACTGCGTTTATCAGCATATCCTACAAAGCACAGAACACAATTGTGTAGATCTTGAATTATATCTGTATTCGAAAGTTAATTTTGTGACTTTATGGCCCAGAAGAGTCTGAAACAGCGTCTAGGTAAGAGCAACATCCAAGCACGATTGGGGCGACCAGTGGGAACTTTGGCCCGAGGACCAATTATTGGTCGGGGATCACCAAGAGGAGGCGTGCGTCTTGGCCGTGGTGGACGTGGAGGTGCGAGAGGAGGGCTTCCTCTTCGAGGTAGGTAATATTCTGGTCGTCAAGAGGTCACTGCAGTACATTGAGTTGGATAGAAGTGGTTGCTATCAGTGGTTGGATATAAGTAATCCATGATGGAGTTGCGGACCCATTGCCTCTGAAATCAGTTGGTGCGACTGAACCCAAGTTAATTAGGTCAGGGTAGACTGTTGCCCTGATTTTATTGCATTGAAAACTACCTGATGAACTGAAATGTTTGGGACATGTTGAGAATATGCGAGATGACTTATAGTACTGGTCTACCTTTTTGCAAGCAGACTTCAGGGACTAAGGTAGGAAATTGCAAAACAATACTTCAAAGGTTATGATCTCCTCGTTTCCACACAGTAGTGACTACAAGACTAGATGGATTGAGCGATGAAACAAGAGGGAGGGCTTTAGATTCTTCAGGCATTAGCTCTGTTTGAGTGTGTTGGGAACTGTGAAAGTTGGACAGGTTATGTCTGCACTGGAGTGGGATTAGTATCTTTGCAGGCTGGTTTGCTGATATTATTGAGGTGGATTTAAACTAGTTTGGGAGGGAAATGGAATCCCGCCAATTAATTCAGAGGAAAGAGAAGCTGATGTAGAATTAGAAGCTAAACTACAATTGAGCGAATCTAGAAGGCCGAGAAAACGTACACTCGATAAGGAAAAATGTTTAATGAGGCCAAGTGAAATATGTTAATTTAAAGAGTCAGAGAAATAAGCAAGATGGGCTGAAGGTTCAAGCGTGCAGGAGTATAATACAGCTATGTTGGAGTATGACTGCAGTTTGCAGGTGACAGGTTTGACAACTGAACATTGCTGGTTACAGCATGCAGACAGGGTAGATTTCGCAAGGGTTGGGGATTGACAAAGAGTCTCAGTATTGCTTAGAATCAGTGAAGGTGGTTGATATCTTGGAAGGATCATTAAATGAGGTCAAGTTGATCTCATAGGCAAACAGACCATCAAATGTCTACTTTAGGCTGCCAAACTGTCATGGAGAGATAAAGGATTAAATTTGTAAATTACAGAGAGGCATAAAATAATAAAGGATTTCAACTACTCCAGTATCAGCTAGGATAGTTTTAGTGCACAAAAGGGAAAGGTTGAACGAACAAATCTAGATCTCCTGGAATGACAGACGTTGAGATGAAGAAGAAAAAGTGTGATTATGACAGGTGTCAGGCAGGAAATATAATTGAAAACCAAGAGGAATACACCAGAATCAGGAGGTGATAAAACATCATAGATCCAAAGAGGAATCGTGAGGCAAGACTGTTGACCAATGTAGCCTGTGGTCCTAAAGTATCTATGTAGGCATAGAAAGAGAGGTAAAGAGGAGAGGGCCAGTTTTAAATTTAAGGGGATTTGCACATGGAGATTGGGGCATAGCTGCAATATTAAATGAATGTTTTACATCTGCCTTTACCAAGAAGTTAGCGGCTTCATAATTATAATTGCCTTATTCTTTCTGTATTTTGTTATGGCCTTAGGTCAGGGTCCAAACCGAGGACGTGGTGGAGTTCCACGATTAGGATTAAAACGTGGTGGAATGAGAGGTCGAGGAGGCCTGGGCCGAGGAGGTCCACCTGGACGAGGAGGTATCAGTGGCAGAGGTTAGTGCGAGTCCTGATGAAATGCATATGTCACTGTCAGCCTTATTAAATTTTGCCTTTGTTTTCAATAATGACTGACCACAACTCATCAGGGACAGTTATAAAATAGTGGGTAAAATATGGATAAATACTGGCATGGGAATTGGAGGAAAATCTCAAGTTTTAATTCAGCACACTAATAAAGTCTCAGCACGGAAATGGGCCCTTTGGTCCAGCTCTTTCGTGGCGACCAAGTTTGCCAAAGTAAACTGGTCCCATCTTCCTGCATTTGGCCCAGTTCCCTCTAAACCTTCCTATTAATGTACCTATCCAGATGACTTTTAAGTGTTATAACTGTATCTGAAGCTGCCACTTCCTCGGCAGTTCACTGCCCGTTTGAACCACCTTTGTGCAAAGTCATTTTTTAAAAATCTTGCTCCTCTTGCCTTAAAAAAAAGTCCTCTAATTTTGAACTCCTCTATCCTAGAGAAAACACCGTTGCTATTCATCTTCTTCATACCTGTCATGATTTTATAAACCTGTATAAAGTCACTCCTCAATCTCCCATGCTGCAGTTGAGAAAAGTCCCAGCTAGGCAGCATGGTTTTGTGCAGGGAAGGTCATGACTTACAAACCTAATAGAATTCTTTGAAGAGGTGACAAAGTTGATTGACGAGGGAAGGGATGTACATGTCACACACATGGACTTTAGTAAGGCGTTTGATAAGGTTCCCCATGGTGAGTTGATGAAAAAGGCGAAATAGCATGGGGGCCAGGGTGTTCCAGCCAAATAGATGGAGAAACAGGAGACAGAGGGTAATCGTGAAAGGGTGCTTCTCAAAATGGAGACCTGTTAACAGGGATCCGTGCTGGGACCACTGTTGTTTGTGATATACATAAATGATTTGGAGGAAGGTGTAGGTTGCCTCATTAGCATGTTTATGGATGACACTAAGATTGGTGGAGTAGCAGATAGTGAAGAGAACTGTCAGAATACAGCAGAATATTTATAGTTTGGAGAGATGGGCAGAGAAATGGCAATTGAGGGTTTGGTTAAGAAAAAGAAGGAAGCATATGTCAGGTATAGACAGGATAGATCGAGTGAATCCTTAGAAGAGTATAAAGAAAGTAGGAGTATACTTAAGAGGGAAATCAGGAGGGCAAAATGGGGACATGAGATAGCTTTGGCAAATAGAATTAAGGAGAATCCAAAGGGTTTTTACAAATATATTAAGGACGAAAGGGTAACTAGGGAGAGAATAGGGCACCTCAAAGATCAGCAAGGTGGACTTTGTGCGGAGCCACAGAAATGGGGGAGATACTAAATGAATATTTTGCATCAGTATTTACTGTGAAAAGGATATGGACGATATAGACTGTAGGGAAATAGATGGTGACATCTTGCAAAATGTCCAGGTTACAGAGGAGGAAGTGCTGGGTGTCTTGAAACAGTTAAAGGTGGATAAATCCCCAGGACCTGATCAGGTGTACCCGAGAACTCTGTGGAAAGCTAGAGAAGTGATTGCTGGGCCTCTTGCTGAGATATTTGTATCATCGATAGTCACAGGTGAGGTGCCAGAAGACTGGAGGTTGGCAAACGTGGTGCCACTGTTTAAGAAGGGTGGAAAGGACAAGCCAGGGAACAATAGACCAGTGACCTCTGTGGTGGGCAAGTTGTCGGAGGGAATCCTGAGGGACAGGATGTACGTGTACTTGGAAAGGCAAGGACTGATTTGGGATAGTCAACATGGCTTTGTGCATGGGAAATCATGTCTCACAAACTTGATTAGTTTTTTTAAGAAGTAACAAAGAAGATTGATGAGGGCAGAGCAGTAGATGTGATCTATATGGAAGGCGTTTGATAAGGTTCCCCATGGAGACTGATTAGCAAGGTTAGATCTCACGGAATACAGGGAGAATTAGCCATTTGGATACAGAACTGGCTCAAAGGTAGAAGACAAAGGGAGGGTTGTTTTTCAAACTGGAGGCCTGTGACCAGTGGAGTGCCACAAGGATTAGTGCTGCGTCCTCTACTTTTTGTCACTTACATAAATGATTTGGATGTGAGCATAAGAGGTACAGTTAGTAAGTTTGCAGATGACATCAGAATTGGAGGTCTAGCAAAGAGGGTTACCTCAAATTACAACAGGATCTGGTCCAGATGGCCAATGGGCTGAGAAGTGGCAGATGGAGTTTAATTCCGATAAATGCGAGGTGCTGCATTTTAGGAAAACAAATCTTAGTATTTATACACTTCATAGTAAGGTCCTAAGGAGTGTTGCTGAACAAAGAGACCTTGGAGTGCAGGTTCATAGCTCCTTGAAAGTGGAGTCGCAGGTAGATAGGATAGTGAAGAAGGCGTTTGGTATGCTTTCCTTTATTGGTCAGTTAAAAATCTCAACACCAGGTTATAGTCCAACAGGTTTAATTGGAAGCACATTAGCTTTCGGAGCAACGCTCCTTCATCAGGTGATTGACTTATTGGTCAGAGTATTGAGTACAGGAGTTGGGAGTTATGTTGCGGCTGTACAGGACATTGGTTAGGCCACTGTTGGAATATTGTGTGCAGTTCTGGTCTCCTTCCTATCGGAAACATGTTGTGAAAGTTGAAAGGGTTCAGAGAAGATTTACAAGGATGTTTCCAGGGTTGTAGGATCTGAGCTACAGGGAGAGGCTAGGGGTGTTTTTCCTGAAGCGTCGGAGGCTGAGGGATGACCTTAGAGGTTTCCAAAATCGAGGGGCATGGCTAGGATAAATAGACAAAGTCTTTTCCGTGGGGTCGGGGAGTCCAGAACTAGAGGGCAGGTTTAAGGTGAGAAGGGAAAGATACAAAAGACACCTAAGAGGCACCCTCATGCAGAGGATGGTATGTGTATGGAATGAGCTGCCAGAGGATGTGGTGGAGGCTGGTACAATTGCAACATTTAAGAGGCATTTGGATGGGTATATGAATAGGAAGGGTTTGGAGGGATATGGGCTGGGCGCTGGCAGGTGGGACTAGATTGGGTTGGGATATCTGGTTGGCATGGACGAGTTGGACCGAAGGGTCTGTTTCCATGCTGTACATCTCTATGACTCTATGGAGTTTAATCCAGGCAAATACTAGCTGATGCATTTTGGAAGATCCAATTCAAGAGCGAGCTATACAGCAAATGGACAAGTCGTGGGGAAAATTGATGCACCGAGAGATCTGGGTGTTCAGGTCCATTGTTCCCTGAAGGTGGCAATGCAGGTCTGTAGAGTGATCAAGAAGGCATATGGTATGCTCTCCTTCATCGGATGGAGTATTGAGTACGAGAGCTGGCAGGTCATGTTACAATTGTATAAGACTTTGGTTCGGCCACATTTGGAATGCTGTATACAGTTCTGGTCGCCACATTTCCAAAAGGATTTGGATGCTTTGGAGAGGGTGCAGAGGAGGTTTGCTGGGATGTTGCCTGATATGGAGGGTGCTAGCTATGAGGAGAGGTTGAGATTATTTTCTTTGGAGAGGAGGTTGAGGAGGGTGTAGACAGGGTGGATAGCAAGAAACGTTTTCCCAGAGTGGTGAACTCAATTACTAGGGGTCACAAATTCCAAGTGAGAGGAGAAAAGATTAGATTAGATTCCCTACAGTATGGAAACAGACCCTTCAGTAACCCACCCAGACTCATTTCATAGAACACAGCACATTACAGCACAGAACAGGGCCTTCGGCCCTCAATGTTGCGCTGACCCGTGAACTATTCTCAGCTCATACCCCGACACTATCCCATCATTGTCCATGTTCTCATCCAAGGATTGTTTAAATCTCCCGAATGTGGCCGAGTTAACTACGTTGGCAGATAGGGCATTCCGCGCCCTTACCACTCTGAGTAAAGAACCTGCCTCTGATGTCTGTCTTAAATCTAATGTCCCTCAGTTTGTAGGTATGCCCCTTGTACAAGTTGACGTCATTATCCTAGGGTAGACAGTGAAAGTCTTTTTCCTATCTAACCTTCTGATCATCTTGTATGTCTCTATCAAATCCCCTCTTAGCCTCCTTCTTTGCAATGAGAAAGTCTCTCAGCCTTTCCTCAAAGACCTCCCTCCAGACCAGGCAACATCCTCGTAAATCTCCTCTGCACTTTTTCCAGTGCTTCCACATCCTTCCCGAAATATGTCGACCAGAACTACGCCACAATAGTGTGGCGGCACTAAGGTTTTGTATAGTTGCGGCATGATATTGTGGCTCTGGATCTCAATCCTTCTACACATGAAACCTAATACACTGTTTGCCGCCTTAACAGCACTATCAACCAACTTTCAGGGAATCTACGTACATGGACTCCAAGATGCCTCTGCACATCCACACTACCAAGATTCGTTCCATTGACCCAGTACTCTGCCTTCCTGTTATTCTTCCCAAAGTGCATCACCTCACATTTAGCTGCAGTGAACTCCATTTGCCACACCTCAGCCCAATCCTGCAGCTTATCTAAGTCCCCCTGCAATCTGTAACATTCTTCTAAACTGTCCATTATCCACCGACTTTAGTGTCATCTGCAAATTTACTAATCCATCCACCTATGCCTGCGTCTAAGTCATTATAAAAATGACAAACAGTAGTGGTCCCAAAACAGATCCTTGTGGCACACCACTAGTAACCAGACTCCAGCTGAATATTTTCCATCAACCACCACTTGCTGCCTTCTTTCAGAAAGCCAGTTTTTAATCCAAACTGCTAAATCACCCTCAATTCCATGCCTGTGCATTTTCTTCAAAGCCTACCATGTGGAACCTTATCAAAGGCTTTTCTGAAGTCCACGTATACCATGTCAACTGCCCTACCCTCATCTTTGGTCACCTTCTCAAAAAACTCATAGGTTTGTGAGACACGACCTGTCTGACGAAACCCTGTTGACTATCTGAAATCAAATTGTTGCTTGCTAGATGATTATAAATCTCATCTCTTATAATCCTTTCCAAAACCTTCCTACAACAGAAGGAAGGCTCACTGGTCTAGGTCTACTGCCCTTGTACAAGGGCACAACATTTGCAATCCTCCAGTCCTCTGATAGTAAACCTTGTAGACAATGACAACTCAAATATTAAAGCCAAAGGCTCTGCTATCTCCTCCCTAGCTTCCAAGAGAATCCTCGAATAAATTCCGTCTGGCTCAGGGCACTTGTCTACTTTCATTCCTTCTAGAATTGATAACACCTGTTTGTAACTAATTTCGATCCTTTCTAGTCTAATATCTAGTATCTCATTCTTCTCCTCTACAATATTCTCCTTTTCCTGAGTGAAAACCAATGAGATATGTTCGTTTAGCAGCTCTCCTGATCTCCACAGGGTCCACCTTCAACTTCCCACTTCTGTTTCTGACAGGCCCTATTCCTACCCTAGTCATCCTTTTATTCCTCACATAGCTATAGAAAGCTTTAGAGTTCTCCTTTATTCTACTTGCTAAAGACTGCTCGTGTCCTCTCATTGCTCTTCTAAACTCTCTTTAAATCCTTCCTAGCTGATCTGTAACTCTCCATTGCCTTATCTGAACCATCTTGCCTCATCGACACATAAGCCGCCTCCTTCTGTTATATTTCCCTATATTTCCCCTGACTAATGCACCTAACACTATGGGCAATTTTGCATAGTCAATTCATTTGACCTGCACATCTTTTGGAATGCGGGAGGAAGCCCACACAGATGTGGGGGGGATGTAAAAACTCCACACAGACATTCCCCCAAGGCTGGAATTGAACCCGGGTCCCTGGTGCTGTGAGGCAGCAGTGCTAACCAGTGAGCCATTGTACCGAGATATACATGAAAAACTCTTCATGCAGAGGGTGGTGGGTCCCTGGAATGCATTGCCAGCAGAGGTGGTAGGGGCAGGAACGATAGTGTCATTCTAGATGTATCTAGACAGATACATGAATGGGTCGGGAGCGAAGGGATCCTTAGAAAATAGACAGCAAGTTTAGATAGAGGATCTGGATTGGTGCAGGCTTGGAGGGCAGAAGGACCTGTTCCTGTGCTCTAATGTTCTTTGCTCTATCCAGTCTCTCCATATAACTCAAACTCTCCAGTCTCAGCAGCATCCTTGTAAGTCTTTTCCATACCCTCTTCAATTAAACAATCGCCTTCCTATAGCAGGGTGACTAGAACTGTACACACTACTCCTAAAGTGCTCTCACCGATGTCTGGTACGACAGCAACATGACCTCCCAACTCCTATTCTCAATGGTCTGAGCAATGAAGGTGAGCGTGCTAAATGCTGCCTTAACAAGACTGCCCACCTACAGCACAACTTTCAAAGAACTATGACCCTGACCCCATACTTCTCTCTGTTTGACAACACTATTCAGGCTCCTACCATGAACTGTATAATGAGAAACAGCAAAATGTACTTCCCTATTGGGTTAGGCAGGCTGAACAGGACCTCACTGCTTAGCAGGAACATGTGATGGAAGGTCTCATCAACAGGACTATCAAGCCACACTTGGAAAGGAATAAACTATTTGTTGAGTTCCACCAGGGTTACTCAGCTCCTGCCCTCATTCCAGTTTTGATCCAAGTATGGATGACTGAGCTGAATTCCAGAAATAAGGTGAGAGGGCTACAGTGGGCATAAAGCAGCATTTATAGAATCTGTCCTTAAGCAGTCCTTCCAAATTTGGAACCAGAGGAAAGCTTTCCACTGGTTTAAGTCATACCCAGCAGAAAAGATGATTGCGGTTTTTGAACTTGTGATAATCTCAGCCCTAGGGTATCAATGCAGTCATTCGTCATGATAATGTCATACACTCAAACTGTTTAATCAATGACTTCCCTGCATCATAAGGTCAGAAGTGGGGATGTTTGTTTGGTTGCTCAATGGCCAACTCCATTCACGATACCTCAGACAGAAATATTCCTTGTGTATATAGGGCAAGACCAGGACAAAATGAGGCTTAGGTTGATGAGGTATCAAACAAATGACAGACATTGGCCACTTCCAATATGGGATAATCTAGCCATTGCCTTCGATGTTTAATTGCCATTGCTGAATCCCTTGGTATCAATATCCAAGAGATATCATTGACAAGAAACTGAACCAACCAGAGTAATACTGTCTACAGCTGCAGTTCAGAGACTAAGAATCCTGCTGCAAATAACTCAACTGTTGACTTTCCAAAACCTGTTCACCATCTTCAAGGCACAAGTAAGGAATGTTCCCCCACTTGCTTCAGTGAGTGCAGATCCAACAACACTAAAGAAGTTCAACACTACCCAGGACTTGATTGGCGGTGCAATACCAAAGCACACATCTTCCATAGCCATCAGACAGTGGCAGCATTTGTGTACCGTATGCAAGATACAGTGCATTAACTCAAAAAGGTTCTTCTACCCATACCTCCAAACACACATCTACCACATAAAAGGGTAAGGGCAAAAGATAGGTGGAAGCACTTCACTTGCAAACTCCCTTCCAACTTGCACAGTATTCTTTCTTGAAATTATTATTGCCATTCCTTCACTTGTTTGGTCAACATCTTGGGATTCCTAACAACACTCAGCCACCACATCCAGAGCAATTAGGGATTACCTATCTGGTTTGGTTAACATTCAGTGAATGAAGAGCAATAGCCTTTGCTGTTGATTGTGTGTTCCAACCTCTGGCTGCCCTTTGTGTGAAATGGTTCCTGATTGGCTGTGATTTTCAGTTTATGTGCTCTTGTTCTGGATTTCCCTTATCGGAGTCATCAGTTTAAAGTGCTTGTCATTTCTGTTCAGAACCGCTAAAACCTTGATTGACTTACCCTTTGACCTTTAGCATCCAGCAACACAAGCCCAGTGTATATCATTTCTCCTCCTCAATAAGTCCTGCATTCTTTCCAGGGTCAATGTGTTCTTTGTTGCAGGACTGTACACAATCTGATAATGATCTAACAAGGGATTTACATGGCTGCAGTAAAACATAACTACCATTGAGCTGTAGGTGTGATATTCAGACGTTTCATTACCTGGCTAGGTAACATCATCAGTGGGGACCTCCAAGTGAAGCGAAGCTGTTGTCTCCTGCTTTCTATGTATATCTTTCTCCTGGATGGGGTTCCTGGGGTTTGTGGTGATGTCATTTCCTGTTCGTTTTCTGAGGGGGTTGATAGATGGTATCTAGATCTATGTGTTTGTTTATGGCGTTGTGGTTAGAGTGCCAGGCTTCTAGGAATTCTCTGGCATGTCTTTGTTTAACCTGTCCCAGGATAGATGTGTTGTCCCAGCCAAAATTCCATGCAAGGACTGCCACAAACACTACGTAGGGCAAACAGGAAGAAAGTTAGCCACCAGGATACACGAACACCAGCTAGCCACAAAAAGACCCTCTCTCCCTCGTAGCCCTACACACGGATGAAAAAAAGCCACCATTTCTTCTGGGACAACACATCGATCCTGGGGCAGGCTAAGCAAAGACAGGCAGAGAATTCCTAGAGGCCTGGCACTCCAACCACAATGTCATAAATAAGCACATAGATCTAGATACCATCGATCAACCTCTCTCAAAACGAACAGGAAATGACATCACCACAAACCCCAGGAACCCCATCCAGGAGAAAGATATAAATAGAAAGTAGGAGACAACAGCTTTGCTTCACTTGGAGGTCGCCACTGCTGATGTTACCTAGCCAGGTAACGAAACGTCTGGATATCAAACCTACAGCTCAGCGAGCAAACATTCGCTCTTTCTACCCCCCCTCTCTTCCTCCCCCCCCTCTCTCTTCCTCCCCCCCCCCCCTCTCTCTTCCCCCCCTCTCTCTCTTCCCCCCTCTCTCTCTTCCCCCCCTCTCTCTCTTCCCCCCCCCTCTCTTCTTCCCCCCCCCTCTCTTCTTCCCCCCCCTCTCTCTTCTTCCCCCCCTCTCTCTTCTTCCCCCCCTCTCTCTTCTTCCCCCCCCTCTCTTCCCCCCCCCCCTCTCTTCTTCCCCCCCCTCTCTCTTCTTCCCCCCCTCTCTCTTCTTCCCCCCCTCTCTCTTCTTCCCCCCCTCTCTCTTCTCCCCCCCTCTCTCTTTCTTCCCCCCCTCTCTCTTCTTCCCCCCCTCTCTCTTCTTCCCCCCCTCTCTCTTCTTCCCCCCCCTCTCTCTTCTTCCCCCCCTCTCTCTTCTTCCCCCCCTCTCTCTTCTTCCCCCCCTCTCTCTTCTTCCCCCCTCTCTCTTCTTCCCCCCCTCTCTCTTCTTCCCCCCCTCTCTCCTCTTCCCCCCCTCTCTCCTCTTCCCCCCCTCTCTCTCTTCCCCCCTCTCTCTCCTCTTCCCCCCCCTCTCTCCTCTTCCCCCCCCTCTCTCCTCTTCCCCCCCCTCTCTCCTCTTCCCCCCCCTCTCTCTTCTTCCCCCCCTCTCTCTTCTTCCCCCCCCTCTCTCTTCTTCCCCCCCTCTCTCTTCTTCCCCCCCTCTCTCTTCTTCCCCCCCTCTCTCTTCTTCCCCCCCCTCTCTCTTCTTCCCCCCCTCTCTCTTCTTCCCCCCCTCTCTCTTCTTCCCCCCCCCTCTCTCTTCTTCCCCCCTCTCTCTTCCCCCCCCCTCTCTCTTCTTCCCCCCTCTCTCTTCTTCCCCCCTCTCTCTTCTTCCCCCCCCTCTCTTCTTCCCCCCCTCTCTCTTCTTCCCCCCCTCTCTCTTCTTCCCCCCCCTCTCTCTTCTTCCCCCCCTCTCTCTACTTCCCCCCCCCTCTCTTCTTCCCCCCCCTCTCTCTTCTTCACCCCCCCTCTCTCTTCTTCACCCCCCCTCTCTCTTCTTCACCCCCCCTCTCTCTTCTTCCCCCCCTCTCTCTTCTTCCCCCCCCTCTCTCTCTCTTCCCCCCCCCCCCCCCTCCCCAATGAATATAGGCACAACCAGTTCAACCTTCCTCATAATGCATAACCCCCAAGGTGTTAGTCTAATGAGCCTTCTCTGAACTCCCAACGCAATATCCTCAGTTGAGTAAGGAGACTTAGATACCCTGTCCTCCACTCGATAAAAGCCAGCATTTGATTTCCTTTTTGCTATCTACTTGCGAGCCTTTTTGTGATTCATTTACGAAGACACCCATGTCTCCTTCTAATGCAACATCTTGATAGTTTTCTCAGTTTAAATAATGCTTTGTTTTTCTGTTCTTCCTGCCACGGTGAACAGTCTCTCATTTTTTTTACATTTACTCCCATTGCCATATTTTTCCCCATGGCAGGCTTCTTGTGTCCTCAGTTTTTTTTCTCTTGCCAACCTTTGTTTCAGGTCGTGGAGGAATAGTGGGCCGTGGTCGGGGTGGCTTCCCAGGTCGTGGGAGGGGTCGGGGTCGAGGAAGAGGAGCAACTCGTCCCCCACTGACCCGTGAGCAGCTAGACAATCAACTGGATGCATACATGTCGAAGACAAAGGGCCACCTTGATGCTGAGCTTGATGCATACATGGCACAAGCTGATGGCGAAGCGAATGATTAGCAACGTTCAATTGAGAGATGCTAGTATTACAGATAGTATCAGGACTTGAATTTGAGAATCTAGCAAAACGATCCAAGAAACAGAAAGAGGACCTTTCGGAAAATGATATAAGCTGTATTTGAACTGACAGATGGTCGGATGTCAAAGGTTTTGCTTTTTGATTCCTTTCCTTTGACCTTTTTACATTTTGAGAAGTTCATGGTTCTGTTTGGAAATCCCTCTGTTCTTTTCGATTGTGTAATGATCATGACACTGTATAAAGTTTATTCTCTTTCCTTAGAGACTGAGGATATTGTAGTTTCTAAGGTTGTTTTTACTGTGTTAAAACCTTCCTGTCCCTTGTTTTTAGAGTGGAGACTACATTAACAATCTGTCACTTTGTGGCAGAATCTGTTTATCATAAAATTTTAGAACTCTAAGAGTCGGCTGTAGTTTTTTTCCTGCTCATAACGTTAAATACGTTTCTTTGTTTTTCTCTGGTTTCGCCACTGCCTTCAGCAGCAGGGTAGTTTAAACACTGGCAAACACTCGATCGCATTAGATTTTGGGGTCTTGATTAGAAGTCACATCAAAGATCCTTGCTGAAAACAAAAACTTGTGTTGTGGGTAATATCAGCATGGGTAGAAGATTCGTCTACTGTTTCCTGCCATCTAGCCAGGAATGGGTCTTTTTCTGGTTGATCGGGTGTAACAAGTGTGAAGCCTCAGGATCAGTGCTGCAGACTCAACCTTTATAATTTATAGACATGACTTGGATGAAGAGACTGAAGGTATTGTTAGTTTCGTTGATGACACAAAATAGGAAAGAGCTGTGAAGGAAATGTTACAATATGAAATTGTCCATTTTGTCGGGAAGAATAAAAAAGCAGATAATCTAAATGATGAGAGCACTGTGGTGTGGGGTGATTGGGGTGTCCAAGTGTAAAACATTAGATTGCAGGTACAGCAAGTAATTAGGAAAGCTGGTAGGTGATTGTCAATTGTGGGCAGTTGCTAAACATAAAAGTAACACAATTATACTTCATCTATACAGGGCATTGATGAGACCACATCTGGAGGTTAAGGAAGAATGTGAATGTGTTGAAAGCAATTCAGAGAAGGTTTAAGACTTATACCTTGAATGGACTGGTTATCTGAGCTGACTTCGCCAAAGCATATTTGAAGTACAAGATCCTGAGGGAGTTTGGCTGAATGTGCAAAGGATAATTCCACTACTGTAAAAAGATCTACAACTCGGAATCACAGTTTAACATTAAAGGGTTGTCCATACAAAACAGATGAGGAGAAAAGTTATTATCTGTGTGATTGTGCTTCCTTCTTCAAAAGGACCCAGAGATTTAGAATAGTTTTTAAGGTCACAATAATTAGTTCTCTCTAAGTAAAGAGAAGGACGGATGATAGGGACAGATGGGAATGTGTTGTAATCTCATCAGCCAGGACGTTATTGAAGCAGAACAGGCTTGAGGGGCTCAGTGGCCTACTTATTTTCGTAATTTGTTTGCAAGTATGTTCATTTGCAAGGGGAGTGAGTGTGTAACTTCTTTGCTCAATATACTGCCAATAGATGTCTGTAATGTACCTGCATCCTAATGTTTACATTTCAATTTGCCTCTAAAGCATCATTCCCGCAATGCTCAGCCTGTCCTCAAATGGGTGTTCCCACAATGCCCAACCTCCCCTCCCCACTGCAGTGGTCCAGGTTTGTTGGCTATCCCATCCCTATGCATTTGGTGTCTGTCGCTCACTCAGGTGCTCCTTTCTCACAAATCCCACTGCATCCTTCAATATCAGGTAATTCTAAACGCTGGATCTTGTTCATGACAAGTTTGTTTTTGATTTGTGGTGAAGAAGATAAGCAGTAAATTAGGAAATCGATCCAGATGAAGTAAAAATATTGAGGGTTTTTAAGTCTTCTGAACACTGCAATACACCTTCAAGTCAAAATGCTTTGTTCTGTGTGCAAATCAGATTGAATGTGCATACTTACTAATCTTGGGAGATGTATTTTTCTGAAACTTTGCACCATCTAAACCCATGTCTTTGAGCTGTCTGGTTTCTGCCTTTGTGGAGGAACTGACACATGAAAGCCCACTTTTTTTTTTTTACAGATCATGGAATGGATTATAACTAAGCTGCTTTATCCCTCGAGTACCATTCTCCTCCTTTGTTCCCAATTGAAATGCATCAACTTGATAAAAAGCAGGCAGTGAAAGCTATTGAAGTCTTCACAGTTGTGCAAACTCTGAATTTGTAGAGGGTGCAAAGATACACACAGTTTGCTGTTATTTGTGAGTAAAAGTGCAGGCGATGTGTATGTAGTGAAATTGTACTTGCATAGTTGGCCATTTTTCCATTTGCGAAGATCGCCAACTGTAATGTTGTCCAGGAACATGTCTTTAGCAAATTGTGGAAATTGGACTGCAGTCTATATTTAATCTGTGATTTGTTAATGAGATTCAATTTGTTGCAAATATGCGGCTGAATCAGAAGAAATAGTCACAGAGAAGGCTCTTGCAGCTTCAATTTGTTCTGTCTATTTTGTTCCCACAAACTCAGCATTTTATCCCACTGAAAGGCATCGTCCAAGCTCCTGTTGAATTACATTTTGGTCTTGGTAAAAGATCATTGTGATTTGCCAGGTGATATGTGATATCGCCTTCTCAGCAATTCTAGCATCTATCTATCTTTGGGTTTCCAGTATATAATGATCTATAACTTAGTTTATATTTCCAGTTCTCAATTCTCTGATTCATCTGGTTGATCCTGGAAGTGGCAGACAACTTTTTAAAAAAAAAAACGCAAAAAAGTCAGAGAATCTGCAATTGCATATACTTGAATTGTGGGGTGCTCAGCCAGCAGTTTTGCCTGTACATATCTCTATCTTGTGAACTGAGCCTTTATTCAATGGTTAATTGTAAATAGAATATTTTTTATGTCTCACTGTGGGAAAAACTATAATTCTCAATCCTTTTGGAATGGGCTTCCAAGTCCTTTACAAATAAATGTGACAACGTTAAGGGTAAGAAATTATTAAATTTGTACTCGCAGACATTGAGTGTAGTTGTGACATGAACCAGTTCTCAATGAACATATCTATTAGTCATAGTTACATAGCATGGAAACAGATCCTTTGGTCCAACTTGTCTATGCTGACCAGATATCCTAAATTACTTAGTCCCATTTGCCAGTATTTGGCTCTATCCCTTGAAACTCTTCCTACTTGTACACCTAACTAGATGCTTTTTAAATGCATAATTCTACCAGTGTCCACCACGTCTTCTGGTAGTTCATTCCATGCATTCACTATCTTCTGTGTGAAAACATTGCCTGAGGTCAAGTTTAAATGTTTCCTCAAACCCATACCCTCTAATTTTAGATTTCTTTAGCCTGGGCAAAAGACCATGGCTGTTCATCCTATCCATGCCCCTTATGATTTTTATAAATTTCTACGGTCATATGTCAACCTCTGATGCTCTGGGAAAAATAGCCCCAGCTTATTTAGCCTCTCCTGAAAGCTCAAAACTATCAACCCCAGTAACATCCCAGTAACTCTTTTTCTGCATTTTTAAAGTTTGACAACATTTTTCCTATAGCAGGGAGACCAGACTTGAACTGGGAGAAAGTGAGGACTGCAGATGCTGGAGATCAGAGCTTAAAAATGTGTTGCTGGAAAAGCACAGCAGGTCAGGCAGCGTCGAAGGAGCAGGAGAATCGACGTTTCGGGCATAAGCCCTTCTTCAAGAATCCGTTTTGTGAAGAAGAGCTTATGCCCGAAACGTCGATTCTCCTGCTCCTACGATGCTGCCTGACCTGTGCTTTTCCAGTAACATGTTTTTAAAGATCAGACTTGAAGGTAGTATTCTAAAAGTGGCCTCACTAATGTTCTCTCTAGCTGCAAAATGACCTCCTCACTCAATGATCTGATCAACAAGGGCAATCATGCCAAATGCTACCTTCCCTTCCCTGTTTATCGGTCACACCACTTCTGAGGAACTATATACCTGCACCTCGAGGTTTCTGATAACTCTTTCCAGGGCACTACCCTTAACTGTAAGTTCTGCCCTACTGTTCCTTACCAAAATACAAGAGCTCAAATTTATCTAAGTAAAACTCCACCTGCTACTCCTTGTCCATCAGCTAACTGATCAAGGTCCTCTTGTAATTTGAGATAATCATCGTCATTGCAAGATGCTTGCCTTGAAGTTAATCATCATCGTTATCCACCACACCAATTTTGGTGACGTTTGCAAACTTAACAGTTGTGCCGCCTCTTATTTGCATTCACATCATTTCAATAAATCTCAAAAAGCAGTGGATCTAGCATCAATCTTTGCGGTATACAAATCATCCCTGGCCTCCAGTTGAAAAACAACCCTCCACCAACACTCTCTGCTCTCCCTGGAGTCCCTGTGATGTAATCTTGCTAAACAGTCTACTATGAGCTGGAAAAGTGCAGCAGGTCAGGCACCATCCAAGGAGCAGGAGAATCGATGTTTCGGGCATAAGCCCTTCTTCAGGAATGAGGAAGGTGTGCCAAGCAGTCTAAGATAAAAGGTACAGAGGAGGGACTTGGGAGAGGGGTGTTGGGAATGTGATCGGTGGAAGGAGGTTAAGGTGAGAGTGATAGGCCGGAGAGGGGGTGTGGGCGGAGAGTCGGGAAGAAGATTGCAGGTCAAGAAGACGCTGCTGAGTCTGAGGGTTGGGACTGAGATAAGGTTGAGGGAGGGGAAATGAGGAAGCTGGAGAAATCTGCATTCATCCCCAGTGGTGGGAGGGTTCCTAGGCGGAAGATTAGGCGTTCTTCCTCCAGGCTCTGATCTCCAGCATCTGCAGTCCTCACTTTAACCAGTCTACTATGCTGAATCTTGACTTCTGTAAGGCATTGGACTATATTGGACATTTGTCCATTGCTCTACCTTCATAAACTTTCTTTATTGTTTCAAGGCTAATTTGTACTCTGATATTGAATCAACATTCACAAGACACCAGCTGTATCATCAGCTTGCTATCCCTGTTGCTGCAATTTATTCAGGGAATGCCAGGGGCGAGTGCAGCTGTTTGAATCCAAAGTAAATAAACAGGAGGCTGGAAGAACACAGCAAGCCAGGGAACAGCAGGAGGTGGTCAAGTGAACATTTTGGATATAACCCTTCAGAACTAGATGTGGGGTAGAGGCAGCTATAGATAAAGGGCTAGGGTGGGGAGGGGAGAATAACAGAATTGTGAGGTTGTGATAGGTGAACATCGGTAGTAGGTACAACCTGATTAGTCGATGAGAGGAATTAATTGGCTTGGTAGCTGGAAGGAAGGGTTGGGAGGGGGTGGGACTGGAAAGAGAGCCAAGGAATGGGTGGAAAGGTAATTTGAAATTTGCAACCTCGATGTTAAGTCCTTTGGATTGTTGGCTGCCGAGGTGAAAGTTGTGTTATTCCTCCAATTTGCAGTCTGATTCCCTGCGACTATGGAGGAGGCTAAGGATAGACAGGTTGCAGAGAGGGGAAATTGAAATGGACAGTGACTGGGAGGTTGGACCGATCGATTTGGCCCTAGCAAAGATGGTCAGCAAAATGGTCATATATGTTTGGGTCTCACCGATTATAGAGAAGACTAGGTTGGAGGGAAGTCAAGAGTGTGGTGCTGGAAAAGCACAGCAGGTCAGGCAGTAGACGAAGAGCAGGAGAATCCATGTTTCAAGCAAGAGTCCTTCATCAGGAAAAGCTGTTTTTTCCAGCATCATATTCTCAACTCTGATCTCCAGCACCTGCAGTCCTCACTTTTTCCGAGGTTGGAAGTGATACAAGTGAACCTCTGTCTCACCTGGAAGGACTGCTTGGGGTTCTGCATGGAGATGAGGGAGGTGATGTAGAGGCAGGTGTTGCATCTGTTTTGGTTACAAGGGAAATGACTGGAGGGGTATTGGTGAGGAGTGTGGCATGAACCGAGGAGTGGCAAAGGGAACAGTCCTTGTGGGAGGCAGAGAGGGGTGAGAAAAGGAAGATGTCCTTGCTGGTAGTACCTAATTGGAGTTGGTGGAAATGGTGCGGTGGAAAGTGAGGACAAGAGTAATCCAGTCTTTATTATGTGGTGGTGGGGGGTAGTTTAGAGTAGTGGAATGGGAGATGGAGGAGGTGTGGTGGAGGGCTATATGGATGGAGAGGGTGGAAGAAAACGTTTGAAATAGGAGGACATCAGGAATGCTTTGGTGTGGAGGTGCTAGTGTTGGCCTGGGATGGATAAAGTTTAAAAATCACCAACACCAGGTTATAATCCAATAGGTTTATTTCGAAATACAAGCTCCTTTGGCAGGTAGCCAGAATGGAGCAGGATCACAGGACACACAATTTAGAGCAGATCATAACGTCATACAACTGATGCTATATATTGAATAAACCTAGATTGGTGTTAAGTAATTAATATTTTCGAAGTTAAAAATCACACAACACCAGGTTATAGTCCAACACGTTTAATTTGAAGCACTAGCTTTTTGGAGCGACGTTTCTTCATCAGGTGCTAGTGGAGGGCTCGATCGTAACACAGAATTTATAGCAAACATTTACAGCCCTCCACAACCACCTGATGAAGGAGCATCGCTCCGAAAGCTAGTGCTTCCAATTAAACCCGTCGGACTATAACCTGGTGTTGTGTGATTTTTAACTTTGTACACCCCAGTCCAACAGCGGCATCTCCAGATCATATTTTCGAGCTGAGGGAGCTTTCTGTTCCCAGACCTGCTGAGTTTTTCCAGCATTCGCAATCCCCCAGCCAGTTGACGCTGACGAGGCCACGCCTTCTGATTGGAGGCCGGCGCTGAGACTCTGCCCACTCCTGTGGCTGTACCCAAAGCCTTGCCCCTTCTCGTGACGTCAAGGGCGACGCGCTGATGCTACCGCAGGTCATTCCTTATTGGATGATTTAGCGGGACAACGGAATTATGATTGGATGGAAGTAGGAGGCACTGATTGGTGGGCGGTGCGCAGGCGCGGGGTGGTTGTTGTTGTGAGGCGCGAGGCGGCGGTTGGTGAGTGAAAGATTTATTAATGTCCGCTCCCGGGCTCGAATCCCCGCTTCTTCACTGAGTCCGACCGCAATCTCTTCCCCTTCATCTTCACACTCCACTCCTTCTACTATTCCCCTTGCCCTCTTTTAACACTCCCCACCAATTTCCTTATTCTTCACCCCCCTTCGCAAACCCCTCACCCCTCTCTATCCCTCCACTTTCCGTCATCAGTCCCCCAAACATTCCCTCATTCCCCCCCAAAACATTCCCTCATTCCCCCCAAACATTCCCTCATCCCCCCAAACATTCCCTCATCCCCCCAAACATTCCCTCATTCCCCCCCAAAACATTCCCTCATCCATCCCCCCAAAACATTCCCTCATTCCCCCCAAAACATTCCCTCATCCCCCCCCAAACATTCCCTCATCCCCCCCAAACATTCCCTCATCCATCCCCCCAAAACATTCCCTCATTCCCCCCAAACATTCCCTCATCCATCCCCCCAAAACATTCCCTCATCCCCCCCAAAACATTCCCTCATCCCCCCCAAACATTCCCTCATCCCCCCAAACATTCCCTCATCCATCCCCCCAAAACATTCCCTCATTCCCCCCAAACATTCCCTCATCCATCCCCCCAAAACATTCCCTCATCCCCCCCAAAACATTCCCTCATCCATCCCCCCAAAACATTCCCTCATCCCCCCCAAACATTCCCTCATCCCCCCCAAAACATTCCCTCATCCATCCCCCAAAACATTCCCTCATTCCCCCCAAACATTCCCTCATCCATCCCCCCAAAACATTCCCTCATCCCCCCCAAAACATTCCCTCATCCATCCCCCCAAAACATTCCCTCATCCCCCCCCAAACATTCCCTCATCCCCCCCAAACATTCCCTCATCCCCCCCAAAACATTCCCTCATCCATCCCCCCAAAACATTCCCTCATTCCCCCCAAACATTCCCTCACCCCCCCCAAAACATTCCCTCATCCCCCCAAACATTCCCTCATCCCCCCCAAACATTCCCTCATCCCCCCCAAACATTCCCTCATCCCCCCCAAACATTCCCTCATCCATCCCCCAAACATTCCCTCATCCATCCCCCCAAACATTCCCTCGTCCATCCCCCCAAACATTCCCTCGTCCATCCCCCCAAACAGTCCCTCATCTATCCCCCCAAACATTCCCTCATCCATCCCCCAAACATTCCCTCATCTATCCCCCCAAACATTCCTTTGTCCATCCCCCCCAAACATTCCTTTGTCCATCCCCCAAACATTCCCACATCCATCCCCCCAAACATTCCCACATCCATCCCCCCAAACAGTCCCTCATCCATCCCCCCCAAACAGTCCCTCATCTATCCCCCCAAACATTCCCTCATCCATCCCCCAAACATTCCCTCATCTATCCCCCAAACAGTCCCTCATCTATCCCCCCAAACATTCCTTTGTCCATCCCCCCCAAACATTCCTTTGTCCATCCCCCAAACATTCCCACATCCATCCCCCCAAACATTCCCACATCCATCCCCCCAAACAGTCCCTCATCCATCCCCCCAAACAGTCCCTCATCCATCCCCCCAAAACATTCCCTCGTCCCCCCCAAAACATTCCCTCATCCATCCCCCAAACATTCCCTCATCCATCCCCCCAAACATTCCCTCATCCATCCCCCCAAACATTCCCTCATCCATCCCCCCAAACATTCCCTCATCCATCCCCCCAAACATTCCCTCATCCACCCCGCCAAACATTCCCTCATCCACCCCGCCAAACATTCCCTCATCCACCCCGCCAAACATTCCCTCATCCACCCCGCCAAACATTCCCTCATCCACCCCGCCAAACATTCCCTCATCCACCCCGCCAAACATTCCCTCATCCAATCCCCCCAACATTCCCTCATCCAATCCCCCAAACATTCCCTCATTCCCCCCAAACATTCCCTCATTCCCCCCAAACATTCCCTCATTCCCCCCAAACATTCCCTCATCCATCCCCCCAAACATTTCCACATTCCCCCCCAACGTTCCCTCATCCCACCCCCAACATTCCCTCATCCCCCCCCAAACATTCCCTCATCCCCCCCCCAAACATTCCCTCATCCAATCCCCCCAACATTCCCTCATCCAATCCCCCAAACATTCCCTCATTCCCCCCAAACATTCCCTCATTCCCCCCAAACGTTCCCCCATCCCCCCCAAACGTTCCCCCATCCCCCCCAAACGTTCCCCCATCCCCCCCAAACGTTCCCCCATCCCCCCCAAACGTTCCCCCATCCCCTCATCCACCCCCATTCCCTCATCCACCCCCATTCCCTCATCCACCCCCATTCCCTCATCCACCACCAAACGTTCCCTCACCTCCCCCTAAACGTTCCCTCATCCACCACCAAATGTTCCCTCATCCCCCCTACAACCGTTCCCTCATCCCCGCAAATATTCCCTCATCCCCCTCCAAACGTTCCCTCATCCCCCCCAAAAGTTCACTCACCCCCCCAAAAGTTCACTCATCCACCACCAAACGTTCCCTCATCCCCCCCAATATTCCCTCATCCCTCTCATTCCCTCATCCACCCCATTCCCTCATCCACCACCAAACGTTTCCTCATCCCCCCCCAAATGTTTCCTCATCCCCCCCAAACGTTTCCTCATCCCCCCACCCAAACGTTCCCTCACCCCCCCCGAAACGTTCCCTCATTCCACCCCCGTTCCCCCATCCACCCCCGTTTCCCCCATCCACCCCCGTTCCCCCATCCACCCCCAAATGTTCCCCCATCCCCCCAAATGTTCCCCCATCCCCCCCAAACGTTCCCCCATCCCCCCCAAACGTTCCCTCATTCCACCCCCGTTCCCTCATCCCCCCCCAAACGTTCCCTCATCCCCCCCCAAACGTTCCCTCATCCCCCCCCAAACGTTCCCTCATCCCCCCCCCAAACGTTCCCTCATCCCCCCCCAAACGTTCCCTCATCCCCCATCCCCCCAAACGTTCCCCCATCCATCCTCCAAACGTTCCCTCATCCAACCCCCGCCTCCCCAAACATTCCCTCATCCGCCCTCCCCCCCCAACATTCCCCCATCCCCCCCAAACGTTCCATCTTCCCCATCCCCCCAAACGTTCCCCCATCCATCCTCCAAACGTTCCCTCATCCAACCCCCGCCCCCCAAACGTTCCCTCATCCAACCCCCGCCCCCCAAACGTTCCCTCATCCAACCCCCGCCCACCAAACGTTCCCTCATCCAACCCCCGCCCCCCAAACGTTCACTCATCCAACTCCCGCCCCCTAAACGTTCCCTCATCCTCCCCACCCCCCCAAACATTCCCTCATCCATCCTCCCCCCAAACATTCCGTCATCCACCCTCCCCGCCCCCAAACATTCCCACATCCACCCTCCCTCCCCCCCAACATTCCCTCATTCACTCCCGCCCCCAAACATTCCCACATCCGCCCTCCCCCAAACATTCCCACATCGGCCCCCCCAAATATTCCCTCATCCATCCCCCAAATATTCCGTCATCCATCCCCACCTATTCCCTCATCCACCTTCCCCCCCCCCCAACATTCCCTCATCCATCCTTCCCCACCCCAAACATTCCCTCATCCACCTTTCCCACCCCCAGACATTCCCTCATCCGCCCGCCCACCCAAACATTCCCTCATCCGCCCGCCCTCCCAAACATTCCCTCATCCGCCCGCCCTCCCAAACATTCCCTCATCTGCCCGCTCCCAAACATTCCCTCATCTGCCCGCCCTCCAAACATTCCATCATCCTCCCGCCCTCCAAACATTCCCTCATCCTCCCGCCCTCCAAACATTCCCTCATCCACCGTCCCCCCAAACATTCCCTCATCCGCCCTCCCCCCCCCAAACATTCCCTCATCCGCCCACTCCCAAACATTCCCTCATCCGCCCACTCCCAAACATTCCCTCATCCGCCCGCCCTCCAAACATTCCCTCATTCGCCGTCCCCCCAAATATTCCCTCATCCACCCCCCCAAACATTCCCTCATCCACCCTCCCACCCCCCAGACATTCCCTCATCCGCCCGCCCCCCCAGACATTCCCTCATCCGCCCGCCCCCCCCAGACATTCCCTCATCCGCCCGCCCTCCCAAACATTCCCTCATCCGCCCGCCCTCCCAAACATTCCCTCATCCGCCCGCCCCCAAACATTCCCTCATCTGTTTGCCCCCCAAACATTCCCTCATTCGCCGTCCCCCCCCAAACATTCCCACATCCACCCTCCCCCCCCAACATTCCCACATCCACCCCCCCCCCCCAACATTCCCACATCCGCCCCCCCCAACATTCCCACATCCACCTCCCCCAACATTCCCACATCCAACCTCTCCCCCTCCAACATTCCCTGATTCACCCTCCCCCCCCCCCCCCCAACATTCCCTCATTCACTCCCGCCCCCAAACATTCCCACATCTGCCCTCCCCCAAACATTCCCACACCACCCCCAAATATTCTCTCATCTACCTCCCAAACATTCCCTCATCTCCCTCCGAAATATTCCCTCATCCATCCTCCAAATATTCCCTCATCCATCCCCAACCATTCCCTCATCCACCTTTCCTCCCCCCAACATTCCCTCATCCATCCTCCACGCCCCAAACACTCCCTCATCCACCTTCCCCACCCCCAGACATTCCCTCATTCACCCACCCCCAGACATTCCCTCATCCACTCGCCCCCAAACATTCCCTCATCCACCCGCCCCCCCAAACATTCCCTCATCCACCCGCCCCCCCAAACATTCCCTCATCCACCCGCCCCCCCAAACATTCCCTCATCCACCTGCCCCCCCAAACATTCCCTCATCCGCCCACTCCCAAACATTCCCTCAGCCACCCTCCCCTCCCCCCAAACATTCCGTCATTCACTCCCCCCAAACATTCCCTCATCCGCCCTCACCCAAAACCTTCTCTCATCCGCACTCCTCCCCAAAACATTCCCTCATCCACCCTCGCCCCCCGAAACATTCCCTCATCCACCCTCCCCCCCCGAAACATTCCCTCATTCACCCTCCCCCCCGAAACATTCCCTCATCCACCCTCCCCCCGAAACATTCCCTCATCCACCCTTTCCCCCAAAAACATTCCCTCATCACCCCTGTCCCCCCATAAACATTCCCTCATTAACCCTCCCCCCCAAAAATATTCCCTCATCAACGCTCCCCCCCGAAACATTCCCTCATCCATCCTCTCCCCCAAAAACATTCCCTCATCAACCCTGTCCCCCCAGAAACATTCCCTCATCAACCCTCCCCCACCCCCAAACATTCCCTCATCCACCCTCCGCCCCCAAAAACATTGCCTCATCAACCCTCCTCTCCCTAAACATTCCCTCATCCACCCTCCCCCACCAAAACATTCCCTCATCCACCCTCCCCCACCAAAACATTCCCTCATCCCCCCAAATATTCCCTCATCCCCCCCCATTCCCACATCCCCTCCATTCCCTCATCCCCCTCCAAACGTTCCCTCATCCCCCCCAAAAGTTCACTCATTCACCACCAAACGTTCCCTCATCCCCCCCAATATTCCCTCATCCCTCCCATTCCCTCATCCCTCCCATTCCCTCATCCCTCCCATTCCCTCATCCACCACCAAATGTTTCCTCATCCCCCCCCAAATGTTTCCTCATCCCCCCCAAACGTTTCCTCATCCCCCCCAAACGTTTCCTCATCCCCCCCAAACATTCCCACATCCGCCCTCCCCCCCCCAACATTCCACATCCACCCCCCCCCAACATTCCCACATCCGCCCTCCCCCCCCAACATTCCCACATCCACCTCCCCCAACATTCCCACATCCAACCTCTCCCCCTCCAACATTCCCTGATTCACCCTCCCCCCCCCCAACATTCCCTCATTCACTCCCGCCCCCAAACATTCCCACATCTGCCCTCCCCCAAACATTCCCACACCACCCCCAAATATTCCCTCATCTCCCTCCCAAACATTCCCTCATCTCCCTCCCAAATATTCCCTCATCCATCCTCCAAATATTCCCTCATCCATCCCCAACCATTCCCTCATCCACCTTTCCTCCCCCCAACATTCCCTCATCCATCCTCCACGCTCCAAACACTCCCTCATCCACCTTCCCCACCCCCAGACATTCCCTCATTCACCCACCCCCCAGACATTCCCTCATCCACTCGCCCCCAAACATTCCCTCATCCACCCACCCCCCCCAAACATTCCCTCATCCACCCGCCCCCCCCAAACATTCCCTCATCCACCCGCTCCCCCCCAAACATTCCCTCATCGACCCGCCCCCCCAAACATTCCCTCATCCACCCGCCCCCCCAAACATTCCCTCATCCGCTCACTCCCAAACATTCCCTCAGCAACCCTCCCCTCCCCCCAAACATTCCGTCATTCACTCCCCCCAAACATTCCCTCATCCGCCCTCACCCAAAACCTTCTCTCATCCGCACTCCTCCCCAAAACATTCCCTCATCCACCCTCGCCCCCCAAAACATTCCCTCATCCACCCTCCCCCCCCGAAACATTCCCTCATCCACCCTCCCCCCCGAAACATTCCCTCATCCACCCTTCCCCCAAAAACATTCCCTCATCAACCCTGTCCCCCCAAAAACATTCCCTCATCAACCCTGTCCCCCCATAAACATTCCCTCATTAACCCTCCCCCCCGAAAAATATTCCCTCATCAACGCTCCCCCCCGAAACATTCCCTCATCCACCCTCTCCCCCAAAAACATTCCCTCATCAACCCTGTCCCCCCAGAAACATTCCCTCATCAACCCTCCCCCCCCCCGCCAAAACATTCTCATGCACCCTCCCCCCCCACCCCCAAACATTCCCTCATCCACCCTCCGCCCCCAAAAACATTGCCTCATCAACCCTCCTCTCCCTAAACATTCCCTCATCCACCCTCCCCCACCAAAACATTCCCTCATCCACCCTCCCCCACCAAAACATTCCCTCATCCCCCCAAATATTCCCTCATCCCCCCCATTCCCACATCCCCTCCATTCCCTCATCCCCCTCCAAACGTTCCCTCATCCCCCCCCAAAGGTTCACTCATTCACCACCAAACGTTCCCTCATCCCCCCCCAATATTCCCTCATTCCCCCCAATATTCCCTCATCCCCCCCCAATATTCCCTCATCCCCCCCCAATATTCCCTCATCCCCCCCAATATTCCCTCATCCCCCCCAATATTCCCTCATCCCCCCCAATATTCCCTCATCCCCCCCAATATTCCCTCATCCCCCCCAATATTCCCTCATCCCCCCCATTACTCCCTCATCCCCCCCATTACTCCCTCATCCCTCCCATTCCCTCATCCCTCCCATTCCCTCATCCCTCCCATTCCCTCATCCCTCCCATTCCCTCATCCACCACCAAACGTTTCCTCATCCCCCCCCAAACGTTTCCTCATCCCCCCACCCAAACGTTCCCTCAACCCCCCCGAAACGTTCCCCCATCCCCCCCAAACGTTCCCCCATCCCCCCCAAACGTTCCCCCATCCCCCCCAAACGTTCCCCCATCCATCCTCCAAACGTTCCCTCATCCAACCCCCGCACCCCCAAACATTCCCTCATCCGCCCTCCCCCCAAACATTCCCCCATCCGCCCTCCCCCCAAACATTCCCCCATCCGCCCTCCCCCCCCCCCAAACATTCCCCCATCCAACTCCCGCCCCCTAAACATTCCCTCATCCTCCCCACCCGCCCCCAAACATTCCCACATCCACCCTCCCTCCCCCCTAACATTCCCTCATTCACTCCCGCCCCCAAACATTCCCACATCCGCCCTCCCCCAAACATTCCCACATCGGCTCCCCAAATATTCCCTCATCCATCCCCAACCATTCCCTCATCCATCCCCAACTATTCCCTCATCCACCTTCCCCCCCCCCCCAACATTCCCTCATCCATCCTTCTCCCCCCCCCAAACATTCCCTCATCCACCTTTCCCACCCCCAGACATTCTCTCATTCACCCGCCCCCTAGACATTCCCTCATCCGCCTGCCCTCACAAACATTCCCTCATCCGCCCGCCCTCCCAAACATTCCCTCATCTGCCCGCTCCCAAACATTCCCTCATCCGCCCGCCCGACCTCCAAACATTCCCTCATTCGCCGTCCCCCCCAAATATTCCCTCATCCACCCCCCCAAACATTCCCTCATCCACCCTCCCACCCCCCAGACATTCCCTCATCCGCCGTCCCCCCCAAACATTCCCTCATCCGCCCTCCACCCCCCCAAACATTCCCTCATCCGCCGTCCCCCCCCAAACATTCCCTCATCCACCCCCCCCCCCCAACATTCCCACATCCACCCTCCCCCCCCCCAACATTCCCACATCCACCTCCCCCAACATTCCCACATCCAACCTCTCTCCCCCTCCAACATTCCCTGATTCACCCTCCCCCCCCCCCCCAACATTCCCTCATTCACTCCCACCCCCAAACATTCCCACATTTGCCCTCCCCCAAACATTCGAACACCACCCCCAAATATTCCCTCATCTCCCTCCCAAATATTCCCTCATCCATCCCCCAAATATTCCCTCATCCATTCCCTCATCCACCTTTCCTCCCCCGAACATTCCCTCATCCATCCTCCCCCCCCCCCCAAACACTCCCTCATCCACCTTCCCCACCCCCAGACATTCCCTCATTCACCCACCCCCCAGACATTCCCTCATCCACCCGCCCCCCCAAACATTCCCTCATCCACCCGCCCCCCCAAACATTCCCTCATCCGCCCACTCCCAAACATTCCCTCAGCCACCCTCCCCTCCCCCCAAACATTCCGTCATTCACTCCCCCCAAACATTCCCTCATCCGCCCTCACCCAAAACCTTCTCTCATCTGCACTCCTCCCCAAAACATTCCCTCATCCACCCTCGCCCCCCAAAAACATTCCCTCATCCACTCTAACCCCCCAAAAACATTCCCTCATCAACCCTCCTCCCCGAAACTTTCCCTCATCCACCCTCCCCCCCCGAAACATTCCCTCATCCACCCTTTCCCCCAAAAACATTCCCTCATCAACCCTGTCCCCCCATAAACATTCCCTCATTAACCCTCCCCCCCCAAAAAAATTCCCTCATCAACGCTCCCCCCCGAAACATTCCCTCATCCACCCTCTCCCCCAAAAACATTCCCTCATCAACCCTGTTCCCCCAGAAACATTCCCTCATCAACCCTCCCCCCCACCCCCAAACATTCCCTCATCCACCCTCCCCCCCAAAACATTCTCATGCACCCTCCCCCCCAACCCAAACATTCCCTCATCCACCCTCCGCCCCCAAAAACATTGCCTCATCAACCCTCCTCTCCCTAAACATTCCCTCATCCACCCTCCCCCACCAAAACATTCCCTCATCCGCCCTCCCCCCCAAAAACATTCCCTCATCCACCCTCCCCCCCAAACATTCCCTCATTCACTCCCCCCAAACATTACCTCATCCGCCCTCCCCAAACAATTCCTCATTCACCCTCCCCCAACCCAAACATTCCCTCATCCACCCTCTTCCCCCAAATATTCCCTCATCGTCCCCCCCAAACATTCCCTCATCCACCCTCCCACCCCCAGACATTCCCTCATCCGCCGTCCCCCCCAAACATTCCCTCATCCGCCCTCCACCCCCCCCAAACATTCCCTCATCCGCCGTCCCCCCCCAAACATTCCCTCATCCACCCTCCCCCCCCCAACATTCCCACATCCACCCTCCCCCCCCCCCAACATTCCCACATCCACCTCCCCCAACATTCCCACATCCAACCTCTCCCCCTCCAACATTGCCTGATTCACCCTCCCCCCCCCAACATTCCCTCATTCACTCCCACCCCCAAACATTCCCACATTTGCCCTCCCCCAAACATTCGAACACCACCCCCAAATATTCCCTCATCTCCCTCCCAAATATTCCCTCATCCATCCCCCAAATATTTCCTCATCCATTCCCTCATCCACCTTTCCTCCCCCGAACATTCCCTCATCCATCCTCCCCCCCCCCCAAACACTCCCTCATCCACCTTCCCCACCCCCAGACGTTCCCTCATTCACCCACCCCCCAGACATTCCCTCATTCACCCACCCCCCAGACATTCCCTCATCCACTCGCCCCCAAACATTCCCTCATCCACTCGCCCCCAAACATTCCCTCATCCACCCGCCCCCCCCAAACATTCCCTCATCCACCCGCCCCCCCAAACATTCCCTCATCCACCCGCCCCCCAAACATTCCCTCATCCACCCGCCCCCCCAAACATTCCCTCATCCGCCCACTCCCAAACATTCCCTCAGCCACCCTCCCCTCCCCCCAAACATTCCGTCATTCACTCCCCCCAAACATTCCCTCATCCGCCCTCACCCAAAACCTTCTCTCATCTGCACTCCTCCCCAAAACATTCCCTCATCCACCCTCGCCCCCCAAAAACATTCCCTCATCCACCCTAACCCCCAAAAAACATTCCCTCATCAACCCTCCCCCCCGAAACTTTCCCTCATCCACCCTCCCCCCCCGAAACATTCCCTCATCCACCCTTTCCCCCAAAAACATTCCCTCATTCACCGTCCCCCTCAAACATTCCCTCATTCACCATCTCCCCCCAAAACCTTCTCTCATCTGCACTCCTCCCCAAAACATTCCCTCATCCACCCTCGCCCCCCAAAAACATTCCCTCATCCACCCTAACCCCCAAAAAATATTCCCTCATCAACCCTCCCCCCAAAAACATTCCCTCATCCACCCTCACCCCCCCAAAACATTCCCTCATCCACCCTCCCCCCCCAAAACATTCCCTCATCCGCCCTCCCCCAAACATTCCCTCATCCGCCCTCCCCCAAACATTCCCTCATCCGCCCTCCCCCAAACATTCTCTCATCTGCCCTCCTCCAAACATTCCCTCATCTGCCCTCCCCCAAACAATTCCTCATCCGACCTCCCCCAACCCAAACATTCCCTCATTCACCCTCTTCCCCCAAACATTCCCTCATCCTTCCTCCCCCCCAAAACATTCCCTAATCCACCCTCCCCCCCCAAAGCATTCCCTCATCCACTCCCCCAAAACATTCCCTCATCCACCCCCCCAAAACATTCCCTCATCTACCCCAAAACATTCCCTCATCCCCCCCAAAAAACATTTCCTCATCCACCCTCCCCCCCCAAACATTCCCTCATCCGCCCTCCCCCAAACATTCCCTCATCCGCCCTCCCCCAAACATTCCCTCATCCGCCCTCCCCCAAACATTCCCTCATCCGCCCTCCCCCAAACATTCCCTCATTCACCGTCCCCCCCCAAACATTCCCTCATTCACCGTCCCCCCCAAACATTCCCTCATTCACCGTCTCCCCCCAAAACCTTCTCTCATCCGCACTCCTCCCCAAAACATTCCCTCATCCACCCTCCCCCCAAAAACATTCCCTCATCCACCCACCCCCCAAAAACATTCCCTCATCCACCCTCCCCCCCCGAAACATTCCCTCATCCACCCCCCCCCCCAAAAAAACATTCCCTCATCCACCCTCCCCCCCAAAAAAACATTCCCTCATCCACTCTCCCCCCCCCCCCAAAAAAAATTCCCTCATCAACCCTCCCCCCAAAAACATTCCCTCATCCACCCTCCCCCCCGAAACATTCCCTCATCCACCCTCCCCCCCCAGAAACATTCTCATCCACTCTCCCCCCACCTCCAAACATTTCCTCATCAACCCTGTCCCCCCAAAAACGTTCCCTCATCCACCCTCCCCCCAAAATATTCCCTCATCCACCCTCCCCCCCCAAAAACATTCCCTCATCCACCCTCCCCCCAAAAACATTCCCTCATCCACCCTCCCCCCAAAAACATTCCCTCATCCACCCTCCCCCCGAAACATTCCCTCATCCACCCTCCCCCCCCAAAAAACATTCCCTCATCCACCCTCCCCCCAAAAACATTCCCTCATCCACCCTCCCCCCCGAAACATTCCCTCATCCACCCTCCCCCCCAGAAACATTCTCATCCACTCTCCCCCCACCTCCAAACATTCCCTCATCCACCCTCCCCCCCCCAAAAACATTCCCTCATCCACCCTCCCCCCCCAAAAACATTCCCTCATCCACCCTGTCCCCCAGAAACATTCCCTCATCCACCCTGTCCCCCCAAAAACATTCTCTCATCAAATCTCCCCCCAAAAACATTCCCTCATCAAATCTCCCCCCAAAAACATTCCCTCATCCACCCCCCCCAAAAAACATTCCCTCATCCACCCTCTCCCCAAACATTCACTCATCCACCCTCCCCCCCCCCAAACATTCCCTCATCCACCCTCTCCCCCCCCCCCAAACATTCCCTCATCCACAGCTGCCCCTCCCTACGTTTCCTCATCCAATCCCCCTACTTTCCATCATCCTCCTCGCTGCTCCCCGTCCTCCCTCCCCATCTTTGCTCCCTTTTACACTCAAACTTTAAATTTTGATATCTTTACCCTATCCTATAAGAATATATTTTGACTGTAACTGAAGCATCTCCTTGAAAGTTCATTGCTATTTTACTTGCTAATCCTTGATTTCTATACACCAAGGCCTGATTGTTTTGAGTTGCCTTCTTATTAGCTCTTGTCAGTTGCGTATATTAAAACTTGAGATACCTAACACATTTAATAATGAAAACTGCAAAGTGGATTTTTTAACTTGTTTTTATGGTGATGTAAAAGGAGTGGGGAAGTTGTATAACTGATTAAGGAGAATGCCACAGCTGCTGTTAAGAGGACCCTTTGGAGGGCACATCTAATGAGGGCATTAGTGTAGAACTCAGGAATCAGAAAGGTGCAATCACTACTGTTGGGCAACACTATAGGTGACATCCCAATAGCCAATGGGAGATTGAGGAACACGTGGGCAGATCATGAAAAATATAAAAACAACAGGGTTATTGTGGTAGATTTTAACTTCTCCAATGTTGACTTGGACTCCGTTCATGCCAAGGTTTAATTGGAGGGGGTGTTGGAGAGTTAATCCACATTTGACTCGTGGGAATCTTTTAAAAACATGTTCCTGTCAGGAGAAAGGTAATGAGGATGGCAAGATTTGGGAACTCTGAATGACTAGAGACATTGAAAATTTAATCAAGAAGTAAAATGGAGCAAATGTTAAGGTTCAGAAAAAGGAAATCAGGCAAGTCTCCTCATGAATATATAGGACACAGGAAAGAACGTAAAAGTGGGAATTAGGAAGGCTAAAAGCAGCCATATCAAGTAGGATTAAGGAGAATCCTAAGGCATTTATATCTTTTTATTAGGAGCAAAAAGGTAGCTCTCAAAGACAAAAGGAACTTAGCAGTGGAGCCAGAGGAAGTGGGTGAGATCCTTAATGAATGCAAGTCATTCTGCTTTAACACATGTTTCGTTCATATGAATTCGCTGGAATGCAATTGACGAATTGAGGATACTGTTTCTTAAGAATGATTTTTCTATAATGCTGGATTGTACAACAATGCAAGAATTACCTGTACTTCACATTGGTCTTATCCAAGAAGGACATAGATGATGATGAAATTTGGGAGGGGCATGTTGCTATAAAAGAGGTGGTGGTATTGAATGTTTTGAAAAGCATTAAGGTAAAGAAGACCCCAGAATCCTGAGGGAGGCAAGCAAAGAATTTGTTGGCATTTTGACAGAGTTTTGTTTCTTATTTAGCTAAAGTTAAAGTCCCAAAAGACTGTAGAATAGCCATTGTTTATTTTTATCAGAAAAGCTATTCTTAACATAATACAGGAGATTGTAGGCCAGTGAGCCTTATATCAGTGGTTGGCAAGTTATCAGAGAAAAATCTTAGGGACAGGATTTACTCACATTTGGAAAAGAATGGACTTATCAGGGGTAGTTGGCATGGCTTTATGTGGGGGAGGCCTTGTCTCTCATTTGTTTGAGTTTTTTGAGGAAATGACAAGGGGTTGAGGTAGGGCAGTGGATATTGTCTACACTGACTTTACTAAAGCATTTGATAAGAACTGTCATGATAAGTTGGTCCAGAAGATAGTCATATGGGATTCATAGTGAATTGGTAAGTTGGATTCAAAAGTTGGCTCAGTCATAGAAGACAAAGGATAGTTGTGGAGGCGTCTTTGTGACCAGTGATGTTCCATAAGGATCAGAACTTGTAATATTTGTAAATGGTTTGGATAAAAATATCGGTCTGATTTAAAAGTTTGCAGACGATATGAAAATTGTTGCAGTTGTGAAAGGTAGGCAAAGTTTCCAAAGGATATTTTTCTAATGGCATTTTTCAAATGGCAGCTGAAGTTTAATCTGGACAAGCGTGAGGTGATGCATTTTGGGAGGTCAAATGTATGAGGAAAGTATATAGTAAATGGCAGGGCTCTTAGGAGCATTGATATACGGAGTGATCTTGGGGCATAAGTCCAGAGTTCTCTGAAAGGGGCAATGCAAGCTGTTAAAGTAGGAGTACGGCATGCTGTAGTGGGTCATTGGCCAAATGCAGGCAAATGGGGCTAGTTCAGTTTGAGAAATCTGGTTGGCATGGACAAAGTGTACTGAAGGGTTTATTTCCGTGCTGTATGACTTTGTCATGTGGCAGCTGTATAGAACTCTAGTTACGCTATATTTGGAATATTTTGTGTAGTTCTCATCGTCACATCATAGGAAGCATATGGACGCTTTAGAGAGAGTGTTAAAGAGATTCACCAACATGTTGCCTGGATTGGAGTATATTAGTGATACAGCAGCATGAAAGAACCCAGGAAACCATGCCCCTCTGCCTAACACCCTTTGAGAAGTTAGTTGTATATTCTGAGACGTAATGGTTTCTTGGCTATTTGAAAAGCTTCCGGAGAAGAGCAAACTATAAGATGGCCAACAGGTTAGCAGCTAAATGGGTGAGCACTTAGGTTGTACCATGGGGAAGGATCAGGTGTAAAGCTTGGTCTTTTAAGGTTGGCCAGATTTTTGGTCCAGTGCAGTCAAGTCATGGCAGGGCCATGGGAAGGTGGGGTAGCTGTTCAGATCGTGGGGCTAGGTGTTATGTCTGTGCTAGGACTGCCACGGGAAGGTGGAATGGGCATTAGGTCCACTGCAGTCAAGGCAGGGCCTTGGGAAGATCGGTTGGGCTTTTGGTCCAGTGGTGATAAGTTCATGGGGATTCCATTTGAGTGAGGTTGATGTTGAATTTGTAACATGTATCCCGGGTATGTGGAGAGGAAAGGTTTATGGATCAAGTGTAGGCAAATCGGGCAAATTCAGTTTAGGAATGGACAACATGGATGGGTTTCGCTGAAGGGCCTCTTTCTATACTGTGTGATTCTGTAACTTCATGGATCTTAGCTGACCAGATATCCTAAATAAATCGAGAACCATTGGCCAGCATTTGGCTCATTTCCCTCTATATCTTTCCTATTCATATTGTTGTCCCATTTCTTCTCCTCCCACACATCTCTTCCCCCATCCCCCCAACTGGGAGTGGGGTGGGTGGGTGTACAATTGTAATTGTACCAACCTCAACCACTTCCACAGGTAGCTCATTCCATACACACACCGATCTCTACATGAAAAATGTTGCCCCTTAAGTCCCTTTTAAATCTTTCCCTCTCACCTATGCCCTCTAGGTTTGGGATCATGATTTTATAAACCTCTATGAGGTCACTCATCGGCTTCTAATGCTCCAGGGAAAATAGCTCCAGCTGATTAGCCTCTCCCTGTAGTTCACCCTAGCAATATCCTTGTCAATCTTTTATGAATCCTTTCAAGTTTCACAACATCCTTCCTACAGCAAGGAAACCAGAATTGCATGCAATATTCCAAAAGGGGCCTAACAAATGCCCAATACAGCTGCAACACGACCTCCCAACTTCTTTAATCAAAGCACTGTTCAATAAGCATTACAAACTTCATCTTCACTATCCTCACAAGTGAGGTGCTAGAAGACTGGAGGTTGGCAAACGTGGTGCCACTGTTTACGAAGGGTGGTAAGGACAAGCCAGGGAACTATAGACCAGTGAACCTGACCTCGGTGGTGGGCAAGTTGTTGGAGGGAATCCTGAGGGACAGGATGTACATGTATTTGGAAAGGCAAGTACTGATTAGGGATAGTCAACATGGCTTTGTGCATAGGAAATCATGTCTCACAAACTTGATTGAGTTTCTTTAAGAAGTAACAAAGAGGATTGATGAGGGCAGAGTGGTAGATGTGATCTATATGAACTTCAGTAAGGTGTTTGACAAGGTTCCTCATGGGAGACTGGTTAGCAAGGTTAGATGTCATGGAACACGGGGAACTAGCCATTTGGATACATAACTGGCTCAAAGGTAGAAAACTGAGTGGTGGTGGTGGAGGGCTGTTTTTCAGACTGGAGGCCTGTGACCAGTGGAGTGCCACAAAGATCGGTGCTGGGTCCTCTACTTTTTTGTCATTTATATAAATGATTTGGATGTGAGCATAAGAGGTACAGTTAGTAATTTGCAGATGACACCAAAATTGTAGGTGTAGTGGACAGCAAGCAGGGTTATCTCAGATTAAAACAGGATCTTGACCAGATGGGCCTATGGGCTGAGAAGTGGCAGATGGAGTTTAATTCGGATAAATGCGAGGTGCTGCATTGTGGGAAAGCAAATCTTAGCAGAACTTATACACGTAATGGTAAGGTCCTAGGGAGTGGAGTCGCAGGTAGATAGGATAGTGAAGAAGGCATTTGGTATGCTTTCCTTTATTGGTCAGCGTATTGAGTGCAGGAGTTGGGAGTCATGTTGCAGCTGTACAGGGCATTGATGAGGCCACTGTTGGAATATTGCGTGCAGTTTTGGTCTCCTTCCTATCGGAAAGATGTTGTGAAACTTGAATGGGTTCAGAAAAGACTTCAGGATGTTGCCGGGGTTGGAGGATTTGAGCTATAGGGAGAAGCTGAACAGGCTGGGGCTGTTTTCCCTGGAGCGTCGGATGCTGAGGGATGACCTTTATAGAGATTTACAAAATTATGAGGGGTATAGATAGGATAAATAGGCAAAGTCTTTTCCCTGGGGTCGGGGAGTCCAGAACTAGAGGGCATAGGTTTAGGGTGAAAGGGGAAAGATATAAAAGAGACCTAAGGGGCAACTTTTTCACTCAGAGGGTGGTATGTGTACGGAATGAGCTGTCAGAGGAAGTGGTGGAGGCTGATACAATTGCAAATTTAAGAGGCATTTGGATAGGTATATGAATAGGAAGGGTTTGGAGGGATATGGGCTGGTGCTGGCAGGTGGGACTAGATTGGATTGGGATATATGGACGGGTTGGACCAAAGGATCTGTTTCCATGCTGTACATCTCTTTGACTCTATGATTCTACCTGTGTCTCCACTTTTAAGGAACTATGAATCTGCACTGCATGGCTCTTTGTTCAGCAACATTCCCCAGGACCTTCCAAGAAGTGTCTATGTCCTGCCCTGATTTGCCTTTCCAAAATGCAGCACCTTGCAATTATGTAAATTAAACTCCATTGCCACTCATCAGCCAGTTAGACCATCTGATCAAGATCCATTGCAAGTAGCCTTCTTCATTGTCCACTAAACCTTGAATTTTCGTGTCATTTGCAAACTTACTAACTATACCTCCTATGTTCACATGTAAATGACTTAAAGCAGTGGACCCAGCACTGATCCTTGTGGCACTTAACTTGACTAGCAGTCAACCGTGAGGCAATTTGGCAAAGGCCTTACTGAAGTCCATATAAATCACATCCACTGCTCTGCCCTCATCAATGCTTTTTGTTAGCTCTTCAAAAAACTCAATTAAGTTAGTGAGACGTACAAAGTCTACACCAAATCAGTCCTTCTCTTTCCAAAAGCATGTAAATCCTATCTCTCAGGATTCCTTCCAACAACCTGCCCACTCCAAATGTTAGGCTCACTGGTCAATGGTCCCCGGCTTTTCCTTGCCACCTTACTTAAGTAGTAGCACCACCTTTGCCAACCTCCAGTCTTCTGGCACCTCACTTGTGGCAACCAATACAAATATCTCAGCAAGGGGCCTAGCAATCAGTTCCCTAACCTCCCACAGAGTTCTAGGGGACACCTGATCAAGTCTGGGGGAATAATCCACGTTTATGCTTTATTAATCAATTTATATGGACATTTTCAAAGGTGTAGCTATTTATTTCCCCACTTTCTATATCTGCCATATCCTCTAAACAGTATAAAAACTCGTTTAGTAACCTTTCTTGTGTGGTTCCATACACAGACAGTTTTGCTTATCATTAAGGGACCCTAATCTCTCCCCGCTTACTCTTTTGTCTTTGGATTGTAGAATTCCTTAACCCTATTTGTGAAAGCTACCTCATGTCCCCTTTTTGCCCTTCTGATTTCCCTCTTAAGAATACTCCCAATGCCTTTATACTCTTCTAGGTATTCACTCAATCTTTGTTGTCTGTACCTGACATATGCTTCCTTCTTCTTCTTGATCAAAACCTCAGTTTCTCTAGTCATTCAGCATTTCCTGCACCCTGTCAGCCTTACCCTTCACCCCGATAGGACCGTACTGTCTCTGGACTCTTATTACCTCACTTTTGAAGGCTTCCCTTTTTTTTTAGCCTTTCCGAGGTAACTATTTAAGCTTAAGCGAGTCAGAGTCGTAGAGATGTACAGCATGGAAACAGACCCTTTGAGTCACTCTCCTGAAGTCTCCCAACTGAAAGACAGAACTGGCAATGTTTTCAGAGGGCTCCAGATGCCATGTGATTTCGATCTGCTGGTCACTTCCCATGGAAACAAAACTTCATGCAAATCCAGTCCAGCCTGTGCAATGACCGGCTTCCTTTCAGAAACTCTGGACTATTAAATTTGTTTTCGTTGTGATGTCAAGAATGTGGAGCCTTGCATGATCCATGGTTTAAACAGAAAGCCTTGAACTAGAGAGAGTCTGCTGTTCACTGTCAACACGCTGTTTGGGAAATTTCAGCTGCTGTTCACACTGATCACTGAGATTTCCTCCAATCACCAAATGGTTATGATCGAATGAAATCTGATTCTTTCCAAGTTTTGTTTGTTGAATAGCAAAAGAATGTGAAAAATTTAACATACTGTCTTGTGTAAGGTTAATTCTGATGAATGAGGTAAAAACTGCAGATGCTGGAAACCAGATTCTGGATTAGTGGTGCTGGGAGAGTATAGCAGTTCAGGCAGCATCCAAGGAGCAGCGAAATCTACGTTTCGGGCAAAAGTCCTTCATCAGGAATAAAGTCAGAGAGCCTGAAGTGTGGAGAGATAAGCTCGAGGAGGGTGGGGTGGGGAGAAAGTAGCATGAAGTACAATAGGTGAGTGGGGAGGGGATTAAGGTGATAGGTCAGGGAGGAGAGGGTGGAGTGGACAGGTGGAAAAGGAGATAAGCAGGTAGGACAGGTCTGGACAAGTCATGGGGACAGTGCTGAGCTGGAAGTTGAGGGGAAGAGGAAATGAGGAAACTTGAAGTCCACATTGATGCCCTGGGGTTGAAGTGTTCCGAGGCGGAAGATGAGGCGTTCTTTCTCCAGGCGTCTGGTGGTGAGGGAGCGGCGGTGAAGGAGGCCCAGGACTTCCATGTCCTCGGCAGAGTGGGAGGGGGAGTTGAAGTGTTGGGCCACGGGGCGGTGTGGTTGGTTGGTGTGGGTGTCCCGGAGATGTTCCCTAAAGCGCTCTGCTAGGAGGCGTCCCCAAAGTAGAGGAGACCGATGAATTCTGATGAATGTCAAAATGAATTCTTAAGACTGACGAAAGGATGTCAAGTTAGTGTCTGAATTGCTTCATTTCACCATGTTCAGCAATATCCAACTTTTATAAAATAATCACCCATCTCTGTTTTTAAAACTTTTTTTTAAATTGGGCTATTTCCTGAAGGTCGGTGGAATGTTCTTGTACTCCTGGGCATTTCTAGATCAGTCAGGAATGATGTGATTGCACTGGAGAAGATGCAGAGGAGATTCACCAGGATAATGCTTGGGCAGAAGAGCCTTAGTTATGAAGTGTGTGGATGGACTGGAGTTATTTTGCATGGAGCAGAGAGGGGAAACGATTGAGATCCGTGACCCAAATGAAGGATGATACATTCAAAGTGTTGAGTCATCTCCTGTTCCTATATTCTGCGATACTGACAATGATGCAATGGGTTTATATTCAACATGCCATTAGTACAGAGTAACAAAACTATATCACAGATGTCTACTACACAGAAAAGATCCTTCGACGAATCAAAGTCAAAAACAACCAGCTAAGTCTTCATTTTCCCCTTTTCCAGCACTTGGCTAACAGCCTTTTATGATAGCCTTTGGCATCACAAGTTTAGATCTATATTTTGTTTTAATGACATGAAGAGTTTTGCCTCGATCAATCCTCCATTACAGGGAGTGAGTTCCAGGTTGCCACCACCCGCTGGGTGAAAACGTTTTCCTCATGTCACTTCACCTCAAAGCTATGCCCCCTTGGGATAGGACAGTCTTTTCCTATCTCCCTAATCGATAGACCTCAATTTTAAGGAGACTACTCAATACTTTGAATGTACCGTCCTTCATTTGGATCGTGGTTGAAGTGGATCTCCATTCCATTTTCTCACTTTGCTTATATACCTTGATACATTTATCTGCCATAAGATCTGTTAGTCTCCTCCTTCAACACTTCTTTTAGTCAGATCACTCAGCTGTTCTTGGGAATAGTGTCAGATTGCATCTGCCCTTATTTGGGAAATGTGCTTTCTAATTTTCCTCCTGAAAAACCCAGTACTAATGTTAATATTCTAACTTAGTAGACTTGATTTTCTCCCCCAGCCAAATAAGTTATCACCCTTGAGAATCCCTACCATTTTAAATATTTTAATAGATTACAATTCAAATACACCTAATTATTTATCAATTTAAGCAACTTGCTGGCATAGCTTGACATTTGAAGCAACCGACCAATTCTTGTGAAGCTCTGTTCAAGGCTAGCAATTCCTTTCCTGAGATATACTACCAAGATTGCAGACCCTGAGGTGGGATTTGACCAAGTCTGTGTACAACTGAAATACTACTACTTCCACATTATATTCTGACCCCCTTAAAACAAAGACCCACGTCCCATTTGCTTTTTTATACCTGTGCCCCTTCAGCCCTTCCATAATTCTGAATCTTTACTTTTTTAAAAAAAAATTCAGATTTATTTGTCTAGGGTTTTACTTTGCAGTTCCTATGGGCAACATTCCATAGGAAGTCCAAACCTTAACTCTCTTTACAGTTGAAAAGCAAGGCCTTTTTGGATCAGCAGTTTTAACTGGATTTTAGCTATGTCATTCAAGTGAACAGTGTGTTTTGTAACTGACATGTCTGTTAGTAAGGTTGCAAATGTAAAATGTTGCTGAACAAATCTTACTGTACAGAGTTTTCTGGTGGGAGCCTGTTATGATATTCTGACGCATTGGTTGATAGTTTATGTCACAGCTGTGGTGATACCATAATTCATTGATTTACTTCTGAAGATTTTTGAAAGACTTCCACTTCTACAACACTTTTTGACACCATTGGGCAAAATGTTTTACAGCAAATTAATTACAGGTAATTCTGAAACTATATGATTGTTATGTTGGAACCCTAACAGTTAGTTTGCATACAGCAAGTTCTCAAAAAGTGTTTATGATGACCATCATAAAGTGGAATATAAAAGGAGAGTTGTTTTGCCATATTTATATGGACCATTATGCAGACCATTTCTTTATGCAGAGAGTTGTGAATGCATGGAATGCGTTGCCAGTGGTGGTGGTGGAAGCAGACTCATTACAGACATTTAAGTGACTGCTAGACATGCACACGGACAGCAGTGAATTGAAGGGTGCCTAGGTTAGGTTATTTTAATTTACATTAGGGTTAATCCTCGGCACAACATTATGGACCGAAGACCCTGTTCTGTGCTGTACGTTTCTATGTTCTATTAATGAGACCACATGTGGAATTCTGTGTTCAGTTTTGATGATCTTTCTTAAAATATAAGTGCATTAGATGCTGTTCAGAGAAGATTCACTCAGCTGAAATTTGGAATGGCAGGAATTATCTTATGAGGAATGGTTGATTAGCTTGGGTCTACATCCACTGGACCTCAGAAGAATGAGGTAAAAATAATGACTGCAGATGCTGGAAACCAGATTCTTAAACCCTTCATCAAAGGGCTTTTGCCCGAAACGTTGATTTCGCTGCACTTTGGATGCTGCCTGAACTGCTGTGCTCTTCCGGCACCACTGATCTTAAAGAATGAGACAGGATCTTGGAGTGAATACTGAAGGGATGTTTCCCCATAAGGGCAAGACTAGATTAGGGAACACAGTTTAAGAATAAGGAGAAACTTTTTTCTCTGAGCTGCTGGTTAGTTTTTGGGATACTCTTCTCAACAGAATATGGTCATTGAGCATTTTTACGGCAGAGCTAGATGGATTGTTAACTAAGAAGTGAGTTGATGATTATCATTGAGTCAGACTTGTACAGCATAGAAACAGACCCTTCGATCCGACTAGTTCATGCCAAACATAATCCCAAACTAATCTAGTCTGACCTGCCTGCTGCTGGCCCATATTACACTACCCTTTCCTTTTCATGTATTTAATCCAAATGTCTTTTCAATGTTGTAATTGTACCTGCATCCACCATTTCCTCAGGAAATTCGTTCCACATGTGAACCACCCTCTGTGTAAAAAAAATTGCTACTCGTTTTACCTAAAAAAAAAATGTGCCCCCAGTCTTGAAATTCTCTCATCCTAGGAAGGGATAACGACCATTAACTCTATATATACCCCTCATTATTTTACAAACTTCTCTAAATTAATTTCTTAATCTCCTGTGTTCCAATGAAATTAGTACCAGCCTCCCTTTATAACTCAAGCCTCACATGTTTGGATCATTGGAATATCTTTTGGGGTAGAAGTGACCTGTGCAAGAAGGACGGATTGCATCTAAATTGGAAGGGGACTAATATACTGGCAGGGAGATTTGCTAGAGCTGCTCAGGAGGATTAGTTGAGAACAGAAGTGAATCAAACAGTCAGGGCAAGCAGGGGCAAGGTAGGACTAATAAATTAAACTGTATGTATTTCAATGCAAGGCGACATTACAGGGAAGGCAGATCAATTCAGGGCATGGTTAGGAACATGGGACCGGGATATCATAGCATGGGCGGCACGGTGGCACAGTGGTTAGCACTGCTGCCTCACAGCGCCAGAGACCCGGGTTCAATTCCTGCCTCAGGCGACTGACTGCGTGGAGTTTGCACGTTCTCCCCGTGTCTGCGTGGGTTTCCTCCGGGTGCTCCGGTTTCCTCCCACATTCCAAAGATGTGCGGGTCAGGTGAATTGGCCATGCTAAATTGTCCGTAGCTTTAGGTAGGGGGTAAATGTAAGGGTATGGGTGGGTTACACTTCGGCGGGTCGGTGTGGACTTGTTGGGCCGAAGGGCCTGTTTCCACACTGTAAGTAATCTAATCTAATCTAATCTACAATTACAGAAACATGGCTCAGGGATGGGCAGGACTGGCAACTTAATGTTCCAGGATACAAATACTACAGGAAGGATAGAAAGGGAGGCAAGAGAGGAGGGGGAGTGGCATTTTTGATAAGGTATAGCGTTACAGCTGTGCTGAGGGAGGATATTCCCGGAAGTACATCCAGGGAAGTTATTTGGGTGGAACTGAAAAAATAAGAAAGGGATGATCACCTTATTGGGATTGGATTATAGATCCCCTAATAGACAGGGAAATTGAGAAACAAACTTGTAAGGAAATCTCAGCTATCTATAAGAATAATAGGGTGATTATGGTAGGGGATTTTAACTTTCCAAACATATACTGGGACTGCCATAGTGTTAAAGGTTTAGACGGAGAGGAATTTGATACAAGACAATTTTCTGATTCAGTATCTGGATGGACCTACTAGAGAAGGTGCAAAACTTGACCTACTCTTAAGAAATAAGGCAGGAAATAATGAGGTGACAGTCGGGGTGCACTTTGGGGCCATCGACCATAATTCCATTAGATTTGAAACAGTGATGGAAAAGGATAGACCAGATCTAAAAGTTGAAGTTCTAAATTGGAGAAAGGCCAATTTTGATGTTATTAGGCAAGAACTTTCAAAAACTGATTGGAGGCAGATGTTCACAGGTAAAGGAACGGCTAGAAAATGAGAAGCCTTCAGAAATGAGATAATGAGAATCCAGAGAAAGTATATTCCTGTTAGGGTGAAAGGAAAGGCTGGTAGGTATAGGGAATGACTAAAGAAATTGAGGGTTTGATTAAGAAAAAGAAGGAAGCATTCGTCATGTATAGACAGAATCGATCGAGTGAATCCTTAGAAGAGTATAAAGGAAGTAGGAGTATACTTAAGAGGGAAATCAGGAGGGCAAAAAGGGGGCATGAGATAGCTTTGGCAAATAGAATAAAGGAGAATCCAAAGGGTTTTTACAAATACATTAAGGACAAAAGGGTAACTAGGGAGAGAATAGGGCCCCTCAAAGATCAGAGAGGCAGCCTTTGTGTGGAGTCGCAGAAAATGGGGGAGATACTAAATGAATATTTTGCATCAGTATTTACTGTGGAAAAGGATATGGAAGATATAGACATCTTGCAAAATGTCCAGATTACAGAGGATGAAGTGCTGGATGTCTTGAAACGCATAAATCCCTAGGACCTGATATGGTGTACCCTAGAACTTTGTAGGAAGCTAGGGAAGTAATTGCTGGGCCTCTTGCTGAGATATTTGTATCATCGATTGTTACAAGTGAGGTGCCGGAAGACTGGAGGTTGGCTAACATGGTGCCACTTTTTAAGAAGGGTGGTAAGGACAAGCCAAAGAATATAGACCAGTAAGCCTGACATCAGTGGTGGGCAAGTTGTTGGAGGGAATCCTGAGAGACAGAATGTACATGTATTTGGAAAGGCAAGGACTGTTTATGGATAGTCAACATGGCTTTGTTCATGGGAAAGTAAAAAATGAGGTCTGCAGATGCTGGAGATCACAGCTGAAAATGTGTTGCTGGTTAAAGCACAGCAGGTTAGGCAGCATCTTAGGAATAGGGAATTCGACGTTTCGAGCATGAGCCTTTCATCAGGAATGAGAGAGAGTAGCCAAGCAGGCTAAGATAAAAGGTGGGGAGGAGGGACTTGGGGGAGGGGCGATGGAGGTGGGATAGGTGGAAGGAGGTCAAGGTGAGGGTGATAGGCCGGAGTGGGGTGGGGGCGGAGAGGTCAGGAAGGAGATTGCAGGTTAGGAGGGCGGTGCTGAATTGAGGGAACCGACTGAGACAAGGTGGGGGGGAGGGGAAATGAGGAAACTGGAGAAATCTGAATTCATACCTTGTGGTTGGAGGGTTCCCAGGCGGAAGATGAGGCGCTCCTCCTCCAGCTGTCGTGCTGTTATGTTCTGCCGGTGGAGGAGTCCAAGGACCTGCATGTCCTCGGTGGAGTGGGAGGGAGAGTTAAAGTGTTGAGCCACGGGGTGGTTGGGTTGGTTGGTCCGGGCGGCCCAGAGGTGTTCTCTGAAGCGTTCCGCAAGTAAGCGGCCTGTCTCCCCAATATAGAGGAGGCCACATCGGGTGCAGCGGATGCAATAGATGATGTGTGTGGAGGTACAGGTGAACTTGTGGCGGATATGGAAGGATCCCTTGGGGCCTTGGAGGGAAGTGAGTGTGGAGGTGTGGGCGCAAGTTTTACATTTCCTGCGGTTGCAGGGGAAGGTGCCGGGGGTGGAGGTTGGGTTGGTGGGGGGTGTGGATCTGACGAGGGAGTCACGAAGGGAGTGGTCCTTGCGGAACACTGATAGGGGAGAGGAGGGAAATATATCCTTGGTGGTGGGGTCCGTTTGGAGGTGGCGGAAATGACGGCGGATGATACGTTGTATGCGGAGGTTGGTGGGGTGGTAGGTGAGAACCAGTGGGGTTCTGTCTTGGTGGCGGTTGGAGGAGCAGGGCTCAAGGGCGGAGGAGCGGGAAGTGGAGGAGATGCGGTGGAGGGCATCGTCGATCACGTCTGGGGGGAATCTGCGGTCCTTGAAGAAGGAGGCCATCTGGGCTGTGCGGTGTTGGAATCAGACTCCTCCCTCCCCTTCCTAGATCAGACTCCTCCCTCCCCTTCCTAGACCTTTCCATCTCTATCTCGGGCGACCGACTCAACACAGACATCTACTATAAACCGACTGACTCCCACAGCTACCTGGACTACACCTCCTCCCACCCTGCCCCCTGCAAAAACTCCATCCCATATTCCCAATTCCTTCGTCTCCGCCGCATCTGCTCCCAGGAGGACCAGTTCCAACACCATACAGCCCAGATGGCCTCCTTCTTCAAGGACCGCAGATTCCCCCCAGACGTGATCGACGATGCCCTCCACCGCATCTCCTCCACTTCCCGCTCCTCCGCCCTTGAGCCCCGCTCCTCCAACTGCCACCAAGACAGAACCCCACTGGTTCTCACCTACCACCCCACCAACCTCCGCATACAACGTATCATCCGCCGTCATTTCCGCCACCTCCAAACGGACCCCACCACCAAGGATATATTTCCCTCCCCTCCCCTATCAGCGTTCCGCAAGGACCACTCCCTTCGTGACTCCCTCGTCAAATCCGCACCAACCCAACCTCCACCCCCGGCACCTTCCCCTGCAACCGCAGGAAATGTAAAACTTGCGCCCACACCTCCACACTCACTTCCCTCCAAGGCCCCAAGGGATCCTTCCATATCCGCCACAAGTTCACCTGTACCTCCACACACATCATCTATTGCATCCGCTGCACCCGATGTGGCCTCCTCTATATTGGGGAGACAGGCCGCTTACTTGCGGAACGCTTCAGAGAACACCTCTGGGCCGCCCGGACCAACCAACCCAATCACCCCGTGGCTCAACACTTTAACTCCCCCTCCCACTCCACCGAGGACATGCAGGTCCTTGGACTCCTCCACCGGCAGAACATAACAACACGACGGCTGGAGGAGGAGCGCCTCATCTTCCGCCTGGGAACCCTCCAACCACAAGGTATGAATTCAGATTTCTCCAGCTTCCTCATTTCCCCTCCCCCCACCTTGTCTCAGTCGGTTCCCTCAACTCAGCACCGCCCTCCTAACCTGCAATCCTCTTCCTGACCTCTCTGCCCCCACCCCACTCCGGCCTATCACCCTCACCTTGACCTCCTTCCACCTATCCCACCTCCATCGCCCCTCCCCCAAGTCCCTCCTCCCCACCTTTTATCTTAGCCTGCTTGGCTACTCTCTCTCATTCCTGATGAAGGGCTTATGCTCGAAACGTCGAATTCCCTATTCCTGAGATGCTGCCTAACCTGCTGTGCTTTAACCAGCAACACATTTTCAGCTTTGTTCATGGGAAATGCTGTCTCACAAACTTGAGTTTTTTGAAGAAGTAACAAAGAGGATTGATGAGGGCAGAGTGGTAGATGTGACCTGTGTAGACTTCAGAAAGGCGTTCGACAAGGCTTCGCTTGGGTGACTGATTAGCAAGGTTAGATCTCGTAGAATACAGAGAGAACTAGCCATGTGGATACAGAACTGACTCAAAGGTAGAAGACATAGGGTGATGGTGGAGGGTTGTTTTTCAGACAGGAGGCCTGTGACCAGTGGAGTGCCACAAGGATTGATGCTGGATCCTCTACTTTTTGTTATTTACATAAATGATTTGGATGCGAGCGTAAGAGGTACAGTTATTAAGTTTGCAGATGACACCAAAATTGGAGGTATAGTGGACAGCGAAGAGGGTTACCTCAGATTACAACAGGATCTTGACCAGATGGGCCAATGGGCTGAGAAGTAGCAGATGGAGTTTAATTCAGATAAATGTGAGGTTCTGCATTTTGGGAAAGCAAATCTTAGCAGGACTTATACACTTAATGGTAAGGTCCTAAGGAGTGTTGCTGAACAAAGAGACCTTGGAGTAAAGGTTCATAGTTCCTTGAAAGTGGAGTCGCAGGTAGTTAGGATAGGGTAGGGAAGAAGGCGTTTGGTATATTTCTTTTATTGGTCAGAGTATTGAGTACAAGAGTTGGGAGGTCATGTTGCAGCTGTACAGGACATTGGTTAGGCCCCTGTTGGAATGTTGTGTGCAATTCTGGTCTCCTATCGGAAAGATGTTGTAAAACTTGAAAGAGTTCAGAAAAGATATACAAGGATGTTGCCAGGGTTGGAGGATTTGAGCTATAGGGAGAGGTTGAACAGGCTGGGGCTGTTTTCCCTGGAGCGTTATAGAGGTTAACAAAATTATGAGGGGTATGAATAGGATAAATAGGCAAAGTCTTTTCCCTGGGGTTGGGGAGTCCAGAACCAGAGGGCAGAGGTTTAGGGCCTGTTTCCAAGCTGTACATCTCTATGAATCTCTATACCTGGCAACATCCTGGTACATCTCTTCTGAACCCTCTCCAGCTAATAATATCCTTGTCGGGAAAATGTGTAAGTGTAGAGTTAAGATCACTATCAGACCAGCACTGATATGTAGAATGACAGAGCAGGCCAGAGAGCTCTTCAGGTGCAGCAGTAGTTTTTCTTATTATTCGTTTGTTGGCGTCAATGACTGGCCACCATTTATTACATGTCCCTATTTTCCCTTGAGAAGATGGTGGTATGCTGCCTTCTTGAACTGCTTCAAAATGGGCATCCCCGAGACATTGACTTCTCCACCTCCTGATGGTGCCTGGCTTGCTATGATCTTCCAGCCTCCTGCTTGTCTTCTTGAACTGCTGCAGGGTGGGGCGGGGGGGGGGGAAGAATTCAGTTAACACCATTGAATGTTCAGGGGCAGTTGTTATATTGTCTCTTATTGGTGATGGTCATAGTCTGACATTGTATGGTGGGAATGTTACTTGTCACTTGTCAGCCCAAATCTAAATATTGTCCAGACCTTGTTGCATTTCAATGTGGATTGCTTTGGTGTCTGAGGAATCGTGAATGGTGCTGAACATGGTGCAATCATTGGCAAACTTTCAAACTTCTCACCTTATGATGTAGGGAAGGTCATTGATGAAGCATCTTGAGGATGGTTGGGTCTAGGGCACTCCCCTGAAAAACTCCTGCAGAGATATCCTGGAACTGAGGTGACTGATCTCCAATAACCATAACCATCTACCTATGTATGACTCCAACCAGTGCAGATCTTGCCCCCAATACCCATTGATGTTGAATGTAACCTTGATGTCAAGGGCCGTCACTCTCACGTCATTTCTGGAATTCTGCTCTTTTGTCCATAGTTTGTACCAAGGCAAATGTCCCTTCCTCTGAACCAGGAGGTCGGAGTTCAAGTCCCACCTGTTCCAGAGGTACATAATAATACCTGTGAACGAGTGGTTGAGAAAATATCTCCAAGCAGCTCAGTTGGCTGATTAACTTTGTTATTCTAGTTCATATGTTTGTATTAACCATTTACTGATGCAGATTTAGAGATATTTATCAGGAGACTGAAAAAGACTCACTTGCTCTTCAAGACATTGATGTGGGATCCTTTGCATCCACCTGGGAGGATGTACAAGGCCTTAGTTCAGTATCAAGCACCTCTGCCAGTGTGACACTGTTGGCATTACACTGGATTGTCAGCCTTGATTTATTTACAGTTGGTCTGGAGTGTCACTTGAATTGTCAACTTTCTGATTGGGTTGAGTGTACTCCCACCTGAGCAATGGCAAGTCAGCTAGAGGGAAAACTCAGTCTTCCTTCAGGCAGATGTTTCGTGACCTGGACTATGCTCCCTGAAGGGGAATGAGAATTATGAGAATTCAGAAGGACTTTGAATAGGCAATTGGATTTGTATTTGAACAAAACTCATTTGTGGACTACTGGGGAAAAGCTGGGGTGTGGGCTGACATTGGACACTTTCAAGGGGCTGGCACAGTTATCATAGGATGAATGACTCCTTTCTGTATCTAAATATTCTTTGAAATTTAACCTGAAATGACAATGTACAGCTTTGCTGCAGAAACGTAGTCATTATCTTTTCCAAATGGAGTAATTTTTTTCTTCTAGAAATGTATTTATTGGCCTGACCCATTGTGGCCTGTAGGTCATAGTTTCAACCTGTGCCAAGCCTACAATTGATCCACCCGGGTAATGTAGCTCTGTTTGTTTAGTCCAAAACTATGGAACAGGGAAAAATTTATTTGGGTTAAAAAAATTACTGTCCAAGGCGAGCCAAAGCTGGAGCCCTCACTGGATTTTTGTTGCCTCCCTTTCCTACTTTAAAAGTTACTATTCCTGTGGATTATTACTCTTCTTTTGCAGGCTAGACGTAATCTGTTATGGAGGGATTTTAAAGTTTTTGATGGAACTTGTTTTCTGGGCCTGTGGATCTGGGTTGTTCACTCACTAAATTTCTGCACTGTTTAATGGAGACAATTTATGGATGTTGATGTTTATAGATCAGCAATTGTAAGCTGAAGCTTTTTTTGAGGAAATTGGCTACAAAATAAATGATTAATGAGATAAAGAACAAACATTGCTTTAAGTAATTTCTTAAACTGGAGCATGTGGTTAGCATAAGTCTGATTGAAGCATAAAATTCTTTGGCAAAGCATCTATTCTTTAAAACGTCACTCCTCCAATTTTTTCTGTTGTTTTGTCTGGTATGTATTCTAATGAACTATAATTAGCAGATGATCCCATTTAAGTCAGTATTCAAACAAGGCAACGAGGAGTGGCACTGACGAGGAGTGGCACTGACGATCTATGTAATTAGTTTCAATGAGAGCGTAAATTGGGGTAGTGACTGACTCCTACCAACTTGCAAGAGCCAGATACAGTATATGGCTGAAGTGTGCTGATAGTCACACAACATGCTGAAACGGCAATGTTCAGTTTTGTTTCTATTACTTCCTTTGGTTTTCGAGTGCTTAATGCTTCTAACTATTTAAAAATACTTTAAAAATGACTCTATTCTTGTCTATTACATTTATTGGGTCAGACAGCAACATTATATATGTATTGTGGTCTTAAACTTATAAAGCTTCTGCACTTCATATATGTATTCTAGAACACAGTGATACAGAGCCATATAAGGCAATATTAATCAGCTAACTGAAAGATTGGTCAGAAAGAGAGAGACTGAGTCGGCTAGGGAGGGAATTCCGGATCCTTTGGCCTGACCACTGAAATAGGAAAAGCTTGGGTTTGGAATTTAGATGGGCGCAGATATGAAAGACAGGTGTTCACAGGACAGAAGAGGGCCATTCAGCCCATCAAGTTCGTGCCAGTCAAAAAAAAATGAGTCTTGGTAAAGGCCAATGTCAGTGTGTGGGTGTCAGAGTTTGTGGGGCCCCATAGCTGTTACCTACCAAGATAAAATGAGTGCAGATTCCCTTTTACCCTTCCAAACAAAGGCAGACATTTCCTGTTCAAAGGAAATTTGCAGTTGAGTTGCAGATAGGAGACTTCCTAGGTTACTTCAGGCTCCGAGATTGGTTCAGAGAGTTGGAGGAATTTCTTCAAAATTTACCTTTTTGTTTGTTTTTTTTCTCTCATGAATGGTGTAGTTAGAAGGCAAGTTGCAGTGTACATGTCTTTGTCCTGGCTTTTTGTGGTGGGTTTCATGTACCAAATGGTGTCTCCTCTCCTTTTGTTTTATGTCCTTTGTGTATGTATGCATGCACCAAATCATATTCAAGTGGGAAGATGCTGTTTTTCAGTAGCCTGACATGTTTCCCATGGAATTTACCGATACTGTGACGTGAAACAGATTTTTCATTATTGAGGATTATTCAGCAGTTTACACAAGTGTAGTTTGAGATAAATTGGTTGATAATATTAGAAAGTAAAAGTTTAAGTTAAATATTATGATTGATTTTTAGTTTTTCTTATGCTGATAGCAAGCTTCTTGCTCTAGATAGTGAAGGAGAAAAGCTAAGAATGAACAGCTGAAGTCTGATATGCATGATGCAACAGTTTGCTATTCCTCCCTGCAGACCTTTCTCTTATCCATACAGGCAGCAAGGAACATCTTCATTCCTATTGGCGAAGGACAAAGCCAGAAAGTCTTCTGGTAGTCCACCTGGCTATCCAACTCTTAGTGGACAGTAGAAGGGTGACTATGTATCCTTTTTCACCCAAGTTTTTGGATGTGTTGTTTCCTCCCTGACCTAATGAACCTTTTCTGTACTATAAACCTCTAACTCTCTTTACCCCATGTCTATCTGTCTGCAGTTCTATGTTTGAACCTTTCCAGCCGGATTTCTGCTCTTGCTGCAGCACTGTACCAGCCGTAACCAGTCCTGACTTTGCCGTTTTGATCACAGTTGATCTTCCCAGTTGTAGCAAGAGAATTTCCTGCAATGGCTCACTTATCAGTTCTGCATCAATGCTGCTGGTGTCCTCTAAGAAACCATTCTTTTGAGACCCTCCTCCAAACTAATTTATCATGTCCATGTTGACACTATCTGAAAACATACCATGCACATGTATATTGATGTAATCCAGCTGTAATAAAGTCCCTGGTCTCTTAAACCTGTCATTGTCCGTCTTGTTGGGCTGTTTGTCCAGCATCCACTATTGGACAAAATGAAATGTGTTCTAATTAAATACCGAGAAGATCAAAGCCACTGTCTTGTGTTCTCTACACATCAATTCCATTCCCCTACCTGGCAGTTGTCTCTGATCTAGATGATTCACAATATTAGAACTCTGTCTGAAAATGTGCTAAATTTTTGCTCCATTTCCCTCTATTGTCAAGACTGTCTTCTTAACTTACCTATCTTCACAATCTGCCCCAGGCCATCTGCCACTGAATATCTTATCCATACTCTGCTATCCCAAGACACTGCCTGACTGAAAAACTTCCATTTTCCATTGACGAGCTGATCGAAAACTCTGCTGCCCATTTTCAAATTTGCAACTTATTTGTTCATTACCTCTGTGCTAATTGGACCTAGAATCAGGGGATGTAGAGTCAGTATGGATAGAACTGAGAAATTCTCAGAGTAGAAAGACCCTCTTGGGAGTTATCTACAGGCCCCCAAACAGCAGTATGGATGTAGGGTGTAAGTTGAATAAGGACCTGAAATTGGCCTGTCACAAAGATGTTACTACAGTTATTATGGGGGATTTCAGCAGGCAGGTAGACTGGGAGAACCAGGATGGTATTTGATCTCAAGAAAGATCCGAGATGGATTCTTAGAACAGCTGGTGCTGGAGCCTACCAGGGAGAAGGCAATTCTGGATCTGGTATTGTGCAACGAACCAGAATTGATCAGGGTCCTGGAGGTGAAGTAGCCATTAGGAGGTAGTGACCATAATACAATAAGCTTCAATCTGCAATTTGAAAGGGAGAGGGTACAATCGGTAATGACAATACAGTATTTTAGTTGAATAAAGGGAACTATGGAGCTATGAGGGAGGAGCTGGCCAAAGTTCAATGGTGCAATCCCTTAGCAGGGATAACAGTGGAGGAACAATGGTAAATATTTCTGTGTATAATGCAGAAGATGCAGGATCAGTTCATTCCAAAAAGGAAGAAAGATCCTATGAGGAGGCAGGGGTGACCGTGGCTGACGAGGGAAGTTAAGAAACATATAAAGTTAAAAGAGAAAAAGTATAACATAGCAAAGATGAGTGGGAAAACGGAGGACTGGGAAGCTTTTAAAGAACAACAGAGGATTACTAAAAAGGAAATATGCAGAGAAAATGAGGTATGAAGGTAAACTGGCCAAAAATATAAAGGAGGATAGTAAAAGCTTTTTTAGGTATGTGAAAGGGAAAAAAAATGGTTAAGACTAAAATTGGGCCCCTGAAGACAGAAACAGGGGAATATATTATGAGGAACAAAGAAATGGCAGAAGAGTTGAATTGGGACTTCAGATCTGTGTTCACTGGGGAAGACACAAGCAATCTCCCAGAGGTAACAGTGGCTGAAGGACCTGAACTGAAGGGAATTTATATTTGCCTGGAATTGGTGTTGGAGAGACTGTTAGGTCTGAAGGCTGATAAGTCCCCAGGGCCTGATGGTCTACATCCCAGGGTACTGAAGGAGCTGGCTCTAGAAATAGTGGAGGCGTTGGTGATTATTTTTCAGAGTCCAATAGATTTGGGATCAGTTCCTGTGGATTGGAGGGTGGCTAATGTTGTACCACTTTTTAAGAAAGGAGTGAAAGAGAAAGCAGGAAATTATAGACCAGTTAGACTGACCTCAGTAGTGGGAAAGATGCTGGAGTCAATTATAAAGGATTAAATTACGACACATCTAGATAGCAGTAACAGGATAGGTCAGAGTCAGCATGGATTTATGAAGGGGAAATCATGCTTGACTAATCTTCTGGAATTTTTTGAGGATGTAACTCTGAAGATGGACAAGGGAGATCTAGTGGATGTAGTGTACCTGGACTTTCAGAAAGCCTTTGATAAAGTTCCACATAGAAGGTTCGTGAGCAAAATTAAGGCACGTGGTATTGGGGGCAAAGTACTGACTTGAAAATTGGTTGACTGACAGGAAACGAAGAGGAGTGATAAACGACTCCCTTTCAGAATGGCAGGTGGTGACCAGTGGGGTACTGCAGGGATCAGTGCTGGGACCGCAGCTTTTTACAATATATATTAATGATATAGAAGATGGTATTAATAGTAACATTAGCAAATTTGCAGGTGATACAAAGCTGGGTGGCAGGATGAAATGTGATGAGGATGTTAGGAGAGTACAGGGTGACCTGGACAGGTTAGGTGAGTGGACAGATGCATGGCAGATGCAGTTTAATGTGGATAAATGTATAGTTATCCACTTTGGTGACAAGAACAGGAAGGCCAATTACTACCTAAATGGAGTCAGGTTAGATAAAGGGGCAGTACAAAGAGATCTGGGTGTTCTTGTACACCAGTCAATGAAGGCAAGCATGCAGATACAGCAGGTAGTGAAGAAAGCTAATAGCATGCTGGCCTTCATAACAAGAGGGATTTTGAGTATAGGAGCAAAGAGGTTCTTCTGCAGCTGTATAGGGCCCTGGTGAGACTGCACCTGGAATATTGTGTGCAGTTCTGGTCTCCAAATTTGAGGAAAGATTCTGGCTATTGAGGGAGTGCAGCGTAGGTTCACGAGGTCAATTTCTGGAATGGCAGGACTATCTTATGTTGAAAGATTGGAGCGACTGGGCTTGTGTGCCCTTGAGTTTAGAGGATCGAGAGGGGATTTGATTGAGACGTATAAGATTATTAAAGGATTGGGCATTCTGGAGGCAGGGAACATGTTTCTGCTGATGGGTGAGTCCCAAACCAGAGGACAGAGCTCAAAAATAAGAGGTAGGCCATTTGGGACAGAGATGAGGAGAAACTTCTTCACCCAGAGAGTGGTAGGTACGTGGAATGCTCTGCCCCAGAGGGCAGTGGAGGCATAGTCTCTGGATTCGTTTAAGAAAAAGTTGGATAGAGCTCTTAAGGATATTGAATCAAGGTTATGGAGATAAGGCAGGAACAGGATACTGATTAGGATGATCAGCCATGATCATAATGAATGGTGGTGCAGGCTCGAAGGGCAGAATGGCCTACTCCTGCACCTATTGTCTGTTGACTGTGTTTGTCCTTAGTTTGACAGTGTCTTGGTTTATTAAACATTTCATTGTTTTCAGATTATTCTGCCCTCTTTGTCACCCTTCCTTTGCAGTCTCATCCAATTCTGTAACATTCCAAAATATCCACGCTACTCCAGTTTTGGCCAGCTATGGGCTTTTTAGACTTCCATGACTCCACTATTCGTGGCTGTCTGGGCTCAGCAATCCCATCTACAAACTTTTAAACCTCATCTTTTAAACCAACTTCATTGATTAACTTTTTAGATTTGGAGATGCTGGTGTTGGACTGGGGTGTACAAAGTTCAGAATCACACACCTGGCTATCCAACAGGTTTATTTGGAAGTACTAGCTTTCGGAGCACTGCCTCATCAGGTGGTTGTAGAGTATAAGATTGTCGGGCACAGAATTTATCGCAATGTGATGTAACTGAAATTATATATTGAAAAAGACCTGGATTGTTTGTTAAGTCTCTCATCTTTTTATAATGGGCATGTTGATTTCAGTCCTTTTATACGCAAATTCTAGAACTTTCTTAAAGTTGCATTCTCAAGTGATTGAACGTTTAGACACATCCTGCTGTCTCCTTTTATTCAGTCTCGATTGTTTTTGACTGGTTTGCAATCCTTTGAGGTCGCATGAGATGTTTTTCTTTATTAAAGGTGTTATATAATTGTGTGAATTTGTAACTTTCTGATTCAAGGCAAGAATATAACTGAGTCAAGTTTATTTGTGTCTGACTAATTTTACTAATGGGTGTAACTTTTTACTTGAACCTTCTCTAAGCATCATTTATTTTCTGGCTTCCTGCAGAAGCAAGCTGCACTATGTCTTTGAACCCTCCCACCAGCAATGATGCATGCCTGAGCATCGTGCACAGTCTGATGTGCCATCGACAAGGTGGGGAGAATGAGACCTTTGCTAAACGTGCCATTGAGAGTTTAGTGAAAAAGCTCAAAGAAAAGAAGGATGAGTTGGATTCATTGATTACAGCTATTACAACCAATGGAGCACATCCCAGCAAGTGCGTTACAATCCAGCGGACCCTAGATGGACGACTACAAGTAAGTAAAATGTGAAGTGTAGATTTTATAGCAGCACTGTTCATGTAAAATACCTCTGCTTCATAGATGTAGTTTTTAAAGGGTAGTGGCTTTACAGCGGCTATTCTAGGTTAGCACTGCTGTACAGGAACTATGAGACGTATGATCAGTTTATTAACTGATGTTACTAAATACGTTTGGGCATAGGTAAAATGTTCTGCCCCTCAGTCACCATTGACATCCCCTCTGCTTCCCAAATGAGCTTTCCATGGAAGCACATGAGATAGAACACCCTTCCTTTCCTTCTCACAAAGGCCCCAAACATTTCCGAAAATTGAAACAGCAATTATTTCTATTTTGTATATTGTAGTCACTGCTCCCGACATGATGTCCTCTATATTACAAGACACCTCCATGGCTTAGACGTTCTAGTCACCTGTCATTTAAATTCTGCAGTATGCCCCAATGCTCACCTCTCTGCTCTCTGGCTTTTGAAGTATTCCAGTAAAGCTCAGTGCAGATTTAAGAGGTGCAATATGTCTTTTCATTGGGAACTTGGCTGTGGTTCACTGCTACCATTCTTAATGGCAGTTAAGAATGGCCAGTTAATGCTCACATTTCCAAAAATATGTTGATCCCATGAACAAAAAGCTTCTATCAAATCCTCATGCAATCTTATATTCTATGTTTTTGTCTCCCACATTGACTTCTTCTCTCTATCTTGCATAAGCTGACATGTTCCTAGGGAAAATACATGAAGCCACATTTTGTTGTAATATCACCCCTTCTCTTCTCATAAATTCTGTTGCTGATTTTGCTGCATCCTTTGCCCCGATATCTTACTTTCTGACTGGAGTAGGGAGTGTCTGAGAGGCACTGGAAATTACAATACTTTTATGATTGGCCTTCCAGTCTTGGCTGTGTAATAAGTTCTTCGTAAGTGAAGTATACAGTTGTTTGTGATGAGTCACTTTGAATATTGGTGGGAAATGGTTATTTTTAAAGTTCCAACTTAGGTTATTAAAATTATTAAAACACATTGAATCACAGCATAAAAAATTGCCCTGTTTTCATGAAAGCTGGATTGCTGCAAAAATATATCTGTCATCACATCACAATAGCACAGGCTCTGGTCATAATGCTTCTTTTCTTGGTTGGTGTAAACCTGAGAGTTGTTTTGCTGTTACTTCAAGGTCTTTACTTCAGGATTCTTTACCCACCACTTCCCTTGAGATTTGCTTTGTATTTGGCTGGACAAGAGCTAGAAGGATCTGTTCTTATGCAACCAGTGCCTGTACATAACTGGCTTTCTCATAAGGCCTATTAAGACTCCATGATGAAATGTTTTAAGTTGCTTTCAGAGATCAGTACTTTGCTCAGTTCACACCTTAACTTTCCAGCTCTATTTTTTCAAAAAAATGCTTATTAGGAATATAGAAACAAAGATTGGTCCTTTTCTTAATATTGCTTGGATTGCAAATGACCAGTTCCAGGCACTCCAGTTCTGGGACGATTACAAGGCTTTTGATTTGATGCAGAAGTTTATTAGAAGTTTTATTAATGTCAAATGATAAAAGGAACTGGAGTTATTCTCAGTTATACACAGATGTTAAGAGCGATTAACTGTAAGTTTTCAAAATAGTGGGTTTAATGCAGTAAGTAAAAGAAGATTTTCATTTTGCACTCATCAGGACTTTTAACAAGAAAGTCAAGTATGAACGTTTTGTACTGTGAGAGGAGAGTACTGGTTTGTTGGCAGGTGGCTTCCAGAAGAGGTGTTGTCATGGCAGATGCTGATGGGTGCATTGCGCAGAGCTTTGGCAAAAAGTCTTTTATGCAGCAATACTTAAATTCTGAATGAGCAAGCAACTATAAGAGTACAGAATGAGAAATTGTTTACAGTAATGGGAGTTTCAGTAACTTGATGATACAGAGTTAAGGTAATTGGCAAAAGAACTGAAGATGATAGGAAGAAGAAGAGTTTTGTTCAGTGAGTTGATCTGAATGGAGATCTAGAATGCAGTGCCCAAAAGGAAGTGACTTCAATAATGCACTTTTTAAAGTGAAATAATCATGAGCATGAATGGGGAATAATTTTCAGAGCTATGAGGAAAGAATGGATTATTAGGACTAATTGGATAGCTCTAACAAAGAGCCGGCCCAGGCTCAATGAGCTGAATGCACCTCCTTCTTTGCAGTATGGTTCAAGGATACAACTCCTGAAGAAAAGCTTCTCCATCTCTGACTTTGCAGCACACTGTCCTGTCTCTCAGACCTTTCCTTTGTCATCGTGTGAATGCCTTGTTTCCTTCCAAATCTATCAAGTGTTAATCAAACATTATCACAAGTAGCATACTGTGTTAATCTTGGTTGTTGGTAAAATTCTAGAATCCATCATTAAGGATGAGGTTTCTAAATTCTTGGAAGAACAGAGTCTGATTAGAACAAGTCAACATGGTTTTAGTAAGGGGAGGTCATGCCTGACAAACCTGTTGGAATTTTTTGAAGAGGTAACAAGTAGGTTAGACCAGGGAAACCCAGTGGATGTGGTCTATCTAGACTTTCAAAAGGCCTTTGATAAGGTGCCACACAGGAGGCTGCTGAGCAAGGTGAGGGCCCATGGTGTTCGAGGTGAGCTGCTGGGATGGATTGAGGATTGGCTGTCTAACAGAAGGCAGAGAGTTGGGATAAAAGGTTCTTTTTCAGAATGGCAGCTGGTGACGAGCGGTGTCCCGCAGGGTTCAGTGTTGGGGCCACAGCTATTCGCATTATATATTAATGATTTGGATGAGGGGACTGGGGGCATTCTAGCGAAGTTTGCCGATGATACGAAGTTAGGTGGACAGGAAGGTAGTACTGAGGAAGTGGGGAGGCTACAGAAGGATCTCGACAGGTTGGGAGAGTGGTCCAGGAAATGGCTGATGGAATTTAATGTGAGCAAGTGCGAGGTCTTGCACTTTGGCAAAAAGAATAAAAGCATAGACTACTTTCTAAATGGTGAGAAAATTAGTAAAGCCAAAGTACAAAGGGATCTGGGAGTGCTAGTCGAGGATTCTCTAAAGGTAAACATGCAGGTTGAGTCCGTGATTAAGAAAGCGAATGCAATGTTGTCTCTTATCTCAAGAGGGTTGGAATATAAAAGCAGAGATGTGCTACTGAGACTTTATAAAGCTCTGGTTAGGCCCCATTTGGAGTACTGTGTCCAGTTTTGGTCCCCACACCTCAGGAAGGACATACTGGCACTGGAACGTGTCCAGCGGAGATTCACACGGATGATCCCAGGAATGGCAGGTCTAACATATGAGGAACGGCTGAGGATCCTGGGATTGTAGTCGTTGGAGTTTAGAAGATTGAGGGGAGACTTAATAGAGACGTACAAGATAATACATGGCTTGGAAAGGGTAGACGCTAGGAAATTGTTTCCGTTAGGCGAGGAGACTAGGACCCGTGGACACAGCCTTAGAATTAGAGGGGGTCAATTCAGAACAGAAATGCGGAGACATTTCTTCAGCCAGAGAGTGGTGGGCCTGTGGAATTCATTGCCACAGAGTGCAGTGGAGGCCGGGACGCTAAATGTCTTCAAGGCCGAGATTGATAGATTCTTGTTGTCTCAAGGAATTAAGGGCTACGGGGAGAATGCTGGTAAGTGGAGTTGAAATGCCAATCAGCCATGATTGAATGGCGGAGTGGACTCGATGGGCCGAATGGCCTTACTTCCACTCCTAGGTCTTATGGTCTTACTGACCATAGTAGGACTGCCCTGTGTCATTGAGAAAAGGTTGTCTGCGGTTTTGTCTCATTTCTAACCTCATATCCTCTAGGTCTTGCTGCTGCAATCCATCTTCTCAACCGTAACTTTCTTATTTCCAACTTGACTTTTATTTCCCTGCTCAGCCTTTTACCCTCCGCAATCAGTTTACTTGGGCCTTTTCTACAACTGCAGCAGATGACAATGTAGGAACAAAGCAGACCATGTAAATTCATCCGAGCAAAAGTGAGTACTGCAGATGCTGGAAACCAGAGTTTAGATCGGAGTTGTGCTGGAAAAGCACAGCAGATCAGGCAGCATCCAAGGGAATTTTATCTGTCCACCCTGGATGCTCCCTGCCTCCATTCCTGATGAAGGGCTTCTGCCCGAAACGTCGATTTTCCTGCTCCTTGGATGTTGCCTGACCTGTGCTTTACCAGCACCACTCTGACCTAAACACATGTAAGTCCGTTCATCTGTTCTAAAGTGAACACCTGGGGTGGATATTGTTGGCTTACTCACACAGGTTGTAGAGCATCAAAGGTTTGAGAATTAATAACTTGCGAACTATTTTGTGTGGAAGAGCGGGCGCTTCAGATACAGTTGTTTCACCGGCTATTTTAATTGGAGCAATTGGATTGTATGCTTTTATTTTTATTTCAGCAATGCTTGTGCATCATTTGTTTATGAGGGTTACAACCAACTGTTCCCTTAGTTATGATAGCAAGTTTGGTGTTTCTTTTTTGAGAGATTGTTCCATTGTGTAATGAGCTAAAATAGTCATTATTGGTTCTGTACATGCCTTTTGACAAGCCCAGCAATTTCTGAAAATCAGCATCATCTCCTTTGGTGGCTGAACAGGTAAAGGGACTGGCCAATCTAGCACTGAGCCATGCAGACTAATAAGTCTTTCATCTCTGATCTTTCACTAAGTTGAGTGAACTTGAAGTGGTTAATGTGACGTGGTCATGGAATCAGAGAAAGTATGAGCATTATTAGCATGACAGTTTGTTACCTGAAAAGCATCTTAGTCGATAACCTTCAAATTAAATTGGATAAATACTTGGAAGGGAAAAATTAGCAGGCTCTGGTGAAAGAGCTGAGGCAATGGAACTAATTGGGAAGTTATTCCAAAGAGTTTCATCAATATGAGCTAATTGGCCTGCCCCTGTGCTTTTTCAATCTTTGATTCTAAATACTCCATTATCTGAGCTACCCATCATTTGCCTTGGAGCCAATTCCTTCATGTATTTTATGAAACGTTTTCCTGTTCATGGTGTGTGTGCCTGAGTGTGTGAGAGAAAAAGTTTGGAAAGGCTTCACATGATCTTGATTTCCAGAAAATTTCAACAGTTTTTAATTTGAGTCTGAGCAAAGGCTACTTTAATTATCACTCCAGCCAAGTACTTTAAATTGAGTTCTAAGCCTCCAGCACAAATGAGCCATTCTCAGATTATCCAGAGATTGGTATAACCATAACTCTAATAATAAATCTTTGCTTTTAATTGTTTGCTGTCCAAAATGTACACTTGTGTCATTTTTACAATTTGTTCACGTTAGGATTCTGTGTAATCCAAGATGGAGGATGGGAAAAATTTCTGGCTGTAAGAGCTGCTCCTTTTCTTGAGGTATTTTAGGTGCTGGAGGTGATTTCCTCGAATTCCAGGAGCAGCAATTACTGTTTTATATGCTGTTGCATTGTTTTGGAACCTTAGGGAAAAGAAAAGTCAAAACAACAGCAGTTTTAAAAGAGAGAAGAAGAGACAAAGAAAGCACGTGGTGAGGACAGTGCATGAGAGAGAGAACCTGCACAGTTAGTGCCTTTGTTGTTTTTGAATTTATGTATCGCTGGACATCGGAGTGCATCTGGCAAAATTAACAAACAGTGAATTTCACAACTAATCTTGGAGGAACCTGTTTGGGTGAAGTTCACAACACAGAATCAGATAAGTTAATCATTGTTTTAAGTCTATCCAATAGAAAGGCTACAGTAGTAAGTACAGTGGGTTCTTTCTTGATTATATGTTTTTGGAGATAAGTCTCTTGATTAAACTTAAAATATAAGCCATAACTATTAATTTAACCTAGTGCAGTGTTTTGTAGAGAAATAATATGGTGTTATTTTCTGGGTCTCAAGAAAGAGTTGGATAGAACTCTTAAGGATAGTGGAATCAAGGGTTATGAGGATAAGGCAGGAACAGGGTACTGATTGAGGATGATCAGCCATGATCATAATGAATGGTAGTGCAGGCTCGAAGGGCAGAATGGCCTACTGCACCTTTGTCTGTAGATTGTGAAGGAGCAAACATGGTCTTTGCAATGATTTGTGCTTCTTGTCAGATATGGGAGTTTAAAGAGAGTTTAAGGGTTACTGCGGATTATATCTGCCGTAAATGCTGTTGGATGCGAATCTTATCAGATCGAATGGGATCGGTTGGAGAGACAGTTAGAAGCGATGAGGAATTTGCAACAGGAACAGTATGTGATGTTTGGCAGTTATAGGACGGTGGGGGGGGGGGGGGATGTCTCAGATATAGTCACATAGATGAGTTAACTCCAGGAAGGGTAAGAGAGGTAGGCACCTAGGGCAGGAGTCTTTTGTGGATATATCATTTCAAAGAGGTATGCTGTTTTGGAAAATGTAGGGGGGTGATGGATTCTCAGGGGAATGTAGCACAAACAGCCAAGTTTCTGGTATTGAGAGTGGCTCTAATGCAACGAGGGGTATGTTGGCTTCCAATAAATCAATTGTGGTAGGGGATTCTGTAGTCCAAGGTATAGACAGACGTTTCTGTAGCCAGCAGAGAAAAAGCAGAATGGTGTGTTGGTTCTTTGGTTCCAGGGTCAAGGATGTCTGAGAGGGTGCAGAATGTTCTCACAGGGGAGAGGGGCCAGCAAGAGGTCATTGTCCACATTGGAACCAACGATGTAGGAAGGGAAAAGAGATTCTGAAGGGAGATTACAGAGAGTTAGGTAGAAATTTAAAAAGGAGGTCCTCAAGGGTAGTTATATCTGGATTACTCCTAGTGCCACAAGCTAGTGAGGGCAGAAATAGGATAGAGCAGATGAATGCATGGCTGAGGAGCTGGTGTATGGGAGAAGGATTCACATTTTTGGATTGTTGGAATCTCTTTTGGGGTCGAAGTGACCCGTATAAGAAGGATGGATTGCTCCTAAATTGGAAGGGGACTAATATACTGGCAGGGAAATTTGCTAGAACTGCTTGGGAGGATTTAAACTAGTAAGGTGGGGGGTGGGACTCAGGGAGATAGGAAGGAAAAGAAATCGATCTGAGACTGGTATAGTTGAGAACAGAAGTGAGTCAAACAGTCTGGGCAGGCAGGGACAAGGTAGGACTAATAAATTAAACTGCATTTATTTCAATGCAAGGGGCCTAACCGGGAAGGCAGATGAACTCAGGGCATTGTTAGGAACATGGCACTGGGGTATCATCGCAATTACAGAAATATTGCTCAGGGATGGGCAGAACTGGCAGCTTAATGTTCCAAGATACAAATGCTGTAGGAAGGATAGAAAGGGAGGCAAGAGAGGAGGGAGAATGGCATTTTTGATAAGGGATAGCGTTACAATTGTGTTGAGGGAGGATATTCCCGGAAATACATCCAGGGAGGTTATTTGGGTAGAACTGAGAAATAAGAAAGGGATGATCACCTTATTGGGATTGTATTATATACCCCCTAATAGTCAGAGGGAAATTGAGAAACAAACTTGTAAGGAGATCTCAGCTATCTGTAAGAATAATAGGGTGGTTATGGTAGAGGATTTTTACTTTCCAAACATCGACTGGGACTGCCATAATGTTAAAGGTTTAGATGGAGAGGAATTTCTGAAGTGTGTACAAGACAATTTTCTCATTCAGTATGTGGATGTACCTACTAGAGAAGGTGCAAAACTTGACCTACTGCTGGGAAATAAGGCAGGGCAGGTGACTGAGTTGTCAGTGGGGGAGCACTTTGGGGCATAATTCTTTTCGTTTTAAAATAGTGATGGAAAAGGATAGACCAGTTCTAAATTGGAGAAAGGCCAATTTTGATGGTATTCGGCAAGAACTTTCGAAAGCTGATTGGAGGCAGATGTTTGCAGGTAAAGGGACGTCTAGAAAATGGGAAGCCTTCAGAAATGAGATAACGAGAATTCAGAGAAAGTATATTCCTATCAGGGTGAAAGGAAAGGCTGGTAGGTATAGGGAAAGATGGATGACTAAAGAAATCGAGGGTTTGATTAAGAAAAAGAAGGAAGCATATGTCAGGTATAGACAAGATAGATCGAGTGAATCCTTAGAATATAAAGGAAGTAGGAGTATACTTAAGGGGGAAATCAGGAGAACCAAAAGGGGACATAGCTTTGGCAAATAGGATTAAGGAGAATCCAAAGGGTTTTTACAAATATATTAAGTACAAAAGGGTAACTAGGGAGACAATAGGGTCCCTCAAAGATCAGCAAGGCGGCCTTTATGTGGAGCCGCAAAAAATGGGGGAGATACTAAATTAATATTTTGCATCAGTATTTACTGTGGAAAAGGATAATGAAGATATAGACTGCAGGGAAATAGATGGTGACATCTTGCAAAATGTCCAGATTACAGAGGAGGAAGTACTGGATGTCTTGAAACAGATAAAGATGGACAAGTCCCCAGGACCTGATCAGGTGCCAGAAGACTGGAGGTTGGCAATCGTGGTGCCACTATTTAAGAAGGGCGGTAATGACAAACCAGGGAACTGTGGACTGGTGAGCCTGACCTCGGTAGTGGCAAGTTGTTGGAGGGAATCCTGAGGGACAGGATGTACATGTATTTTGGAAAGGCAAGGACTGATTCAGGATAGTCAACATGGCTTTGTACATGGGAAATCATGTCTCACAAACTTGATTGAGTTTTTTGAAGAAGTAACAAAGAGGATTGATGAGGGCAGAGCAGTAGATGTGATCTATATGGAGTTCAGTAAGGCGTTCGACAAGGTTCCCCATGGGAGACTGGTTAGCAAGGTTAGATCTCATGGAATACAGGGAGAGTTAACCATTTGGATACAGAACCTGATTTAAATTTTAGAATTTATGTTCATGTCGTCCTTAGTCTCTAAAGAGCATTCTGAAATTGCATCTTATTGGTGTGGGAGGGCACTCCCTTCAGAGATTTTTTTTTGCTGTGTGCTTTAGTGGAACTTTTCACAGGAGGGGAAAACTTGCCTCCCTGAAAGGCTCTTTCTTTTTTCAAAATTATCTTTCTAACCTGTGGCACAACTGTCAATGATTGATGTATTTGTACTCTTCCCCACCTAGACTCGCATCAGTAGTAAACAATCTCTGAACCTTCTTTCCAAAAGGTACAACTCACTTTTACATGTAGAACTTCATTTGCAAATCATATGCATACTTTGCAAGTATGTACTCTAATTTGTTACAATCCTCTAAGTATTAGTTATCCTATCTCAATTTGGTGCTACTTGAAAAATTTAGATATTATTCCAAAGTCTAAATTATTCATGGTTCCAGTACTGACCCTTGTGAAAAATTACTTTCCACTTTCTATCACTCTGAATCCATCTATTGTTCCCATTTGTTGCTTCTTCTATAAATTATTTTTTTAGGGCTGGAAAGCATTGTGGTGGTGGGTATTAGCTCAACAATAGTCTGTCCTCAGGAGATGAGGAAATAAGTAAGGTCAGAGGTGTCTTACTTTGAACATTTGATAACAGAACTTGTTTGAGGCTTTTTTTTGTATCTTGCTGTTATCTGAGGTGCTGTATGTTTGTGAAAGTGAACACCATTGAAAGCTGTCATTGATACTGCTGAGTATTACTGTGATCTTTGTGAAGGACTTACTTTCAAACATTTTTTACCAACAAATTTATAGAATGAGGAAGGAAACTGCAGGGGATGAGCACATTAAAATGTGGAGCTTATTCGAGGAAAAGCTCCTGTGTGTCCGAGATAAGTATGTACCTGTCAGGCAGGGAGGAAGATATAGAACGCGTGAGCCGTGGTTTACTAAGGAAGTGGAATCCCTGGTCGAGAAGAAGAAGAAGGCTTATGTAAGGACAAAATGTGAAAACTCAGTCAGGGTGCTTGAGGGTTACATGGAAGTCAGGAAAGACCTGAAAAGAGATCTCAGAAGAGCCAGGAGGAGACATGAGAAGTTGTTGGCGGATAGGATCAGGACTAACCCGAAGGCTTTCCATAGGTATGTCAGGAATGACGAGAGTTAAATTAGGGCCAATCAAGGATAATAGAGGGAATTTGTGTGTGGAGTCAGAGGAGATAGGGGAAGCACTAAATAAATATTTTTTGACAGTGTTCACTATAGAAAATGAAAATGTTAGCGAGGAAGATATAGAGATACTTGCATCTAGACTAGAAGAGATTGAGGTTCACAAGGAAGAGGTATTAGAAATACTGCAGTGTCTGAAAATAGACAAGTCCCCTGGGCCGAATGGAATCAATCCTCTGATCCTCTGGGAAGCCAGGGAAGAGATTGCCAAGCCTTTGGCATTGATCTTCAAATCATCATTGTCCGCAGGAATAGTGTCTGAGGACTGGCGGATAGCAAATGTGGTTCCCTCGTTCAAAAAGGGTAGTAGAGACAGCCCTGGTAATTACAGACCAGTGAGTCTCACTTCAGTTTAGATTAGATTAGATTACTTACAGTGTGGAAACAGGCCCTTCGGCCCAACAAGTCCACACCGACCCGCCACCCACGCATACCCCTACATTTATCCCATTATCTAACACTACGGGCAATTTAGCATGGCCAATTCACCTGGCCCGCACATTTTTGTGACTGTGGGAGGAAACCGGAGCACCCGGAGGAAACCCACGCAGACACGGGGAGAACGTGCACACTCCACACAGTCAGTCGCCTGAGGCGGGAATTGAACCTGGGTCTCTGGCGCTGTGAGGCAACAGTGCTAACCACTGTGCCACCGTGCCGCCTACACGGTGGTAAAGAGTTGGAAAAGGTTATAAGCGATAGGATTTATAACCATCTAGATACGAATAATCTGATCAGGGACAGTCAGTACTGTTTTGTGAAGGGTAGGTTGTGCCTAACGAATCTTATTGACTTTTTTGACAAAGTGACCAAACAGGTAGATGAGAGTAAGCCGGTTGATGTGGTGTATATGGATTTCAGCAAGGCGTTCAATAAGGTTCCCCACAGTAGGCTATTATACAAAATGCGGAAGAATGGCATTGTGGGAGACATAGCAGTTTGGATCAGTAATTGGCTTGCTGAAAGAAAGCAGAGAGTTGTAGTTGATGGGACATGTTCATCTTGGTGTCCAGTTACTAGTGGTGTACAGCAAAGATTGGTGTTGGGTCCACTGCTGTTCGTCATTTTTATAAATGACCTGGATTAGGGCTTAGAAGGGTGGGTTAGTAAATTTGCGGACGACACTAAGGTTGGTGGAGTTGTGGATAGTAATGAAGGATATAGTAGGTTGCAGAGAGACCTAGATAGGATGCAGAGCTGGGCTGAGAGGTGGCAAATGGAGTTTAATGAGGACAAGTGTGAGGTGATACACTTTGGACGGAGTAGTCAGAATGCAAAGTACTGGGCTAATGGTCAGATTCTTGGGAGTGCAGATGAGCAGAGGGATCTCGGTGTCCATGTACACAGATACCTGAAAGTTGCCACCCAGATTGACAGGGTTGTTAAGATGAAGGGCTGATGAATGTCCTGATGAAGGGCTTATGCCTGAAACGTCGAATTTCCTATTCCTTGGATGCTGCCTGACCTGCTGTGCTTTAACCAGCAACGCATTTTCAACTGTGATCTCCAGCATCTGCAGACCTCATTTTTTACCCGAGGGTTGTTAAGAAGGCATTCAGTGTTTTGGCCTTTATTAATAGAGGGATTGAGTTCCAGAACCAGGAGATTATGCTGCAGTTGTACAAAGCTCTGGTACGGCCACACTTGGAGTATTGTGTACAGTTCTGGTCACCGCATTATAAGAAGGATGTGGAAGCTTTGGAAAGGGTGCAGAAGAGATTTACTAGGATGTTGCCTGGTATGGAAGGAATGCCTTATGAGGAAAGGCAGAGGGCCTTGAGGCTGTTCTCATTAGAGAGAAGAAGGTTGAGAGGTGACTTAATAAATACATACAAGATAATCAGAGGGTTAGATAGGGTGGACAGGGAGAGCCTTTTTCCAAGTATGGGGACGGCAGACACGAGGGGACACAACTTTAAAGTGAGGGGAGATAGGTATAAGACAGATGTCAGAGATAGTTTCTTTACTCAGAGTGTAGTAAGGTATGGAATGCTTTGCCTGCACCGGTAGTAGATTCACCAAGTTTAAGTGCATTTAAGTCGTCATTGGACAGGCATGTGGACGTACATGGAATAGTGAGGTGGGATGGGCTTCAATTAGTATGACGGGGCAGCGCAACATCGAGGGCCAAGGGGCCTGTACTGCGCTATAATGTTCTATGTTCTCTTGAAATTATATTGAAGCCTTTAAACTTGTGAAAGAGCATAACTCTGTCTCAGAATTAAGGGATGCCAATTTATGACCAACATGAGGAATTTCTTGCCACAGGCAGTTCTTACATCTGTTTAAGGCCATGATAGGTTCTTGATCAGTAGGTAAATCTAGGATTATGGGGAAGGGCAGGAAAGTGGGCATGAGGAATTTTGGATAAATCATAATCCTATTGAATGGCAGAGCAGGCTTGAAGGGTTGAACGGTCTATTCCTTTTCCTATTTGTATGGTCTTATGGCATTAGCGGTCACTAATAGAAGATTGGACTATAAACTGGTGTTGTGTGAATTTTAACTTTGTAAGCTAGTAGAAGATAAGTCACCAAGAAATCCAAAAGGAAAATTGGAAGGAATTTCTTTCTCCAAAGATTGGTCAGGATGTGGAACTTGGCTATCACCAGGAATGGTTGAAGCAAATTGTCTGAATGCATTAAGGCAATAGCCAACTATTAGAGGGCAAAGGCAATATGGGATGCTTATTATGGGAGGAAGCCTGAAATGAAGCATAAACACTAACCTAGACTATTTGATTTGAATGGCTTGTGTGTGTTGTATATCTGAAATAATCTTGCATATAATATTACAATATTCCAAAATTCTCTGGACGTGGAAAAGGTTCCTGTGGATTGGAAAATGGCGAATAGTTTCATAATAATAGAAGCAGGTGTAGACCATTTGGCTCGTCGTGCTTGCTCCTCCATTCATTAAGATCATGGCTGATCAATCCGTCGTCTCAGCCCCTCCTACCTGCATTATCCCCATAATCCTTAATTTCTCCAACATGCAAAAACCCATCCAACTGTATCTTCAATATATTTAATGAAGCTGCCTCTACTACTTCCTTGGGCAGCGAATTTCATAGATTCACTACTCACTACTCTCTGGGAAAAGCAATATCCCCTTATCGCTGTCCTAAATCTACTCCCCCTAATCCGAGGCCCAACGTGACTCCCTGATTCAAACAGGGAGGGAGGCAAAATGTGAGAAATTACAGACCAATTAGTTTAACATCTCTTGTTGGGAAAGGGTTAGAATCAGTTATTTAAAAAAAACAATATCTGGACATTTGGAAAGTCAAAACACTATCTGTCAGAGTCAGCATGGTTTTATGAAGGGCAGAACATGTTTGATTAATTTGCTAGAGTTCTTTGAAGATGTAACAAGCAAAGTGTATAATGGGGATCCTGTAGGTGTAATATATCTCGACCACAGAAGGCATTTGATAAGGTGCCATGCAAAATGTTAATTCACAAGGTTGAATTATATGGAATTAGGGGTAATTTTATAGCTTGGATAGCTGACTGGCTGATGGACAAAAGGTAGAGAGATGGAATAAATGTTTTTTATTCTGGATGGCAAGATGTAACTAGTGGGGTGCCACAGCATTCAGTCCTTGGACCCCAGCTATTTACACTCTACATTAACAATCTGGATGCAGGGATGGAAGGCTGTATAACCAAATTTGCAGACAACACAAAAATAGATAGGACAATAAATTGCAATGAGGAAATATGAACCTTACAAATGGATATAAATAGGTAGGAGAGTGGGCCAAAATGTGGAAGACAGAGTTTAATGTGTATAAGTCCGAGGTCATGCATTTGGGCCAAAGAAACGGGAAGGCAACCTATTATCTTAATGGGGAGAGACTTTGGGTGCTCTGGTGCATAGGGGTCTAAGTGTACGTGTTCATGAGCCACAGAAAATTAGCATACAGGTACATAGGTAATCAAGAAATCAAATGGAATGTTAGCTTTTAGAGCTAAAACAATAGAATATAAAGTGAGGAAGAATTGTTCCAATACACCAAGGCATTGGTGTGACCACATCTGGCATATTGTGCGCAGTTTTGGTCACCTTATTTGAGGAAAGTTGTAGTGGGATGGGAGGCGGTTCATAAGAGGTTCATTAGATTGATCCCAAGGATGAGAGGTTTGAAGGGAAATTGAAAAGTTTAGGTCTGTACTCTCTGGAATTTAGCAAAATAAAGGGAGATGAAATTGAGGTATCTGAGATGATTAAAAGGTATGAATGAAGTAGAGGTGGAGTGGATGCTTCTTCTTGTGGGGCATTCTCGGACAAGAGGTCATTCTTTAAGATAAGGAGCAGCAAATTTAAAACAGAGTTGAGGAGAAACTACTTCTCCCCTAAGGGTTATGAATCTGTGGAATTTGCTACCTCAGAGTGCGGTGGATGCTGAGAGAGTGAGTAAATTTAAGGAGGAGTTAGGCAGGTTTTTAATTGATAATGAGTTGAAGGGACATGGAGAGAAGGCAGGAAAATGGAGTGAGGAGCATATCAGCCGTGATCAAATGACAGAGCAGACTCGATGGCCCTGCTCCTGTATCTTACAAACTTATGAACTTGTCATGTCATTACAAGTTCATAAGTTTGTAAGATACAGGAGCAGTACTACTGCATAATTTGATGATTATTGTTCCCTCCTTGAACTATTCAAAGTTTCATTAGCAATAAAGCCATTGTACTGAAGATAAGCTATTAACCTTCCCAGAGCCTCGATGCCTTAATTACAAATGAAGTTGTGAAAATTGATTATAACTGTGATTTGTGAAGTGATTTGTTTAGTTAATGGTGAGCAGGTCAAATTAATTCCTTTCAAATTTATAATGTTTTGGGCTAAAAATGTGCAAGGTGAAATTGCTGTTTAACCATTTCCCTTCACCCCTTGGGGAATCGTGAAGCCAGGCTTAGAATAGTAAATGTCGCTCCAGTTTATTTCGACTGATGCCGTGTCCTAATCTAAATACAACTTTTACGAAGGAGAGTGCGTTTCTTCCAGTTTAGACATGGCTAATGTGATAAAAATGATTTCCTTGGATTACATGATTGGAGTGTGATGCTGTCTTGTTTGTTTGAGGATCAGAGGACTTTTGTAGCTGGGCATAGCAGCTTCTCCCCCCTCATTTGTCCAGCTTGTTGCATCTGAGAGTGGAATAGGTTATACTGGCCTTGTGTTAGGAACCAGATTAAAGGGGAAGACTGTTTTGTCTAGAGCATTGTGATGTCCAGTCCTTCAGGGAGGAACTGAAGAACGCACAACTTTTCAAATGACTACTTGAATTTGGTGGGATTAAATGTTTAAGGTTCACTGACCCTGCAGTGAAATGAAAAGAATGAACAAACCTGTCAAATTGTAGCCTCATTAAAGTGGCCCTCACTTTCACAGTGAGTTTGACAGCATTTCATCCTGCAGCATCACAAAACAATAGTACCTATCTTGAACGGCTGCTAAGTGAAAGTCTCACTTCCAATCAACCAACTCTTGTCACTTCTTTCCCATTTACCCTGGTCACTTCCTACCCCTCCTTTCAATTAAAAAAACCCATCCTTCCTGGGCTGCTGCTGGAGAGCTGTGCTACCTTTGGAAGAAGACCGATTTGCTGTTGACAGAATTCAATAGTTGGGAAAAATGGCATTTTAATAGACTTTCGAATGTTTACATTGATATCCTTGTTATGTACCAGACCAAACCACCTCAAAATATAAGGTAGCCTAAACCCTAACATTTTCTTATTTTAAAGGTAAGTGTAATGCACTGCGTTCCAGATGTAGTTCGATTGGTAAAACTATTTGATTTTAAGCAAAACATACTTTATTTTTACACTGCAGTTAAAATACAAACAAAGCAAAAATAAAATATAAGAATTGGTTTAACTGTAACTATCAAAATGCTTAACAAAATAATACATAAATTAACTACTGCTAATTAACTATGCCAATATAATCACATACTGTAAACACACCCTTGGCAAAGTCAGTCAATTAGATTGCCTCTTGTGCAATTCTAGCCGCAGGAAGAGAATCCCCAACTTTTAACTGTAACAGAGAGAGGAATAAGAACTTCCACATCCAGCTTCAAAACCCTAGCAAATGCGGAAAGCTCAAACTCAAATTCCTGGTTTTGTCAGAGCTGGACCCCACCTTTTCAGACTGCTTCTATTCTTCCAACATTTAAAAAAGCCCCAAGGCCTCCCAAGTTGTTTACTTCATTGGTTTTGAATAGCCGGCTTGTCACCACTGTCTCACCCTTATTTCATTTAAGAAAAAAGCACAACATACACCTCTTAAAGCACAGTATCATCACAGGAAGCATGCCCAAAGTCAGTATTGCCACAGGTAAAGTTCTTGTGTGTGCCAGTTAAAATCTTCGTCCCTCACTGTCTTGGAAGATGGACAAACAAGTAGCGCTTAGTTGTCTGCTAATATTACTTTGCTCAGGCTCAAGTCACACTAATTTCCGACTCTCATTCTACCTTCCTGCTCTCAACATAGTGGTCTGACTCCAATGGCCCGATTCTCATTCCCATCCTCCACAAGGTATTGTCTATCCCACAGACTCTGCTATGGGTCCAGCCTCGGGCTGAGTGAAAGCATTCACACTGTGTTACTCCTGTAATGGTAGATTGTTTCTCTGCAGCCTTAGTAGCTGATAGTTTTTTGGTTTATTAATAAATCTAATAACCAGGAGAAAAATGGCTTCTGATTGACCAGACAACTTTAAAAATCTTCCAATTATTTTTATCTGGACTTTGAACAAGAGCTCGGAGAGCCATTTATTGCATTACTTGTTGGATGTGACTGTTTTTGGTGGTAGAGATCACAGCTTTGGGAAGTGCTGTCGAAGGCATCATGATGAGTTGCTACAGTGCATCTTGTAGAAGATGCACACTGCTGTTGCTAAATGTCAAGAGTGGATGTGGTTTCAATCTGTGGATAACTTTGTCCTGGATGGTGTCAAACTTCTTGAGTGTTGGAGCTGCACTCATTATGGCAAGTGGTGGGTATTCTATCAACTGGACAGGCTTTCAGTAGTCAGAAGTGAGTTACTCATTGCAGGATTTCCAGCATTTGACCTGCCCTTGTACCCATAGTATATATGGAGCTGGTGCATTTCAGTTTCTGGTCAATTGTGAACCCTGGATGTTGGTAATGGAGCACTCCGTGATGGCAACACCATTGAATGTTGAGTGATGGTTCAATTCTCTTTCGATGGAGATGGTCATTGTCTGGCATTTGAATGGCATGGATATTATTTACAGAATATTACAGTGGGAGGGGGGGAAACAGTTTTTATGAATTTGGAAATTAAAGCAGAGGCCAATGATCCTTTTGCTCTGGTGCTAATGTTTTGAATTGGAGTTTACCTTTCTCACATTCTTCTCAAACATTGAAAACATAATTCAAAAGATCATTGAATGACCTTCTACTTGAATAGATATTTGTAGTAAAGCATTTTCCCCTAACTTGTAGGCGGCACGGTGGCTCATTGGTTGGCATTGCTGCCTGACAGCATCAGGGACTCTGGTTCAATTCCATCTGTTTGTGTGGAGTTTGTACATTCTTCCTGTTTCTTTGTGGTTTTCCTTCAGATTTTATTTTGAATTGAATTTATTGTCACATGTACTGAAGCACAGTGAAATGCTTGGTCTTGTGAGCAATACAGGCGGATCACATAGTTAAATAGCATAGATAAGTAAATAATAGGTAAGCAGCGGCAAAAACCAAAACACAGGGACAGGCGAATGCTAAGAGTTTGTGAGTCCATTCAGTATTCTAACAACAGTAGGGTAGTAACTGTTTTGAAACCGTGTGTTCAGGCTTCTGTACCTTCTCCCCGATGGTAGAGGTTGTAGAAAAGCATTGCCAGAGTGGGATGCATCTATGAGAATGCTGGTGGCCTTTCCTTGACAGCGGGCCTGGTAGATGGATTCTTCAGGTGGGAGCTTGGCCTTTGTGATTGTCAGGGCCGAGTTCACCACTTTCTGTAAATGTCTCCGATCTTGAGTGGTTTAGTTTCCGTACCAGATAGTGATACATCCAGACAGAATGCTCTGGTGCACCTATAAAAGTTGGTAAGGGTATTCACCATCATGCCAAATTTTCTCAGCTTTCCGAGGAAGAAAATACATTGTTGGCCTTTTGTAACCATTATGTCCTCATGAAGAGTCCAAGAAAGCTTGTTGTGGATGACCACTCCCAGGAGCTTGGCACTCTCCACTTGTCCCACCTCTGTGCTGTTAATGTGTAGAGGGGTATGAAAGTCAATAATGAGTTCCTTGGTTTTGCTGGCATTGAGAGCTAGGTTGTTCTCAGTGCACCATTTTTCTAGGTCTTCAACCTCCCATTGGTAGACTGTTTCGTTGCCATCTGAGATTTGACCGACTATGATGGTGTCATCAGTCAACTTGTAAATGGCATTAGTCTGGTATTTGGCGACGCAGACATGGGTATACAGTGAGTACAGTAGGGTGCTGGTTACGCACCCCTGGAGGGCTCCAGTGTTGAGTGTTAGTGAGGATGAAATATTGTCCCCAATCTTCACTGATTGTGGCCTGTGGGTCAGGAAACTCAGGATCCAGTTGCAGAGAGTGGGGCTTAGTCTGAGACCACTAAGTTTAGTGATGAGTCTCGAGGGGATAATAGTGTTGAAGGCTGAACTGTGGGTTAAGAGTAGTGGAGAGGCTGAAGTTGATTAATGGATTCTGGATTAGTGGTGCTGGCAGAGCACAGCAGTTCAGGCAGCATCCAAGGAGCAGTGAAATCGACGTTTCGGGCAAAAGTCCTTCATCAGGAATAAGGGCAGAGAGCCTGAAGTGTGAAGTTGACTAATGCCACGATCGGCCTTTTAAGGCACATCATGATTACCGAAGTTAGGGCCACTAGATGGTAGTCATTGAGACATGCCTTCTTAGGCACAGGGATGGTATTGGCCCTCTAGACACAGGCAGGGATGGTGGTCTGCTGCAGGAGAGGTTGAAGATATCCGAGAAGATCTCTGCCAGTTGATCTGCGCATGCTCTGAGTGCATGGCCTGGTACGCAGTCTGGTCCCATCACTTTTCTTGGATTCATACGAAGGAAAACTGATCTGACCTCTGATGCAGTAACTGTTGGGATAGGTTCATCAGGACTTATCGGAATTGGTGTTCCCCCTCCACCAAAATTCTGCTCAAAGTGAGCATAGAAGGTGTTGAGATGATCTGGGAGGATGTGTCATCGTCTGCTATCTTGCACTGCCTCCTTTTAGAACCTGTGATGTCATTCAGGCCTTGCCGTTGTCACCGAGTATCTGTCTGGGTCTCTAGTTTGGATCGGTATTGGTCCTTTGCAGTCTTAATGGCTCTGCGAAGGTCATACTTGATTCCTTATATTTGATGGGTCTCCTGATCTGAAGGCCTCACACCTGGTTTTTCACAGGTTCTGTATGTCCTGATTCATCCAGGGTTTCCTGTTGGGGAACACCCGGATTGACTTCCTCAGTACTCCACACATTTGCTGATTAAAATCTGTGACGGTGGTGGTGTACTGGTGGATGCTCCAATTTCCTCAAAAAATCCAAAGATGTGCAGTTAGGTGGATTGGCCATACTGAAATTGTCCATGATGTTCAGGAATGTGTTAGGCTAGGTGGATTAGCCAGAGCTACATGATCCAATGGGGTCTGGATCTGGTTGGGATTCTCTTCGGAGCGTTGTTGCAGACCCGATGGGCCAAATGGCTTCCCATAGGAATTCTATGATTTTGTGTAATTTTCTTCAGTTCCTCCTTCCAATCCTTTTTTGATAAATCTATCTCTATTAATGAGCAAACAGGTTGAGAAACATTTTAATGTTAACCCATCGTAATTTTGAGGAACTTTATCCGACTTCCCTTAACCCACCTCTATTCAAGTGAGAAAATCCCAATTCCTTGAGATGATGTGCAAGTGCTGGTGTTAGACTAGGGTGGACAAGATCTGAAGTCACACAGCACCAGGATAGCGTCCACGATATGGTGCTGCTCCAAAAGCTTTGATTTCAACTAAACCTATTGGACTATAACCTGGTGTCTCGTGATTTCTTCTGACCAATTTCATGCTAGTTTTTTTCCAATATATTGTGTAAACAAAGACCAGTTCATCCAGTTTTCTCCACTATGTCACCTCTGTACAAAGTTTTTTTCTCAATTCTATTTCCAAATTTCAGCTTAGATACTGTTTAAAGGATAAAGCGAGCAGTGTCATAGAGAATCTCATTGGTTTTATTTTAAATTGGATAAAATCTAGGTAAGGAGAAAAGTGTCCTTTTTGTAAAAGAGTATTCCTCACCAGTGGAAAATATTTCGAGGGTCAGGCTGCAGGGAACAAAGCAGGAAATTAATGAAAGGGAAGTGGAGGTGCCAGATAAGAAGTGCAAAGACAAACAAATACAAAGTCAGTGAGCCAACAGAGCAAGGTTGGTGCAAACAAGGGATGAAAGAATGAGTGAGTAGGAATAAATATGGGTGGGTAGGAGGAAGCAAAATAAGCATGGCTGGAAAGGTGGAGAGATTGAGAAAGGAAGGAAGGTAGAAATCGGAAGCACCAATCTGCTCTTACTGCTTAGGCATTTTGATTTTTGTTGTCCTTGTTAATGCCTTGTTTTGTTTTGGTTAATCGTGTGGGGTTTCCTAAAATGGGTTTCTAGCTAGAATGTCATGGAGCTCTTACCAGGGTGTAAAAGCTGTCCAGTTGTCATCCTGTGCTTTGTTCTCACTGAAGGATAGCAATAATTTTCAAGCGTTGAAATGGGTTAGTAAAAGGAAAAGGTTTGGGAAGCTCTGTTTGGTGTGTTCAGCGCTCTAAAAGCTAGTACTTCCAGATAAACCTGTTGGACTATAACGTGGTCTTGTGCGATTTTTAACAATTATTTTTATGATGAATTATGTGTTCGATCAACACGGTGTAGGAAAGATAAAATCTACATAGAATTGAGTCAAAGTGAATTTGTTTGCATATGTTTTATATTTTGATCAAATATACTAGAATGATTATGCCTATGAATGAACTGTGTGAGCAGCTCGGTGCTGTGTGTGCGAGTTGGGGGTGTGCTTGTGCTGATGGGATGGAGTCGGTGTACCTTACACAGTGGCGCCAGTGCAGCCGGCGTGACTCAATAAGTTTTGACATTTTGCCACAATGGAATAAACAAAAAGTGCTGAGCAGGGTCATTGGGGTCGCTGAAGACGAGGAGCGAGTGTCATGTTTCAGAGTGGAGACTGACTAAAGGAATGTCCAGAACCATACGTTTTGTGTAATGAATGTGTTGGGATTATCAGTTGAAATCTTTTACTTCTCAGTGTTGTTATTAACTCTTGCTGTACCAATTTGTTAACATGTATCTTACTTTCCTGAGTTTTATTACTTGCTGCTATGTTCATGTACCGTCGCAATTTTAAATGTGATGAAACGAGAATTGAGCATGTTTGTTACTTGTTATTACAAGCCTAATGTGTTTTGAAAACCCAGATAAGCCAAATCTGAATGTTTCCACCTGCACTCCCCTTTGAAGCCGTGAATGTGCTAGTTCTTGCTAGAGTTCAGGTTCTGCAGATATTGTTGCCCTCCATTTTATTGTCAAAGCGGCCATTCCTTAGAGTCAGCCCAAGGCCAAGAATGTCAGCAGCATATTTGAGACGGATCTTCAGTCAAGCTTGATGCTGCACTCACCCAGCACTTGGAAGCATATCCAGTTTCCAGCAGGACAGTAATCAGGAGTTCAAAACCATCCCAATAATCTCTCAGTGATCTGAGTACACTGCAACCAGTTGCCATGCTCTATTACTGAAAACAACAATTGCTGGAGATCACAGTGAGCCAAACAGCATCCATGGAGTGAAAGCACGCTAGCGTTTCAAGTCGAGACGACCCACTATGATCTCCGTCTGTTGTTTTCAGTGCGGATTTATCTGTAGTAATTTATTCCTGCAGTGCTCTATCACCTTCGCTGAAATCAGCTAACTCAGTAGGCTGTGAATGAAACGTAGCAGTTCCAATCTATTCAATATTGTATCAGACAAAAAGATGTCAGAGCATGTTGTAACAACTGCAGGCAGGGATCTTTTGCTCCTTGGCATCATTAGGTAGCTCTTTGGTGAATTAGGCATCAAAAGAACATTCTACGCTACAACCCCGATTAACCGAATGAGATGGGCAGGGAGTATTTTGTTTGGATAACTGATCTGATCATAAATAAGCGGTAATTTGAGTGCCAGTCATCAAACGTGTCTTGTTTACCTGGCAATGCATGCCATAATACCCTTCATCTGATAACTGAATGCTGAGTTGCCTAATGCCGTATTTTACTAAATTTGGAAGTTTATCTATATATTAAGTCAGATGACAAACTCTACAATCTGTTTACACTGAAAGCAAAGATATAAAATGCAACAGTTCTTGACCAGAAATTCCTTGTATCCAGATGATAGCCAGTAAATCAGAAGTTTAACTACAGTGTTTCATGGATTTTCTCTTCCATGCCTGTAATTTGATCCTGTCATTAAAAAATGTCTTAGAGGATCTGGATTGGAGGGCCAAATTTTCTTTGCTATAATTTTCTTTGTTCTTTCTTTGTTTCAGCGATAACCTTGGGCACTGAAAAACCTTTTTAAGTTGTAGAGTCTTGGAATTTTACAATAAAAAAGGTGGCCATTTGACCCATCATGTCAGTACCAGCTCCCAAAAGAGCCACCAAGCTATTTCCATTGTCCAGCCCTACTTCCCAAAATTCAACCTTTTCAAATATATATCCAGCTGTCTTTTTAAACAGTCTGTGGAGTGTGCCATCACCACTCTCCCAGGTAGCATGTTCCAAAATCTAACAACTTTGAGGAAAGAAGTTTCTCCTCATCTCACTCCGAGCTCTCTTGCTGACAGTCTTGAAATTGTGACCCCTGGCTACTGACATATATGCTAGTGGAGACAGAATGGCCTTCACTCTCATAATTGTTCACAATTTTGAATACCTGAGTTCTTGCATCAGGGATGGCATCTTGGGAACTTCACATATCTTTAGTAAGAAGTTGATTATGAGTATTAGAGGAAATTTTGAGGATGTGGTCAGGTTCTGCTGAATGCAGTTTGCTTCTGTTTGCAACATGGAAGATCAGTTCAGACTCCTAAGCACTGAAGATGATGTGATGGAAAACAAATCATTTTCAAAAGGCCTGCGCGTTTAGTAGCAGGGAGCAGAACTGACGGTATAACACCAGGTTAGTGCAAGGTTTACGCTGTAGCTATTGGGTATTCCAATGTAGAAGGACATGGTTAAGCCTTAGTATAAATGTATTTGATGATATTTTGTTAAGTAGCATTTAGAATTGATGGAATTTTAATTGTGTTTGCATTTCAGGTCGCTGGCAGGAAAGGTTTCCCTCATGTGATCTATTCCCGACTCTGGCGTTGGCCAGATTTGCATAAGAATGAGCTAAAGCATGCTAAATTCTGCCAGTTTGCATTTGACTTAAAGTACGACAGTGTCTGTGTCAACCCGTACCATTATGAGAGGGTCGTCTCACCAGGAATTGGTGAGTGATGAAGTGTTATTAGCTTTAACAAAATTCACAAAGAGCAGAAAAGTGCAATAATTTGAAGTTGTTAACCTTGCACCTATTTGTTCCCATTCCATAAGGGCGGCACGATGGCTCAGTGGTTAGCACTGCTGCCTCAGCACCAGGTTCCCAGTTTTGATTCCAGCCTCGGACGACTGTCTGTGTGGAGTTTGTACATTCTCTCTGTGTCTGCGTGGGTTTCCTCCAGTGTCCGGTTTCCTCCCACAGTCCAAAGATGTGCAGATCAGGTGAATTGGCCATGCTAAACTGCCCATAATGTTAGGGGCATTAGTCAGAAGGAAATGGGTCTGGGTGGGTTACTCTTCGGAGGGTCGGTGTGGACTGCTTGGGCCGAAGAGCCTGTTTCCACACTGTAGGGAATCTAATCTAAAACTTTGTGTGATGGTGCCAGTCAGTTTCTGCATGGGAAAGAAGTAGTACTTGGACATACACTGCTGTCATTATACTTAAGTCACATTCTTAAGTATTCTGCATTCTGGGAAATTAGGTGAGAAGGCTATACATCAAGAAGTAAGTGTTCAAGCTCGAATTTTATAGGCACAAGATAAACCGAGGAAGCTAAACTCATAGCTTTTAGTTTCTAAGAGATTGAGCTAGATGTAATGATTGTTGTGGTTCTGTTCCCCGAGCTGGGAACTTGTGTTGCAGACCATGGTACCACAACAAATGCCAGAGGAAACATCACACAAGCGCTTCACAGGAGGCTCCGAAGCACTGAGGATGTCACCTAGAAAGGGGACGAAACGTCTGCAACACAAATTCCCAGCTCGGCGAACAGAACCACAACAACGAGCACCCGAGCTACAAATTTTCTCACAAACTTTGAAGTTGTAATGATTGTCCGAGGCGTTGAGGACTCATCACTGAAAAAAATCACTGAATGAAGAAGTGGGAAACCTTCGAGTTGATGACGGGCCAACCACAACGTAGATATTGATTTAGCAAGAAATTGTGTAACTGAGGAGATTGCCTCTTCAGAAATGCATGATGCTACACCCCTAAAAAAGGATTTTGGAGTTGCCCAGGCAAAGCGTTGGATTTATTACAATTGTTTAAAGGTTGAATTCATGGAGTATTTATTATAGCAAACCTGTCAAATGGACACACGAACAATCACAGTGAAAGCATTGAAATTAGCCAGACCCCTAAAGGGAAATGTTGATAGTTTCTATATGTGAAAGAACAGAACAGCAATTAGTGAAGTGACTAGTTAAAAGCTCCATGTTTCAGAGAAGGAAATAGCAACTGTAAGGAGAAGAGCAGAGATTATGATGGCTGAGATAAATCTGGTGTTACATCTCTCTCCTTCTCCGCCCCCCCCAAAAAAAACATTTTCAGAGGACAGCAGGGATGGTTTTGAACTGTGTACAGAGAAATACTGGGATGAAAATCCCAGTCAGCTGCTATCTTTCAGAAATGCATCTCAGGAACATATGGAGCATCTGACTTGTTGCAGCGTGAAGCCATTGCATGCCTTATGTCATGGTGAAAGCAGTATTGCTTTGTAGTTGGCCACAAATAATGGGTGAAAGTGAGGACTGCAGATGCTGGAGATCAGAGCTGAAAATGTGTTGCTGAAAAAGTGCAGCAGGCCAGGCAGCATCCAAGGAGCAGGAGAGTCAAAGTTTCGGGCATGAGCCCTTCTTCAGCATTCCTGAAGAAGGGCTCATGCCCGAAATGTCGATTCTCCTGCTCCTTGAATGCTGCCTGGCCTGCTGCGCTTTTCCAGCAACACTTTTTCAGCACAAATAATGGGTGCCAGGAGGTATGAACTGTCCTTTCTCTCTCTGCTGCTTTCTCTTCCTCCAGACTCCAGTAGACACTAAAAAGTCTCTATTTTTCTGTTCTGCAGGTGTCAGTCTCCAGAACACAGGTTAGTACTTCAAGTTACTTGTTTGAACCTGAAAATGTTTTTACATGCATTGTCAAGACACTCTATTCAAAGTTTCGTAGTAATAGAAGCAGATTGCTCTACCATTCATTAAGATCATGGCTGATCTATCCATCATCTCAGCTCCTCCTACCTGCATTATCCCCATAACCCTTAATTCCCTACCATGCAAAAACCCATCCAACTGTGTCTTGAATATATTTAATGAGGCTGCCTCTACTGCTTCCTTGGGCAGAGAGTTCCATCGATTCACTCCTCTCGGGAACAAACAATTCCTCCTCATCTTTGTCCTAAATCTACTCTCCCCTAATCTTGAGGCCATGTCCCCTAGTTCTGGTTTCGCCAGCAGAAACAACTTGTCTGTCTATGTCTTATCTATCCCTTTCATAATTTTATATGTTTCTATAAGATCCCCTCTCATTCATCTAAATTCTAGAGAGTACAGTCCCAGGAGACTCAACCTCCCCTCATAGGATAACCCCCTCATCTCCGGAATCAATCTAGTGAACTTCCTCTGCACCACTTCCAAAGCCAGTATATCCTCCTCCAAGTAAGGAGACCAGAATTGCACACAATACTCTGTGTGGCCTCACCAACACCTTGTACAATTGCAGCAGAACCTCTCTGCTCTTAAATTCAATCCTATGACAGTGAAAGCCAATATTCCGTTTGCCTTCCTGATTACCCATCGCACCTGCAAAGCAACTTTTAGCGATTCATGTACAAGCACTCCTAAGTCTTTCTGCACAATAGCATGCTGCAATCTTTCAACTTTTAACTAATGCTCTGACCAATTATTTTTACTTACAAAGCGAATAACTTCACATTTACCAACATTGTATTCCATCTGCCAGACTCTTGCCCACTCATTTAACCTATCTAAATCTCTCTGCAGACCCTCCACTTCCTCTGCACAGTTTGCTTTTCCACTCAATTTAGTGTCATCAGCAAACTTGGATATTCTGCCACTCTGCTGAGAGGATTTATGCAACCTCTATATTCATAAAGGAGCACTGTGGATTATTGCTTCATAAACCAACATGAATGGCCGTGTGGAGAGTAAAAAAAAATTGACTGAGTGAGTTTAGATAGAATACAGCTTTGCATTACTTCTGTGGCTCAATTGTTTTCTCAAATCAAAAAAGCCAAATGCTGTAATTAATGTTGCAGCATGGACATGTCGTGTTGAAAAACTCTATGAGCACATGATTCCTAGGTAATTCATAGCAATGTTATAGCACCAAAACACAGAAGTCAATATTATAGTTGATGGCCAAAAGCCTGCTCAAAGACATCTGTGTAAGGAGAAAAGAGAGAAAGGCTTCAGAAGGCTTCTCGAGCTTGGGGCACTATGCTCCACCACTGGCCATGAAAATTCAGGACATTGAAGGCAAAATGAAATTGGTTCACTGTCTTGCAAGGTTTTGGGACTGGAGGAGATGGAGAGGGATGGGTGTACCTTTTAAAGCAAGGTTGTGAATTTTAAAATCAATGTGTTACTTAACCATTTAGTAATGTACGTCAGCAAGCACTGATAGGTCAACTAAATGATGTGCATTAGAAATCTTCAATAACCTCAAGAATACAAGTAATACAATGTATGAACTGAGCCACTGCTGGAATATTCGTTTGCAGAGATAAGAGATTTGGATGACCACTGGAAACCTACCTGGATGTCAAATCTGACACCAATATGAACGTGAGTGAGTCGTGAGAAGGCTTGTGGTGATTTGTTCCAAATTCTGTCTGACAATGAGTTCTGCATGGTTTGGTTACCTCTGATCAGAGGTAACCAAGTCAAGAGTTAATAACAGCCACGTGCAAAATGTTCTCAACTGAAACAGGCTGGAGCAGTTCAGGCTGACTTTCTGTCTCTAAGCTTTTGGATCGAGTGTCTCAAAGCTGGTGTGACCAGCTGAAAGGAGAGTGTGGCCTACTTGGCAGAATTCAGGAAATAGAATGGTTACGAATGTAAATGAGAGAAAGGGGTAATGTGACTAGTTCCTGTTTTAAAAAAACAGCAATCCTGCAGAGAGTGGGTAGTGCAATATACCTATGCTATGGGGTCAGAGTTTTAGTGGTAGAGTAATGTTGATGTTTAAGGGCGGAAGTCGGCATGGAGCATCAACAAACTGGTCTAGAGAGTGAACTCCAGAAGATGTTTGAAGAGACGTATTAGTGGCGCACTGATGGAGTCCTTTATGAGAGTTGAGATTCAGGATTTGTCTAGAATTGATTTGTAGGGCTGCAGAATTATGACTGTACGCAGCCTGTGCTCACCTTTAACAACAAAATCTGACCTGCAGTCATCTTGGAATACCTTTGCCAATCAATCAAAGCTTTGTTCTGTCGAGACTGGGAAATTGACACCATTCAACAAGACATTGGTTCAGCTGCATTTAGAATAGTGTGTAGTTCTGATCGCCACATTACCAAAATGATGTGGATGCTTTGGAGGGAACGTTTACAAGGATGTTGCCTGGTATAGAAGGTGCTAGCTATGAAGGAAGGTTGAGTAGGTTAGGTTTATTTTAATTAGGAAAAGGAGATTGAGGTTTACAAAATCATGAAGAGTATAGACAGGGTGGATAGAGACAAGCTTTTTCCCAGAGTGAAGGATTCAATAATAGGAGGTCACACTTTCAAGGTGAGAGATGGAAAGTTTAAGGGGGATACACGTGGCAAGTACTTCACAGGGTGGTGGACATTTGGAACACGTTGCCAGCAGAGGTGGTAGAGGCAGGCACGGTAGATTCATTTAAAATGCGTCTGGATAAATGCATAAGTAGGTGGGAAGTAGAGGGATACAGATGCTTAGGAATTGACCGACAGGTTTAGACATTACATTTTGATTGGCTTAGGCTTGGAGGTCCGAAGGGCCTGTCCCTGGGCTGTAAATTTTCTTTGTTCTTAACAGCCAGCACAGGTTTTATTTAAAAGGTTATCTTCCACATCAGAGTGAAGTCACAGTTGTGGAACATCTGGATGCTCCAGGAGAAACTTAATTGGTACAGACCTGAGCACTGCACCACTATCATAATTTGGAAATTTGGGTGCTTCAGTGTTACATTTGTCACCCTAACTGAGACGCAACATGCAGGACAAGGCCAAGTGAAGGAACAATGTAACAGCTATAACTTTTTCTGTAAGCTGTCTCTACAGGGTGAGCTTCGTCATTCAAACTGACCTTCTCCGGCACCTTAGTGACTTTGACCTACCCAGCTCACCCTCACAAGTAGAAGCAGAGTTTCAAAGACCCCAGTCCTCTCAGAAATAGAAAACTGGCTTATTTCTATTTTAAATGGACCGGCCTGTATTTTTAGATATCTCACATTTCTCTCAAATTTGACTCCGTGATTGGCACTGCTGCCTCATAGTGCCAGGGACCTAGGTTCGATTCCAGTCTTAGGCAATTGTCAATGTGGAGTTTGCACATTCTTTCTGTGTCTGTGTGGCTTCCTCCGGTTTCCTCCCACAATCCAAGGATGCACAGGCTAGGTGAATTGGCCAAGCTAAATTTCCCCTGGTGTTCGGGGATGTGCAGGATAGGTGCATTAGTCAAAAGTAAATGGAGAGTAATTGGATGTGGGAGTGGGTCTGGGTGGGTTGCTCTTCGGAGGGTCGATGTGGACATGTTGGGCTGAAGGGCCTGTTTCCACACTGAGGGACCCTATGATGACTCAGAAGAGTCAGAGTCATGCAGCTTTGAAATGGACAAGGCTGTATCCTGTCCACATCCAACTTATCAAGATCTCTCAGGATCTTGTATATCTCAATCAAGTCCTCTCTTCCTCTTCTAGACTGTAGTAGGTACAAACCTAATTTAACCTGTCCACTTGTTCTTCACAAGCTTACCCACCCATTCCAGGGTCACAGTTCAAAGGTACAGGGTAGGCCAAGTATGTATGAGATTAAGAGAAAGTTCTTCATTCAGAGTGTGAGCCTGTAAAATTCTCTGTCAGAGAAAGCAGTTGAGACCAAAGCATTGAATATTTTCAAGAACTTTGATATAGTTCTTGGGGCTAAAGGAATCAAAGAGTATGGGAGCAAGTGGGAACAAGATACAGAATTAGATGATCAGCCATGACTGTATTGAATGGTAGAGCAGGTTCAAAGGGCCGAATGGCCTACTGCTAGTCCTATCTTCTCTGTTTCTATTAATCCAATGATCCTTCTCTGAACTGCAGCAAGTGTGTTTACATTGTGAAGTAAGGTGACTAATTGTGTCTACTGCAGCTTTCCTAATTATTTACTGTATCTGCATCCTCAACTTCTGTGATTCACACACAAGGACACCCAGGCCACTCCGTGTCTTGGAGTTCTGCAATCTCTAATCATTCAGATATAACGTCTTTTGTATTCTTACTGCCAAATTGGATTATTTGGAATTTTCCGCATTATACTCCATTTAGCAGATATTTTCTCACTCACTTAACCTAGTTGTCTATTTATCTCTCTCTTTGTCGTCTCCTTTTGTCCTCTTCACATTTTATTTTCCTCCCTGTCTTTGTATCATCTGTAGATTTGCAAGCCATACCTTTGGTATGTTCTTTTGAATGTCTCACAACTAGTTTGAAGTATACCTTTGAGAAATGCTCATAATGGCATAGAAACATAGAAGATATGAGTAGGAGGAGGCCATTTGGCCTTTCGAATTTACTCCGACGTTAATCACAATCATTGTCCAATTCTGTTGCCTAATCCTGCTTTCTCCCCATAACCTTTGATCCCTTTTGACCCAAGTGCTATATCTAGCCGCTTCCTGAATACGTTCAGTACTTCCTGTGTTAATGAATTCCATAGGCTCACTGCTGTTTGAATAAAGAAATATCTCCTCCGTCCTAACTGGTCCACCCTGAATCCTTAGACTGTGACCCCTGATTCTGGACTCACCCACCATCCTCTTGCATCTACCCTTTCTAGTCCCTTTAGAATTTTGTAAGTCTCTATGAGATTCCCCTTCACTCATCTGAACTCCAGCAAAAACAATCCTAACTGCGGCAATTACTCCTAATATGTCAATCCTGCCATTCCCAGAATCAGCCTGGTAAACCTGTGCTGTACTCCCTCGAGTATAAGAGTGTCCTTCCCTAGAAAAGGAGACCAAAACTGCACACACTATTCTCGATGTGCCCTCACCAAGGCCCCGTGTAGCTGCAACAAGACATCCCTACTCTTGGACTTGAAACCTCTCATAACGAAAGCCAAACTACTATTTGCTTTCTTTACTGCCTGCTACACATACATGCTTACCTTCAGCAGCTGGTGCACAAGTGCACCCAGGTCCTGCTGCACACTTCTCCTCTCCCAATGTCCAGCCATTCAGGTAGTAATCTGCCTTGTTTTTGCTTCCGAAGTGAATAAGCTTACGCTTATCCAAATTATACTGCCTCTGCCACTGATTTGCCCACTCATCCAACTTGTCCAGATTATTGCTGAAGGACCTCTGCCCTCCTCGTCACAATTCACCCTCCCAACCAATTTGGTATCATCCCCCTGCAAACTTTGAGATATTACATTTTATTACCTCATCCAAATCATTCATACATGTTGTGAATAGCTGGGGTCTGAGCACCAATCCCTGTGGCACCCAACTCGTTACTGCCTGCCAATTTGAAAAGGACCCATTAATTCCTATTCTTTGTTTCCTCTCTGCCAATCAGTTTCCAATCCATCTCAATATAATTTCCCCAATCCCGCATACTTTAATCTTGAACAATAATCAGAGCTGATATCCTTTGTCACTATTGTGTTAATTTTGTCTTTAACCAGCAAAGCCACTCCACCAGCTTTTCCTTTTTGCCTGTCCTTCCTAAATACTGAATACACTGGGACATTCAGTTTCCATCTCTGGTTACCCTGCAACCATGTCTCTGTAATCCCAATTATATCATTCTTGTTTACATCCATCTGTCTGATTTAGTTAATTAATCCCCTTTGTTTTGAATGCTTGTTACATTTAGATTCGAGGCTTTTAAATTTGTTCCACTGGTAAATTTCCCTACTTTTTTACAAATCTTTGGTGCATAAAGATGTTCACCTATTCTGTCACTGAAAGGTGTTCTGTCCCTCACCTTTATTGTCTGATAACCATCTGCTACATCATGAACCTGCAGTCTTAGCTCCTTTTTTAATTTGGGTTTTTCACTTTCCCCTCGAACTGATTTCCCCCTCCTCACCACTGCCGCCCTCCGGCATATATAGCCCTAGTTATGCAATTTGCTGGAATTCTGGTCCCAGCACAATTCACATGAAGACCATCCCATCGGAACAGGTCCCTTCTTCTCCAGTACTAGTGCCAATGTCCCATGAATTCAAACCCATTTCTCCCACACCAATCTTTGAGCCACACATTTACCTGCATAATCTATACCATGTGACCTGAAGGTGTGAAAGTCCTTACTCCATTTTAAATGGGGCATGATGAACTGATGAAAGCATGTTATTGTTGGTAATTGCCTACTTGAATATTAGCTCAAATACTGAAGTGTCCAGTGACTGTAATATATGTATCTATCAGGAGCTGTATAAACCTATGTTTTTCTTTTTAAGTACTATGTTATCCAGATCTTATGGGAGCAAACATAAGCATTGCTGCATCAGACACAGATACCCGATGAGAGGCAAAGCCCACATCACGGTGGGAGGTCATCTTCACCCAAGTCACATAGAGTAAACCGTTGAGGTCCCAACACTGTTCTATGTGGCCAGCTATTACATCTTGCCAATCTCTCTGCTTCCTGTTAGCCAGCCAGTTTTCTATTCATGCCAATATATTAATCTCCTAACCCATAAGCTTTTCTTTTCCACAAAAGTCTTTATCAAATGATTCCGGAAACACAAGTACAAAATAACCACTGATTTCCCTTTGTCCTCAAAGACTCCAATAGATTGGTTAAACATGATTTACTCACCACAAAGTCATGCTGACTCTGCCTGATTCCTTAAATATCCTTCCAAACTGTCGTGCTGTAACATTTTTCCATAATAGCTTCTAACATTTTCCCTAAGACATATTTTAAGTTGACTCATCTGTAATTTTCTACTTTCTTTCTCTGGGATTCTCAAGGCATTAGACTTGCCACCTTCCAATCTAATGGGACTTGCCCTGAATGTAGAAAATTTGGAAAATGTAATATACCATACCAATGTTTCACCTTTGTCTACACGACAAGTAACATTCTCAAAAATCTCCAAGTTCATCAAACATGATTTCCCTTTTATAAATCAATGCTGACTGTGTCCAGTGTTGTCTTTTTTAGTCTAAATGTTCCATTATCATATCCTTTATACTAGAATCTAACATTTTCCCTTTGACAGATATGAAGTCATTAGGTCTGTAGTTCTTCATTCTCCCTCTCCCTCTCATCTCAAGTAATGGAACTACATTTGCTACTTTTCGGTCTGCAGGAGTCTTTCCAGAATTGTTTTTGAAAAGTGAGTAATACTTGAAATTTCATGCTGGAGATGATTTAAATGTTGGAGGATGGTACATTGAACACTGACTGGTTGGAAGCTGCTTCTGCAGGGAATCAGTTGTACCCAACATTGTTTCAGCTGTCAACAACTAGAACTATGAAGTAATAGCAAAACATAGCCAAACAAAATACCATAGATGATTACAGGCTGACTGCCGTATCCATAGGTCTGGTTTCCGCAGTTTCAGTTACCTGCGGCTTACCGTGGCCTGAACATATTACAGGGAACATTCCAGAGACAGAGGGTTGCGGGAAGGTAAATTTCCCATTTAAATGAATGGGTTCACAACTATCCGTGGTTTCGGCCTTCCACAATAGGTCTTGGAACATACCCCCTGTGTGTACGGTGGGCTACTGTATGTTTTAAATTGTGACACAACTTTTTTCACACATGTCTTGAATTCTAGATACTGTTCCTTGTGCTTTTCGTCATTGTCTGGTCATCAACTGAATGTAATCTAAATTATTTGCTTGATTATGTGTTAGCTCCTCCTACTCGTTTGGTGAAAGACGAATTTGTGCACGAATGTGTGCAGCTAGATGGACCGCAAGTCATGCCACATCCGGAGGAACATCGGCTTCAGCCAGTCAAACACCCGACTAACACACGACCATCTTCTGAAACCTACGTCCAGCCCCTCCCACCTCCAGTACTTTCCTTACCAGAGACATCTAGAGCCACTGTGCACAGCTATCCCAACATTCCAATGTCTCCTCCTCGTGAGTACATTATGTTTTACTGGATGCTCACATACTAAAATAATACCTGATAATTTTGTTTCACTGCTCATGGATTAAATGCAATGGGTCAAAAACAGTTGAAATGTTCTGTAAAGGTTTTGTGAAGCTGTTATGTTAACATAATATGTAGCTGCTGAGAGCCTTCACAGCATGTTGCTGAGTGTGGTTATGATGAGGGCACAGCCAAATAAGGATGTGGGGAATATACTGCTTATTGCTGATTATTGTAGAGAACTTTGTGACAGTTTGCTTATACTTTTCACCATTAGTTAGATTCTGTACCTTTCTGCCATTATAATTCATATAAATAAGAGTAATTAAATATTATTAGTGTTCAGTCCAGCATCTATTCAGTGCGTCTCAGTCTGGTATATTTCCATAGATAGAAAGCATGTCATAAACTGCTTATTGTGTTTTTGGGGTGGTACATTGGAACTGGAACTCTTTCCCCACCCCAATTTGACAACTGTTTATTCTGTTTGTGTGCTTGGCTGCTGCCTATGTCTTGTCAGCACCTTATTAACTGCCTTTTGGAAATCCAAATACACCACACCTACAGATTTCCTTGTTACTTCCTCAAATAACTGTACTAAATTAGTTCAAGATGATTACCCATTCACAAAATCGCGCTGACTTTGATGCAACAATATGTTCTAAGTGCCCTGCTGAACCACTTTCCTTGTGCCAGATGTCAGCAAACTGGCTCATTGTTCTCTCTCCTTTCTTGAATACGAAAGTTATGCATGATATTTTACAAACTGCTGGAACCTTTTCAGAGTAAAGGAATTTTAGAAAATTTCAACCAAAGCATCTGCTTTCTCAGCAGCTACCTTTAGGACCCTGGCATGCAGGCCATCATGTATGGAGACATATCGAACTTGTTCTCAATATTTTCTCAATGTTTTTTCCTTGCTGAACAATTGTTTTACATATCTCTCTACCTTTCATCTCCCTATTTACAGGTATTTCTGAGGTGTTACTTGTGCCTTTTACAGTGAAGAGTGTGTGGTGTTGGAAAAGCACAGCAGGTCAGGTAGCATCCAAGGAGTAGGAGAGCTGACGTTTCAGGCATAAGCCCTTCCTAATGAAGGGCTAATGCCCGAAACATTGATTCTCCTGCTCCTCGGATACAGCCTGACCTGCTGCGCTTTTCCAGGATCACACTCTTGACTCTGATCTTCAGCATCTGCAGTCCTCACTTTCTCCTTCTACAGTGAAGATGAACACAAAATCTCTTTAAATAAAACAAAGAACTGTAGATGCTAGAAATCTGAAACAAAAACAAATTGCTGGAGAACTGAAGAAGCGTCACTGGACTCTAAACATTAGCTCTGTTTGATCACCACACGTTGCTAGACCTGCTGAGTTTCTCTGGCAGTTTCTTTTTCTGTTACAAAATGTCACTTCACGCAACCACTGGTTCTTTATTTGGCAAGGGAGTAATGCATTTCAAATAGCTTGATTGAAGAATTACTTGAACATTTAAAATTGGAATATAAATGTAAATAACCCCACTTTGTTTTTCTCTCTCCCAGCTACCAACAATTCTCTCATTCCTATGAATCACAGCGAGGCTTTATTACAGATTGCCCCATCACTGCAACAGATGGCGCCTCCCCCAACTCCACCTCCCCCCGCCCCTCCCAATCCATCTCAGCAAAATGGATATCCGCCACCAAAACAGCCTTACCAGAGTAAGTACCTATGCTTTCAAAGGCTCTTGGAATTGAGGAAAACCTGGCAAAATTATTTCTCTTGTTTTTTGAACTGAGCATAGAACGTTCCATCGAGTACAGGCCCTTTAGCCCTCAATGTTGCACTGACCTGTGAAAATAATCTGATGCCCATCTAACCTACACCATTTCATTATTATCCATATGTATGTCCAATGTCCATTTAAATGCCCTTATTGTTGGCGAGTCTACTACTGTTGCAGGCAGGCTGTTCCATGCTCCGACTACTCTGAGTAAAGAAACTGCACTGATATCTGTCCTAACTCTTTCACCCCTCAATTTAAAGCTATGTCCCCTCATGCTAGCCTTCACCATCCGACGGAAAAGGCTTTCACTGTCCACCCTATTTAACCCTCTGATTTTCTTATATATCTCAATTAAGTCACTTCTCAACCTTCACCTCTCCAACGAAAACAGCCTCACTTCCTTCAGCCTTTCCTCGTAAGACCCCTTTCCATGCCAGGTAACATTTTAGTAAATCTCCTCTGAACCCTTTCCAAGCTTCACATCCTTGCTATAATGCGATGATCAGAACTGTACGTAATACTCCAGGTGCAGCCTTAACCAGTGTCTTGTACAGCTGAAGCATGACCTTGGAGCTCTGAAACTCAATCCCCCTACCAATAAATGTCAACACACCATATGCCGCCTTAACAATCCTATCAACCTGGGTAGCAACTTTCAGGGATTTATACACCTGAACGATAAGGTGTCTCTGTTCATCTACACTGCCAAGAATTTTACCATTAGCCCAGTACTCTGCATTCCTGTTACTTCTTCCGAAGTGAACTATCTCACACTTTTCCGCATTAAACTTCATTTGCCTCTTCTCAGCCCAGCTCTGCATCTTATCTATGTCCCTCTGTAAACTGCAACATCCTTTGGCACTATCCACAACTCTACCTATCTGAATGTCATCCACAAATTTACTAACTCATCCTTCTACGTCCATATCCAGATTACTTATAAAAATGACAAACAGCAGTGGCCCCAAAACAGATCCTTGTGGCACACCACTGGTAACTGAACTCCGGGATGAACATTTCCCATCAACCACCACCCTCTGTCTTCTTACAGCTAGCCAATGTCTGATCCAAACCACTGAATCACCTTCAATCTCAAAACTCCGTATTTTGTGCAATAGCCTTCCGTGTGGAACCTTATCAAACACCTTACTGAAGGCCATATACACCAAATCAACTGCTTTACCCTCATCCATCTGTTTTGTCACCGTCTTGAAGAACTCACTATGGTTAGTGAGGCACAACCTATCCTTCGCAAAACCGTGTATACTATCCCTAATCAAATTATTCCTTTCCAGATGATGATAAATCCTAACTCTTATGACCTTTTCCAGCACCTCACCCACAACCGAAGTAAGGCTCACTGGCCTCTAATTACCGACTCCCGACTCCCTTTCTTAAACAAGGGAACATTTACTATCCTCCAGTCTTCTGGCACTAGTCCTGTCAACAGTGACAACATAAAGATCAAAGCCAAAGGCTCTGCAGTCTACTCCCTCGCTTCCCAGAGAATCTGAGGATAAATCCCATCTGGCGCAGTGGTCTTATCTATTTTCAGATCTTCCAAAATTGCTAAAACGTCACCTTTGTCACCTCCATCCCATCGAAGATTGTAGCCTGCGTCTCCATATTTTCACTAGCGTTACCTTTTTGCAATGTGAATACTGACGGAAAGTATTCAGTAAGTGCTTCCCCTGTGTCCTCCGATTCCACACACAACTTTCCACTACTGTATTTGATGGGTCCTTATCTTACTCTTACTCTAATAATTCTTGTATTCCTGATATACCTATAGAAGGCCTTAGGATTTTCCTTGATTCTAACACCCAACAACTTCTCATGTTTCCTCCTGGCTCTTCTTAGCCCTCTCTTTGCATCTTTTCTGGCTAACTTATAACTCTCAAGCCCCCTAACTGAGCCTTCATGCCTCATCCTCACATAAGCTGCCTTCTTCCTCTTGACGAGAGCTTCATCTTCTTTAGTAAACCATGGCTCCCTCTCTCGACAACTACCTCCCTGCCTGATAGGTATATACTTATCAAGGACCTACAGTAGCTGTTCCTTGAATAAGCTCCACATTTCAAATGTGTCCATCTCTGACAGTTTCCTTCCCCATCCTATGCATCCTAAAGCATGCCTAATCACATCATAATTGCCTTTCCCCCAATTATACCTCTTTCCCTGTGGTATATACCTATTTCTGCCCATTGATATTCTAAACATAACCGAATTGTGGTCACAATTGCCAAGGTGCTCATCTACCTCCAAATCTAACACCTGGCTGGGTTGATTCCCCAGTACCAAATCCAATATGGCATTGTCCCTTGTTGGCCTGTCTGTATACTGTGTCAGAAAACCCTCCTGCACACATTGAACAAAAACTGACCCACCTAAACTACTTGAACTATAGTATTCCCTGTCAATATTGGGGAAGTTGAAGTCCCCCATAACAACTATCCTGTTACACTCACTTCTATCGAGAATCATCTTGGCTATCCTTTCCTCTATATCCCTGGAACAATTTGGAGGCCTATAGAAAACACCCAACAGGGTGACCTCCTTTCCTGTTTCTGACCTTAGCCCAAACTTCCTCAGTGGCCTCAAATGTTATCTCAGCTGCTGTAATGCTAACCTTGATTAACAATGCCATAACCCGGAATCTGCAACAACCATTTCTGTCCCCCCTCCTCGAGCCATGTCTCTGAAATGGCTACAACATCAAAATCCCAGGTACCAACCCATGCTGCAAGTTTACTCACCTTATTCTGGATGCTCCTGGGGCATTGAAGTACACACATTTCAAACTGACATCCTGATTGCTGGTGCCCTCTTGTGACCTTCTAAACCTATCCCTGACCTCACTACCCTCAACCTCCTGTACACTGGAACTACAATTTAGGTTCCTATTCCCCTGCTACATTAGTTTAAACACCTCTTCCCCCCAACCAGAAGAGCATTAGCAAATTTCCCTCCCCCAGGATATTGGTACCTCTCTGGTTCAGGTGAAGACAATATTGTTTGTAGAGCTCCAATTGTTCAAGAATCCAAAACCTTTCTCCTGCACCATCCCTGCAGCCATGTGTTCAGCTCCACTCTCTCCCTATTCCTTGCTTCATTAGCAAGTGGTACAGGCAACAAACCAGAGATAATACCTCTGTTTGTTCTAGCTCTAAGCTTTCGCCACAGCTCCCTGAATTTCTGCCTTAGATCCCCACCTTCCTTCCTACCTATGTCGTTGATGTCTGTGTGGACCACGACTTTGGGCTGCTCCCCCTCACCCTCAAGGATCCCAAATACACGATCATAAACCTCACGAACCCTGGCACACACCAGTCATGAGTCTCTCTTGTTCCCACGAAACCTCCTATCTGTCCCCCTAACTATGGAGTCCCCAGTGACTAAAGCTTTGCACCTCTTCCCCCTTCCCCTCTGAGTAACAGAGGCAGACTCTGCGCCAGAGACCTGTGCCCCATTGCTTACCCCTGGTAAGCCTCCCCCACCCACCCACCCACCCACCCACCCAAATGTATCCAAAATGGTACACTTGTTGTTGAGAGGAGCCACCATTGGAGATATCTGCACTGCCTGCCAGTTCCCTTTTCTACCCCTGGCGGTAACCCATCTACCACCTTTACGTGACTATGGAGTAACTGCCTCCCTGTAACTCTCAATAACCTCCTCCGCCTCCTAAATGATGCGGAGTTTGTCCAGCTCCAGCTCCAGCTCCCGCTATCGAATGTTGGAATTACAAATGTGGCCATTTATTAATTATGATCAAATTCTTTCAGAAACAGATTTACTCACGTTTCCGATCATGTGAAGTTGTTTGACCATTTTAAAACCACTAACAGAGCGTAAAAGCTGCAGTGAGTCGAGTTTTATCCAGGCCTTCACTTTTAAGTGAAAAGAGAAAATATTAGAAACATAATGCAGCTCAGGGCAAGTCATGGCGAGAGAAGCAGTTAGCATTTCAGGTTGAAGGGCTTTTGTAATTCTGTCAAATGGATATTGATCTGGAGTATTAATTCTGTTCCTCTCGTCAGATGTTGCCTGCTCTGACTATTGCCAGCAGTTCTGTGGAAATCTTGAACTGAAGCTGGAAGTATTAGACAGCTGCTCGATTGCTTGATCAACCCCAACCACCAACATAAACCTGAATTGTCTCCACCACTAGCACAGTGGAAGCAGTTCGAATTACATGCATGATGCACTGGAGCAACCCACCAAGGCTCCTTTGAGAGTTTTCAAACCGCAACTGTTGCAACTCACAGGGATAAGGGCAGGCACTGCATGGGAGCAATCATCTACAAGTTTCCCTCCAAACCAAACACCTTCCAACTTGGAACTCTGTTTCTTCATTGGCATGGTCATTGGATTAAAATCCTGCAACTCCCTACAGCAGATGGATTACAGCACTTCAGCTCACCATCTCCTTGAGGGCAATTCGGGCTCAGTAACAAATATTGACTCTTGACCGTAAGACATAGGAGCAGAAATTAGGCCATTCAGCCCATCAAGTCTGCTCCACCATTAAGTCATGGCTGTTAAGTTTCTCAACCCCATTCTGTCGCTTTCTCATCGTAACCCTTGACAATCAAGAACCTATTGCAGTCTTAAAAAAGCTCAATGACCTGGCCTCCACAGCCTTCTGTGGCACTGAATTTCATAGCTTCACTACTCTTCTGGCTAAAGAAGTTCTCCTTCTCTCCAATCTAAAAGGTCTTCCCTTTACTCTAAGGCTGTGCCCTCAGGTCCTAGTCTCTCCTACCAATGGAAGCATCTTGCCAACATCCAATCTGTCCAGGGCCTTCAGTATTCAGTAAGTTTCAATTAGATCTCCCCTCATCCTTCTAAACTCCATCAAGTATAGACCCAGAGTCCTCAAAAATTCCTCCTATGTTAAGCTTTTCATTCCTGGGACAACTCTCATGACAGCAACACCCGCATCCTATGAAAGAAACTTTGTGAAACATTCTATCCTTGATTTATTGAAATAATTAATGGTAAGTTGTAATTCTTTTTATGTTTTACAGTCTTAAAGCTATGTTTTGATTCCATAGATACGACAGCAACTTGGACAGGCAGCAGCACAGCTGCTTATACACCAAATGTGGTGCCCCAACAAAATGGGCATGGGCACCACCAACCATCAGTGCACCACACCAGCCATTATTGTGAGTACATCCTGCTGTCTGTGTTGAGTCTGAAATACGTAGATGAAACTGACTGACCTGTATAAATTCACCCATTCATTACAAACACATCTTTCAAGTAGTCACTCCCTCCCATCCATTCTGCACGCACTATTATAGAAATGGCACTCCATATAAGGACTTACCTGTAACTTGGTTTCCTTTCAGTAGACTATATTTTATCTACATTTTTCTCTAGCTGCACATGGTTGTTATCCTAACAAGTGAAGCGATTAATTATAATGGAAACAATAAATTGTGAGTACAACTCAGCAGATCACAGGATTTTCTCAAGGTATCATCCAGTGGAACTGAGAAATAAGGGGATGATCATTTTGATGCGATTGACTATTGGGATTCATATAGTACAGCAAGAAGTGAAGAAGCAAATATGTAGGGAGATAGCTGTAACTTCAGTAGGGTTGTAATTGTATGTGATTTTAACTTTCCAAACATAGACTGGGCCTGCCATAGGATTAAGTGCTTGCATAGGGAGGAATTGTTAGGTATGTTCAGGAAAGCTTTCTCAATCAATATGTAGATGGCCCTACGAGAGAAGGGGCGAAACTTGATGACCTCTTGGGAAATAAGGCACTGCAAGTGACAGAGGTGTTAGTGAGGGAGCACTTTGGGACCAGTGACCATAATTCTATTAGTTTTAAAATAGTTCAGGGAGGGTGTGTGTGTATGAGAGAGGGAGGGGGGGTGTGTGTGAATGAGAGAGGGAGGGGGGGTGTGTGTGAATGAGAGAGGGAGGGGGGGTGTGTGTGAATGAGAGAGGGAGGGGGGGTGTGTGTGAATGAGAGAGGGAGGGGGGGTGTGTGTGAATGAGAGAGGGAGGGGGGGTGTGTGTGAATGAGAGAGGGGGGGGTGTGTGTGTGTGTATGTATGAGAGAGGGAGGGGGGGTGTGTGTATGAGAGAGGGAGGGGGTGTGTGTGTGTATGAGAGAGGGAGGGAGGATGTGTGTATGAGAGAGGGAGGGTGTGTGTGTGTATGAGAGAGGGAGGGGGTGTGTGTGTGTATGAGAGAGGGAGGGGGTGTGTGTGTGTGAATGAGAGAGGGAGGGGGTGTGTGTGAATGAGAGAGGGAGGGTGTGTGTGTGTGTATGAGAGAGGGAGGGAGGATGTGTGTATGACAGAGGGAGGGTGTGTGTGTGTGTGTGTGTATGAGAGAGGGAGGGTGTGTGTGTGTATGAGAGAGGGTGGGTGTGTGTGTGTGTGTATGTGTATGTATGAGGGAGGGTGTGTGTGTATATGAGAGAGGGAGGGTGTGTGTGTGTATGAGAGAGGGAGGGTGTGTGTGTATGAGAGAGGGAGGGTGTGTGTGTGTGTATGAGAGAGGGAGGGGGTGTGTGTGTGTATGAGAGAGGGAGGGGGTGTGTGTGTGTGTGTGTATGAGAGGGAGGGTGTGTGTGTGTGTGTATGAGAGAGGGAGGGGGTGTGTGTGTGTATGAGAGAGGGAGGGGGTGTGTGTGTATGAGAGAGGGAGGGGGTGTGTGTGTGTATGAGAGAGGGAGGGGGTGTGTGTATGTATGAGAGAGGGAGGGGGTGTGTGTGTGTATGAGAGTGGGGGGGGGTGTGTGTGTGTGTGTGTGAGAGGGAGGGGGGTGTGTGTGTATGAGAGAGGGAGGGGGTGTGTGTGTGTATGAGAGAGGGTGTGGGTGTGTGTATGTGTATGAGAGAGGGAGGGGGTGTGTGTGTATGAGAGAGGGAGGGGGTGTGTGTGTATGAGAGAGGGAGGGTGTGTGTGTGTGTATGAGAGAGGGAGGGTGTGTGTGTGTGTATGAGAGAGGGTGGGGGTGTGTGTGTGTGTGTGTGTATGAGAGAGGGAGGGGGTGTGTGTATGTGTATGAGAGAGGGTGGGGGTGTGTGTGTGTGTGTATGAGAGAGGGAGGGGGTGTGTGTATGTGTATGAGAGAGGGAGGGGGTGTGTGTATGTGTATGAGAGAGGGAGGGTGTGTGTGTGTATGAGAGAGGGAGGGGGTGTGTGTGTGTGTGTATGAGAGAGGGAGGGGGTGTGTGTGTATGAGAGAGGGAGGGGGTGTGTGTGTATGAGAGAGGATGGGGGTGTGTGTGTATGAGAGGGGAGGGGGTGTGTGTGTGTATGAGAGAGGGTGGGGGTGTGTGTGTGTGTATGAGAGAGGGAGGGGGTGTGTGTATGTGTATGAGAGAGGGTGGGGGTGTGTGTGTGTGTATGTGTATGAGAGAGGGAGGGGGTGTGTGTGTATGAGAGAGGGAGGGTGTGTGTGTGTGTATGAGAGAGGGAGGGTGTGTGTGTGTGTATGAGAGAGGGAGGGGGTGTGTGTGTATGAGAGAGGGAGGGGGTGTGTGTGTATGAGAGAGGGAGGGGGTGTGTGTGTATGAGAGAGGGAGAGGGTGTGTGTGTATGAGAGAGGGAGGGGGTGTGTGTGTATGAGAGAGGGAGGGGGTGTGTGTGTATGAGAGAGGGAGGGGGTGTGTGTATGTGTATGAGAGAGGGAGGGTGTGTGTGTGTGTGTATGAGAGAGGGAGGGTGTGTGTGTGTATGAGAGAGGGTGGGGGTGTGTGTGTGTGTGTGTATGAGAGAGGGAGGGGGTGTGTGTGTATGAGAGGGGAGGGGGTGTGTGTGTGTATGAGAGAGGGTGGGGGTGTGTGTGTGTGTATGAGAGAGGGAGGGGGGTGTGTGTATGTGTATGAGAGAGGGTGG